>NC_083098.1:114042572-114384904 GCF_949774975.1 Lagenorhynchus albirostris | reverse complement strand
GGCAGTAGGTGATGAGGTCCTGAACTGGGGTAGTGGCAATATGAAGGAAATGAAGAGATTTAAGAAGTAGATATCAAAAGATATTAAGCAGGTAAGATGAATGGACTTGAAGGTTGATTTGATTTGAGGGATAGAAAGAAGAAAGAGTTAAGCACGATGCTCAGATTTCTCACTTGGATAACAGGGTGGACGGTGGAGCCATTTTCTAAGATATAAACCCCAGGAGGAGGAAGAGCAGGTGTTGAGGTGAAGGTGGATAAAGATGATAAGCTGGATATGTTGAGTCTGAGATGTCCATGGAGCATCCAAATAGAGATACTTATCCAGCAAGTGGTTGGAACTATGGGCCTGAAGTTCAGGAGAGAAACCTGGGCTGGTTGGGGAAAGTTTGGAATTACCTTTTTTTCTGTACTCTTATTTCTGTAACAAGATGATAAGATCCTTGAGGATATTTCAAATATTTCCTTGTTTTTCAGTCATACAGCAATTTTTAAAATGTAATTACGTTTTCTTTTTAAAAATTGCTCTATGACTGAAAAAAAGAAATAAGAAGTTTAAGGTATACAGCATAACGATTTGACTTACATGTATCATGAAATGATTACAGTAAATTAGTGAATATCTATGATCTCATACAGATACAAAATAAAAGAAAAAGGAAAAAAATTTCCCTGTGATGAGAGCTCTAAGGATTTATTCTCTTAACAACTTTCATATACAACATGCAGCAGTGTTGATTATATTAATCACGTACATCCTATTCCTAGTACCTATTTGTCTTATAACTGGAAGTTTGTACCTTTTGACCACCTTTTTTTTTTTTTTTTGACCACCTTTATTCAATCCCCTTCCCACCCTGCCTCTGGTAAACACAAATCTGATCTCTCTGCCTGTGAGTTAGTTTGTTTGTCGAGTATAATTGACTTACTACACAATGTTAGTTAGTGATTCAGTATTTCCATACATTACACAATGATCACCACGATTAGTCTAGTTATCATCTGTCACCATACAAAGATATTACAATAGTATTGACTACATTCCCTACACCGTACATTTCATACTGGTGACTCATTTATTTTGCAACTGGAACTCTGTATAATCTCTTACCTATTTTTTTCTTCCCTCCACCCTCTCCCCTTTGGCAACACTTGTTTGTTCTTTGTATCTATTTCTGTTTTGTTATGTTTTTGCTTGTTTATTTTGTTTTATAGATTACACATATAAGTGAAATCATACAGTGTTTATCTTTCTCTGTCTGACTTATTTCACTTAGCATAACACTAGCTAGGTCCATCCACGTTGTCACAATGGCAAGATTTCATCTCTTTTATGACTGAGTAATATTCCATTGTATACACCATTTTTATCCATTCATCCGTTGATGGGCATTTGGTTGCTTCCATATCTTGGCTGTTGTAAATAATGCTGCAGTGAACATAGGGATGCATATATCTTTTCTAATTAGTATTTTTATTTTCTTTGGATAAATATCCAGGAGTGGAATTGCTGGATCATATGGTAGTTCTCTTAATTTTTTCAGGAATCTCCATACTGTTTTCCAAAGTGGCTGCACCAATTTACATTCCCACCAACAGTGCATAAGGGTTTCCTTTTCTCCACATCCTCACAACACTTGTTATTTATTGTCTTTTTTGAGGTTAGCCATTCTGCTGACAGGTGGCAAAGAACACATACTACCTATGTTTTCTTCTAGAATTATTGTGGCTTTAGGTCTTACATTTAAGTCTTTAATCCATTTGATTATATATATAAAATATATATATATATATATATATATATATATATATATATATATATATAGTGTGAGAAAGTAGAAAGTTTGGGGGTTTTTGCATATAGCTAGCCAGTTTTCCCAATACCATATATTGAAGAGGCTGTCTTTTCCCCATTCCATATTCTTGCTTCCTTTGTCATAGATTACTGACCATATAAATGTGGGTTCATTTCTGGGCTATCTCTTCTGTTCCATTGATCTTTGTGTCTGTTTTTGTACCACACTATTTTGATCACTGTAGCTTTGTAGTATAGTTGAAAATCAGGGAGCATGATACCTTCAGCTTTGTTCTTCTTTCTCAAGGTTGTTTGTCTATTCAGGGTCTTTTGTGTTTCCATAAAAATTTCAGAATTATTTGTTCTAGCTTTGTGAAAAATATCATTGGTGTTTTGATAGGGATTGCATTGAATCTGTAGATTTCCTTTGGTAGTATGGTCATTTTAACAACACTGACTCTTCCAATCAGTGAGCACAGTATATCTTTCTATTTGCTTGTGTCATTTTCAGTTTTTCTTTAATGTCTTACAGTTTTCCTAGTACAGGTCTTTTCCCTCTTTAGTTAGATTTATTCCTAAGAATTTTATTTTTTGGATGCAGTTGTAAATAAGAGTCTTTTTTTAATTTCTCTTTCTGATAGTTTGTTAGTGTATAGAGACACAACAGATATCTACATTATTAATTTTGCATCCTGCAACTGTACTGAATTCATTGATGGGTTCTAGTAACTTTTTGGTAATGTCTTTAGGATTTTCTATATATAGTATCATGTCATCTGCATATAATGACAGTTTTACTTCTTTCAAATTTGGATTCCTTTTTTCTTTTTCTTGTCTGATTGCTGTTACTAGAACTTCCAAAACTATGTTGAAAAAAAGTGGTGAGAGCAGGCATCATTGACTTGGTACTGATTTAGAAGAAATGCTTTCAGCTTTTCAATATTGAGTATGATGTTGGCTGTAGGTTTGTCATATATGGCCTTTATTATGTTGAGGTACATTCCCTGTATACCCACTTTGTTGAGAGTTCTTTTCATAAATGAATGTTGAATTTTATCGAGATTTTTTCTGCATCTGTTGAGGTGATTATATGATTTTTAATCTTCAATTTAAAGATTAATGTGGTGGATCACATTGATTGATCTGTGGATATTGAACTATCCTTGCATCCTTGGGATAAATCTCCTTTGATTATGGTGTATGATCCATTCTAAGTAATATTGAATTTGGTTTGTTAATATTTTGGTGAAGATTTTTGTATCTATGTTCATCAGTGATATTGGCTTGTAATTTTCTTTTTTTGTTCTATATTTGTCTGGTTTTGGTATCAGAGTGATGCTGGCCTTGTAGAATGAGTTTAGAAGCACCCCTTCATCTTCAATTTTTTGGGAATAATTTGAGAGGGTAGGCATTTATTTCCTTTAAATATTTGGTAGAATTTACCTTTGAAGCCATTTGTTCCTGGACTTTCATTTGACGGCAGTTTTTAAAATTATTGATTCAACTTCATTACTGATAATTGGTCTGATCATATTTTGTATTTCTTCCTGATTCAGTCTTGGGGGATTGTATGTTTCTAGGAATTAATCTATTTCTTCCAGATTTGTCCATTTTACTGGCATATAATTGTTCATAGTAATCTCTTATGATCCTTTATATTTCTGTGGTGTTGGTAGTAACTACTTTTTCATTTCTGATTTTATTTATTTGGGCCTTCTCTTTTTCTCTGACTCTAGCTACAGTTTTATCAATTTTGTTTATCTTATCAAAGAACCAGCTTAGTTTTAATGATATTTTCTTTACTTTTTCAGTCTATTTCATTTATTTCTGTTCCGCTCTTTGGGGGTCCTGGGGCTGGTGCCGGCATGTTGGTGGGTAGGGCTGGGGTCTTGGGAGACCTGGGGCTGGTTCTGTCTCGCTGGTGGTAGGGACTGGGTCCTAGAGTGACTAGCTGTGAGCCCATGGGGGTCCCAGGGCAGCTGACTGTGGGGCCTGGATGATCCTGGGACTGGTGCTGACCAGCTGGGGGGCAGGTAAGCCCCCAGTGCTAATAGGCTAGAGGGAGGAATCCAAAATGGCACTTGCCAGCAACAGTGTCCTCATGGTAGAATAATGCTCCCTAAAATTGCTGCAACCAGTATCTATGTCCCCAGGGGAAGTCCCAGTTGCCTCCTGCCTCTCTGGGAGGCTCTCCAAGATCAAGTGAGTCTGACCCAGGCTCCTTTAAAATTACTGCCTCTGGGACTTCCCTGGTGGTCCAGTGATAAAGAATCTACCTTACAATGCAGGACACAGGTTCAATTCCTGGTCAGGGAACTAAGATCCCACTGCCATGAGGCAGACAAGCCCATGCACCTTAACTACTGAGCTCACGTGTCTAAACTAGAGAGCCTGCATGTGGCAAACTACAGAGCCCACGCACTCTGGAACCCACATGCCACAACTACAGAGCCCACGCACCCTGCAGCCTGCGCAGCACAACTAGAGAAGAGAAAACCCTCACGTCACAACTAGGGAGGAGCCTGCATGCTGCAACTAAGACATGATGCAGCCAAAAATAAATAAACCTTTTTAAAACATTACTGCCTCTGATCTAGGTCTTGGAGTGTTGGAGATTTTGCATGGATCCTTTAAGAGTGGAGTCTCCTTCCTACAGCCCTCCAGCTCCCCTGTGTGCAAACCCACTGACCTTCAGAGTCAGATGTTCTGGGGACTCACCTTACCAGTGCAGGTCCCCCTGGGTTGGGGAACCTGATGTGGGGCTTAGTCCCCTCACTCCTTGGGGAGAACTTCTGCAATTGTGATTATCCTCCCATTTGTGGGTCACCTACCTGGGGGTGTGGGTCTCAACTACACTGTGTCTCTGCCCCTCCTACCGTTCTTTATATCTTTAGTTGTGGAAAATCTTTCCTGCTAGTTTTTAGGTTGTTCTTGTCAATAGTTTCTCTGTAAATATTTGCAGTTTTGCTGTACCCATAGGAGATGGTAAGTTCAGGGTCTTCCTACTCTGCCATCTTGGCTACTCTCCAGTCATACAGCAAAGTTTAATGGAGAATCTTTTATACTTGAAGCATTGTACTACGCTTAAGACAAATTAGTTAAAAGATGAATAGGGTATAGTCCTTGTCCTCAGAGAATTTATAATCCAGTAAGGGCAAAGTAAAATGTAAAAATAAATAAATATAGAGATTAAGTGAAGTGATTTAAGGCATAGAGAAGAGTATTCTAAGGATATCTTAGAATAAACTGTACTTAAAAAGACTTCAGTACATCTTTATTAATTGTATGATCTAATCAGGGTGGCTACATAATTTGTTGGACCCCTTGTAACATGAAAATCTGAGGCCACTTGTTCAAAAATCAGGGAAAAAAATTGCCCATTCAAGGTTCATATAAATTTCCATGACTCGGCAGGTTGTTTTCCATTTGCTATTTAATGTTGTTCTAAGTTAAGAAAAATTAAAATCTTGAATTATTAGCATGAATTTACCATTTAACTTTATGTTGCACGATGCTAGGTTAAAATGCAAATATCAGAGCATCTTACTCATGCAGAATCATTGAAATTATACAATTTGAATTTCGTGGCTCGCTCCCTCAAAGAGTTCTTAAAACTGGCCAGGTTAGGTAAATACAACCCAGGCTCAGGAAGGTTGGAATGAGGGAGAGAGGATTCCCCGCAAGACACAGGATGTTGGAGAGGCAAGTGCAGATCCTCACAGGTACCTGAGGCCCCTGCTCTGCCACGCAGGCCTGTTTCCCTTCCTACCAGTAGCCAGACCTCTGAGCTGTGCCTTGGCTGAGGGCCGGGTCTGGGGAAGTTGAGCCAGGAGCATCTCCTTTCTGCAGTGACACACAGGAGAGCACACAAGAACCTCAAAGCCTCCACTCTGGGAGGAATGTGGTACCTGGATCAGAACGAAATGGGTGAGGCGCTTCCCCTGCTGAGATGGGCACTGGCCAGCTGCTCACGACACACACCACAGTGCCTCCAGCCTCGGTCATGTTCTGCCCTGAGATGCCACCTGGCGTGCTCGCCTGACCCCAGTTCTCTTCCACACTCTGCCTAGAATGGAGGGCAGCTGGGGTCACAGAGTGGAGGGCAGGCAGGAGGCTGGGCGGGGCCAGGGCACCAGGGCTCCCGAGGCGGCATGACCCAGGCTGCAAACGCCCAACACATTTTCCATTGTCCCATCAGACTTCATTTACAAAAAATATTCAGCAAAAAATGTTAAAACTTTCGAGAGAGTGACAGCAAGGGGATTAAACCCTAAGTATGGGGCCATCTGAACTTGGGGCCCTATGTGACTGTGCTGATTGAGTGCCAGTGAAACCGGACCTGGATGTCATCAACTCATATAAAATACAGCAGGTTGTTAGGTTTATGGCTCTGTGTGTCCCAGGCCCTTGACTCCACGCTACCTTTTTCAGAGAACCAGGGCTAGGATCTCCATCACCCTGAAGGTGAGCATAAACATGCCCAGGTCCATATGGGGAAAAGTAAAAGTGGGAGGGGGTTACTCAAAAAGGAAAATGAATGCCCCTCGTCAGTCAATTTTTTCCAGTCCACTTACTGAGAGGAGAATTCCTGGAAACGTGAGGTTACGTGCAAAACACCCCAGAACTGAACCTACGTGTTGGAATAGATGTGTGTTCACCTCCACCTCTCTTCTCTCCTTTAAGACATTTAATTTTTCCTAGTGGGGAAAAAATATAAACAAACCAGAAACACACATAAAATGTGAATGTATTAAGTCTAGACTAAGCATTTTATTTGGAGGGAGGGAGGGAGAGAGGGAGAGAGGGAGAAAGAATTAGGAACAGCTCCCTTTCCCTACTAGGAAGTCCCCCCCTGCCCCAGGTACACGGGCCTCTCACTGTTGTGGCCTCTCCCGTTGCGGAGCACAGGCTCAAGACGCGCAGGCTCAGTGGCCATGGCTCACGGGCCCAGCCGCTCTGCGGCACGTGGGATCTTCCCAGACCGGGACACGAACCCGTGTCCCCTGCATCGGCAGGTGGACTCTCAACCACTGCACCACCAGGGAAGCCCTGCTACGAAGTTTTTAACTTCCTGGCTTCCTTGTGGGTAAAAGGAGCTATTTCTCTCTCTCTTTTTCTCTCTCTTTCTCTCCTTCTCTTCCCCCCACTACTTCCCCCCTCCCCAGTTCCCTCATTAATCCTGGCAGCTGTAATTGGTATATTGAATCCATGTACACGCTTTAAAAGAGAAAATAGGTGGAGGAGTTTTCTGGCCCAGCACAGTTCATTATTCCTCTCTCTAATTATCAAATGTAGATGCTATACACACTCAATTGTAAGGTCAAGTTCTTTGGTTTCTGGGCTCAGCCTCTCTGAAACTCTGAGGTACAAGAACCTCTGCTGCTTTGAGTCTCAGGCCTTCTGGGAGTACTCCTGTCATCAAAAATACTTGAGAAGAACATCAACTTTGAGGAAACATGATTCTCCTGTCTCGTCTCCTCCCTCCTTCAGCCTTACCCACAGCCCTTCCCCACCCACCGCCTCTCTGACCCCATTTCCAGGATAGGTAGTGCTCTCTTGAGTCATTCTTTCTGTTTCCAGATGGCTCACATTAATAGTGACTCAGAAAAGCTGAACAGCCCTCTTTTCTCTGAAAGAGCTCATGGTTAGATTCAGTGAGTGGCTTCCGGGCATGTTTCTATCCTTCCGTTGCAGAGTGTCGTTCTCTGCAGCCCTGGGGGTTTTCCCTCTTCTAAAATTCTGGCTGTGAATGGTTACCATGAGAGCGAGTGGCTAACCGCTGTTTAATAGACCAAAGGGTAGGCGAGGCTCTGTGACATCAGGTGCCGGAGTGTGCTTGGAACCAGACACACGCCCACCTACACCCACACTGTTTTGCTTTTGTCATTTAGAGCTGGAAGCGCTGAATGGAGCAGGACCCCAGGTATTGTAACACCACATCGCTGTGTAATGTTTTCCACTGACTCTTTTCAGAGAGTCAAAGAAATGCGTGGCCCATCTGGGGGTTATAATGTGGATGTGACGCATGTATACTCAGCATTCTAAGCTGTGTCATTGGATCTGAGGGCATTTTTGTTTTTCCGTTCCCCTCACCCCTTCTCACTGACCCAGATCCCTTTGCCAGGGAACAAAGAAATAGTGGACAGTGTTTCTTAGCCAGTTCATTAATGGAGCCCAGACAACATCCACAGGATTCCTCTCAGTCCTAGATGAGGCTAATTATACATGTGGTCACCTGAGAGCTCTATTACAGATTGGACACCAGGGCAAAGGGCTGACCTACTGGGACTCTGACTGTTTTGACTGGTCAGCCAGAGAGCCTATTGCCCAGATAAGACAATTCTTCACATCGCCTTACTTTCAACCAGGCTCTGGAGCCACTTATTAGCTCTGTGATCTTGAAAACATTATTTCAATTCTGTGTCTCAGTTTTCTCAACTATAAAATGGAGATAGGGCTTCCCTGGTGGTGCAGTGGTTGAGAGTCCGCCTGCTGATGCAGGGGACACGGGTTCGTGCTCCGGTCCGGGAAGATCCCACATGCCGTGGAGCGGCTGGGCCCGTGAGCCATGGCCGCTGAGCCTGCGCGTCCGGAGCCTGTGCTCTGCAACGGGAGAGGCCACAACAGTGAGAGGCCCACATACCGCAAAAAAAAAAAAAAAGTGGAGATAATAAGAGGACTTCCTTTAAATGGTGATTAGTGAGTATTGAAAAAGTTAATCCATGTAAGGCACTTATATCAATCTTTGGCCCATAGTAAAATTCTCTATAAATGTTAGTGATTATTAATATCCTTACTATGCTTATAACTTCCTAAGCTGCAAACATGTAAGTAACATCACAGCCTACTTGGGAGATGAAAGCATAGCCTTTGGAAAGTTCTGTACCTTGACCTGAAAATACTATGACTGCCCATCTGAGTCATTCCCATCTATAAGCACCTGAGTGCTCCATGAACATATGCTCTTTAGCTGCAGCTGGACTTAAAGATACCTGTAGGGGCTAGGACTGAGTCATACTTAACCTTACTTCCAGCTCTCTTCCACAATGCCTGGCATGTTAGAGATGCTCAACTGAGTTGGCATTGAGGGCCATTATTTGGAATCTTTGCTGTGAAAATGCTTGGCCGTGCAGTGCTGACTGCTTTGTCACAAGTGGAGGTTGATTTCAGGCACCGGTACCTCCAGAATTCCTGACTAATATGATGTACGTGTCCCAGAGAGCACAGAGGGTTTTGTTTTTATTTTTAAACTGTTGGATCTCCAGTGTCTAGAACAGTACCTGGCACAAGATCAATGTTCAATAAGTACTTGTCGAAGGTATAAATACACGAAAACATTGGAAGGGCTTCAGGAGGTAATGTGTTTAGAAGGTGGCACAAAGGGACTGACTTTAAGTCACATTTGTTAAAGTCCACGTTTTCAACTTAGGTTTTATTTTGTAATTTTTATTGTGATTAAATATACATAACAAAAAATTTACCATTTTAACAGCTTTTGTGTATATAGTTCAGTGGCATTAAGTACATTGACATTGTTGTGCAACCATCTTCGTTATCCATCCTCAAAAATGTTTCAGCTTCCCAGACTGAAATTCCCTACCCATTAAACACTAACTTCCCATTTCCCCCTACTCCCCAACCCTGGCAACAGCTATTCAATTTTCTGTCTCTCTAAATCTGACTACTCTAGGTACCTCATGTAAGTGAAATCATATAATGTTTGTCATTCTGTGTCTGGCTTATTTCACTTAGCACAATGTCACCAAGCTTTATCCATGTTGTAGCATGTATCAAAATTTCATTCCTTTTTGTGGTTTCATGATATTCCATTGTATGTGTATATACCATATATACATATTTTTCCATTTGTCTTAGTCAATTTGGGCTGCTGTAACAAATTACCATAGACTAGGTAGCTAAAACAGTAAACATGTATTTCTCATACTTCTTGAGTCTGGGAACCAAAGATCAAGGTGCCAGCAGATCCTGTGTCTGGTTGAAGTCCACTTCCTGGTTTGCAGATGGCTGTCTTCTCATTGTATCCCCACATGGTGGAAAGCAGAGAGAGGGAGCAAGCTCTAGTGTCTCTTCCAATAAGGACACTAATCTCATTCACGAGGGTTCCGTCCTCATGACTTAATTACCTTCTGAAGACGTACCTACCTACTGATACCATCGCCCTGGGGGTTAGGATTTCAACATATGAATTTGGGAAAAGGGCACAAATATTTAATCCATAATACCATTCAACTGTCAGTGGATATTTGGGCTGTGTCCACCTATTGTGAATAATGCTGCCTATGAACACGGGTGTACATATATTTGTTTGAGTCCCCACTTTCAATTATTTTGGGTATTCACCCAGAAATGAAATTGCTAGATGATACGGCAATTCTATGTTTGATTTTTTTTAAAGAAACCACCATACTGCTTTCCACAGTGACTGAAGCATTTTACATCCCTATCAGTAAAGCATAAGAGTTCCAATTTCTTCACATCCTCACCTGTATTTGTTATGGAAATCCTGATGGGTGTGAAGTGTTATCACCTCATGTGGTTGATTTGCATTTCTGTGATCATTACTGATGTTGAGCATCTTTTCATGTATATTGATCATTTGTATATCTTCTTGGGAGAAATGTCTATTCAAGTCCTTCACCCATTTTTTTTATAGATGTTTATTGGAGTGTAATTGCTTCACAGTACTGTGTTAGTTTCTGTTGCACAACAAAGTGAATCAGCCATATGCATGCACATGTCCCCATATCCCCTCCCTCTTGAGCCTCCCTCCCAACCTCCCTATCCCACCCCTCTAGGTGGTCACAAAGCACAGAGCTGATCTCCCTGTGCTATGCGGCTGCTTCCCACCAGCCAACTATTTTACATTTGGTAGTGTATATATGTTGATGCTACTCTCACTTCGCCCCAGCTTTCCCCTCCCACCCCATGTCCTCAAGTCCTTTCTTTATGTCTACCTCTTTATTCCTGCCCTGCAACTAGGTTCATCAGTACCATTTTCTTTTTAGATTCCATATGTGTTAGCATATGGTATTTATTTTTCTGTCTGACTTCACTCTGTGTGACAGACTCTAGGTCCATCCACCTCACTACAAATGACCCAATTTCGTTCCTTTTTATGGCTGAGTAATATTCCATTGTATATATGTGCCACATCTTCTTTATCCATTCATCTGTCAATGGACACTTAGGTTGCTTCCATCTCCTGGCTATTGTAAATAGTGCTGCAATGAACATTGTGGTACATGACTCTTTTTGAATTATGGCTTTCTCAGGGTATATGCCCAGTAGAGGGATTGCTGGGTCATATGGTAGTTCTATTTTTAGTTTTTTAAGAAACCTCCATACTGTTCTCCATAGTGGTTGTATCAATTTACATCCCCACCAACAGTGCAAATGAAATTAGAACACTACTTAACACCATACACAAAAATAAGCTCCAAATGGATTAAAGAATTAAATGTAAGACCAGACACTATAAAACTCTTAGAGGAAAAACCCTCTTTGATATAAACCACAGCAAGATCTTTTTTTACCTACCTCCTAGAGTAATGGAAATAAAAACAAAAATAAACAAATGGGACTTAAACTTAAAAGCTTTTGCACAGCAAAGGAAACCATAAACAAGACAAAAAGACAACCCTCAGAATGGGAGAAAATATTTGCAAATGGAACAGTAGACAAAGGATTAATCTCCAAAATATACAAACAGCTCATGGAGCTCAATATCAAAATAATCACCCATTTTTTAATTGGGTTTTGTGTTTTGTTGTTAAGATAGTTGTTTTACATTTTTGTCTAGTAAATTTGATGCCTGTCATGTTTAAGGGTTGTATTCTGCCAGTTTATTTTCTTCTCTGGAATGGGCCATATTTTCCTATTTCTTTGCATACCTTGTGATTTTTTACTTGTTGAAAATTAGGCATTTGGAAAAACAGCAATCTCTTCCAGTCATTGTAGACGGGCTCTGTGCTGGCCTAGTCCTTCACTAATTAGCCAGGTGTGCTCTGGGCCTTGGGATAAGCCTGAGTTGATAACTAAAGGTCTTTTTTGAGCGTGAGTTTTGTCTGGGCCCATGTGTAACTTTAAAAATCACCCCTTGCCCACACACACACAGGGTTGCTTTTGAATGTTTTACTTCTCCAAAGTGTCTCACCCAGCATCTGCGCAGGGCCTTTGAGCGTCTATTATATGTCTCCACCAGTAATCTCTGGCCCTGCGCACCTACTAATCTTGGTCTCCTTGTAGCTTTCGTGAGCAGCTCTCATTCTTTCTCCCCAGCTGAGCTTTAAGTTTGATGAAACATGTGTTCAGATAGGCCCCAGACAGGTTAGAATGTTGCAGGTAAGGTCTGCTCTGACCCTCTGGTTCATGGAATAGAATTGGAAACTGGGATGCTGCCTCTTCCAGACCAAGACTCTGTCTCATCCAGGGACTCTGCATCCCCCAGGAGGTGGTAGGGCAAGGGCAAGTAAAACAGCGCAAAATTTCCTACCATTCTAGATGTGACTTTTTCTTGATTGGGTATTCTCTTGGTTGCTGGTAGACCTTTGACTTTTTTTTCCAGCACTCTTATCAGGTTATTTTAGTGTGTGTGTATATGTTTCTGTGGGGAAGTGACGGCTTGGAGATACCTAGTCCACCATTTGCTGACATCACGCTTCATCTTAGGTTTTTAGACTTCATTTCGAGTAGCTTTGGGGGAGTTTTGATGGAAATTGATATTTTTTGAGTTGCCTCCTCACTGAAGTTACCCTTAGGCACTATGCCAGATGTCAGTATTTTGAAGCCATGAATGAAACTAGAAGGCAAAGTGAAGAGTGTATAGAAAGCCATATTTGGAGTTGGGAGAAAGCCTTTCTGCTATGAGGACATCACTGAGGGCGTTACTCACATGATCAACACGTGTTCTTTTTCTTTTTTTTTTTGCGGTACGCAGGCCTCTCACTGTTGTGGCCTCTCCCGTTGCGGAGCACAGGCTCCGGACGCGCAGGCTCAGCGGCCATGGCTCACGGGCCCAGCCGCTCCGCGGCATGTGGGATCTCCCCGGACCGGGGCACGAACCCGTGTCCCCTGCATCGGCAGGCGGACTCTCAACCACTGCACCACCAGGGAAGCTCAACACATGTTCTTTATGCGGTCCCAGGGGAGAAGTTTCTCTCTTTACCTGATAAGGTTGAAAATACACAAATATTCTCTGAAAAGGAGGCAAGACGTTTCTCACATTCATTTGCCTCATGAGGAAACTGAAAATTAATAGAAGTTTTAGCCAGGATTCTTCTTCCCACTCTAACATGCTGCCCTCTCGCCCTCCCTGGAAAAGGAAGATTCCTTTGTAGCTGAAAGCAGACTCTGTCTTATTTGCTCATGTATCGCATGCATCTGGAATTGTGCCTGGCACACAATAGATGTTCAATAAATATTTGTGGAATGACAATTGGGATTATCATATATGTTGTATGTTGGGGTTAACATACACACACTACTGTATATAAAATAGATAACCAACAAGGACCTACTGTATAGCACAGGGAACTATACTCAATATTTTGTAATAACCTATGAGGGAAGAGACTCTGAAGAAAATATATATATAACTGAATCCCTGTGCTGTATACCTGAAACATGATATTGTAAATCAACTACATTTCAGTAAAAAAAAAATTTGTGGAATGAATGAGTGAATGTGAGGAGTCAGTTTTCTATAGTATGAGAAAAAAGAGGACTTTAAAAATCTTTTAAAAATTTTGTTTAGTGAACTTTATGTTGAAGTATACATGTAGAAACATGTAGAAAAGGGCACCTATCCTAAGTATATAGGTCAGTGAGTTTTCCCATGAACACATACAGGTAACCAGCTTCCAGATATAGAAACAAAATGCCCTCTGATAGTCAAAACCCACCACTAACACCTATCTTCTCTCTGAAGGGTAACAAGTACCCTGATTTCCTAACCCCATGTATTTGTTTTGCCTGTTCTTGAATTTCCTATGGATTAAATAATACAATACATACTTTTTTGTTGTTGTTCAGCATTTTGTGAGATTCCTCTATATTGTTGAGTGAAGTTATAGTCAAACTTTTTTAACTTTTGAAACTCTAAAAACATTTTAGTTTACGGTCAATCAATGCAAGGTGAAATCCCAGGTTTATGGAATAATAACCTTCACTAACCACCATTTACTGAGTACATAGTGACAGACACTGTGCTGAGAGTTGACATTCGTGAATGATCTTACTTAACCCTTTCAACAGTTTCCTGAGGTGTAGGTATCATTCTCCCAGTTTCTTGATAAACATAGAGAAGTTAACCAGCTTGCTAGTTCATTAAGGCTCATAATTGATGGAACCCTCATTTGAACCCAGGCCCTGCAGTCAACCGTACCCATGTTTACATTGACCACTACTCTCATTTGCCTCTTCCATATAGGATTCCTTTAAGAAAATGTTTTTAAATGAATATGCATTTAGGTCAAACCAGGGGAAAAAGTGGGGTTGGTACTGATTTAGAGATGACTGTCTTTTAGCCATCTGTACCGTGTGATTGGACAGCTTCCCAGAGCCTCTTTGCTATCTTGAACTGTACATATGTGACCCTTAGGGTCTTTGCCCTTTCATTGCCAAGGCTGATTCAGGGACCCAGAGTCCAGGAGAAGAGGAAGAGTGGAACTGGCCCCCGGCCTGTGTGTTACAGATTTTGGCCTCAGGATAGAGGCAGGAAGAATTGTCTCCAGCCATGTCCTGTGTCTTTGGGTCCCAACAGTCACGGGTCACAGACCCAGTTAGAGGTCAACTCCACACCAGCTGTTCTCAATATCTGTGTAGGAGGTGGTGACCTTGGTTTGAATCCTCCCCAGTTGAGAACTGGATTCCTCTGTTGAGTGGTAAGCTGCATCTGTGGAACTTTTCTCCAGAGGCAAACTTTCCCAGCCTGGGATTTACTGTGCTTACTTCCCAGCTGTTATTAACACACCATTCAGAATGAAGCAATTTTTTTTTCTTGCTAGATTTTCCTTGGGCCAACATTTGGCCGTCTCCATTTTCATAGGCCTTAAATACACCAGCCTCGCTTTGACTCCTGCTTTTGCATTCCTTTGTAGAAGATATTGGCAAGCAAGGACAGAGACATCTATTTGGCACCAGCAAAGGCTGTACTCATCCCCCTTCCTTGCTACTCACAATGACCTGTCCTTTTGTGAGGCCGGATGCTCCTCAAGTGTCCATTCTCCTTTTCCCTACAGTTTTTTTTTTTTTTTTTTTTTTGGCTGCGTTGGGTCTTCGTTGCTGCGTGCGGGCTTTCTCTAGTTGCGGTGAGCAGGGGGCTACTCTTCATTGCAGTGCGTGGACTTCTCATTGCGGTGGCTTCTCTTGTTGCAGAGCTACTGAAGCTCTGCTCTAGGCACCCGGGCTTCAGTAGCTGCAGCACGTGGGCTTCAGTAGTTGCGGTGCATGGGCTCAGTAGTTGCGACGTGCGGGCTCTAGGGGATGCGGGCTTCAGTAGTTTTGATTTAGTTGCTCCATGGCATGTGGGATCTTCCCGGACCAGGGATCTAACCATGTCTCCTGCATTGGCAGGTGGATTCTTAACCACTGCGCCACCAGGGAAGTCCCTCCCTTCAATTTTTTATTAAAAAAAAAGTTTTCTTTGCTGATTTTACAGATTTTGCCAGGATTTAACTCTTAGTTTGGATCTTTCACTTCCCCAGTTTTGGGGAAAAATGCATGCCCTCTGTCTTAGGTCCCTTTCCTAATTCTTATTCAAGCCTTCAGCCTTTGGGGAGTTCTCTCGGTGTCATCAGCGTCCTCTGTCAGTTCAACACTTTCCTTTATCTCTCTGTTGCTCTTAAAGATATATACTGTCAGCCACATAGCACAGGGAGATCAGCTCGGTGCTTTGTGACCACCTAGAGGGGTAGGATAGGGAGGGTGGGAGGGAGACACAAGAGAGAGGAGATATGGGGACATATGTATATGTGTAACTGATTCACTTTGTTATAAAGCAGAAACTAACACACCATTGTAAAGCAATTATACTCCAATAAAGATGTTAAAAAAAATAGATATATACTGTCCAGAGTTTTATGATTGTGGACTTTGCTTATTTCCTCTGCTGATCTTACGCTTTAAAAAGTGTCTTTCTCCAGCCTCTCCCCTTTTCTGTTCCACTTCCTCTTGTCTCAGAGAATGATTTTAAACCAGTAAGCACAAATTCATATTCCCCACAGCCTCCCTGAGTTGTCTGGAAGAGCCAAGCTTCTTTTGCACCAGGCATCTTGCTGGACACATTCCCATGCTTCACCCATGGGAATCCTCACGGCTGCCTTTGCAAGAGACCCGCTACTACTGCAGTTTGAGAGAGATGAGGAAATTGTGCCAAAAGGCATAGAGCTAGGAATCAAACTCAGGTTTATTTAGAGCCAATATTTGGTCTGCTGTACCCACTTGCCTGCAAGTCCTTTTATGTTTGGTAATTGTAAAAGAAAACTGTTCAGAGGAGAAGGGCCCCATTCTGTAGTTTGTGGAGGGAGCTTCCTAAAATAGAGGGCCTGTCGGACAGTATTTCTCTATCCATTCACCTAACCGGACGCCTCCATCTTTCAAAGCCCAGCTCAGATCTGACCTCTTCTGTGCAGCCTCCGCTGGGAACGGCCGCCCCTAGTGTCCCCTTGTTCCATTGAATAATCGAGAGGCTTGTTCGAGCACATATTTGACACCTACTTATTTCACATTTTTATTTCATTGTTCCTACTAAGGCGCATCCCACCTCCCATCCTCGACCACTTAAGGGTGGCGGTTCTTTCATGGGCTTTCATTTATCTTCCAAGTTGCCCCGAACATAGTTTGCACCTAGGAAATATATTTTGATAAACTGGATTCTTATTTGGATTCTAGCTATTCTTTCCTTTTGTGTTTTGTCCTTTTTTTCCCCTTTCAAGTCCAAGGCTTTACACTTGAGTTTCCCGCCTTCCTCACAAAAGCCCTTGTATGTTTCCAGGTAGCTTAAGTGTCATCTTTCCAGGCTGCTCAGTTCTCTGCGTCTCCCTTCTTATCCATATCCCTTACTAGCAGCAGCCTTCATGGGGCCCCAAGCCTATGCAACCTTGCATTAATACACTTTCATAATAAAATTTTTCAGGGAATTGTTATTCAGTATCATTTGAATTCCTCTTACATGCCAGGCACTAGATTAGGTGGGGAGTAAAACCAGGGCCCCTAGAGACAACTGACCCTGTTTTCGAGGAGCTAAGCAAGCCATTGTAGCCTGATGAATGGTGTGAGAGGGGAGACAGGGCTGCAGGGGAGGGACACAAGCCCGAATTGGGCATTGGGGAACATTCCATGAAGTATCGCCACCATGGGGAACTAAAAAGAGTTGGATATGACTAGAACATAAAATGGGACTGAAGACAGGGGGCAGAGGAGGGGCAGGAGATGCAGGAAATGTGACCAGAACCCACAGCAGGGGCCCATCACCGAGGACCCTATAACCCTGGCCAGGAGGTTGAACTTGATCCCAGGAGCAGTGAGAAGCCCCTGAAGGAATTTTGTCAGGGATAGGGGCCGTTCTCAAAGCCTGCCACCCTGACCGTGCACTGAGGCCTTTGAAGGCAGATGCTTGTGTAGATTTTCTGTAACTCAAAAGACCTTGACAGTAACTGCTCAGCCGTTGATGGTGAGGAAGTTACAGAGCTGGGATTCTGGCTTTCCTCCTACCAGCCCCACTGCCTGAAATGGAATTGAAGTAGGAGGGAAGTGGACTTCACAGGATAGGCTTAAGTGCTTACTCTGTTCTGGGCATTCTGCTACACACTAGTTTATGTAAATAATTTTATTTAATCTCCACAACAACTTTGCAGCAAATGTGTTATCCCTCATTTACCAGATATGTAAACAAACTCAAAGAGGTTAGATAATTTAATCAATAACAATATCTGATAATAAATGTTAGATAAACTGAATGACTGCAGCTGGAGTGGCCAAGAAACAACCAACCAACCACAGCACAGTTTACACTTAACTTCCCGTTGAACTTAATCTCATAGACACCTTTATTAAAAATGCACTTAAGGTCATTTTCTCCCTCAAGTGTGTATCTTCCTAAGGTTTACAATGGCATTATATTAAAAGGAAGGAAGGAAGGAAGAGAGGGAGAAAAACAGGAAGAACCCTCTGCAAAGCTTCCCCTTATCCAAGTTCTACACTGACTTGAACTAGACTGTCTGTGACTTTGTAGTGTATATGACAGTGATGATTCCTGGTTAAGAAATTACATGTACACATTTGGGGTAGGAGGGATATTTGCCTACTTGTGATTTACAAATGAGCTTTTTAGCATTTGAGGCATGAACTGTCATTATACAAAATTTTTATCATAATTATGAATGAACTTTCTATAGGAAAGACCTACCAGCACCTCTGCTTAAGAAGAAAGCCCCGCTTTAATTAGAAATGGGACCTATATGGTCATAAAATGGCATTTATTTAATAAAGCGATGGAATCTGTCAAGTCAGTGGGCTTTTACGTCCCTGTCCCTTCTGCCGTTAGTTACAGGGCCTGTAGCTGTGATTGGGTGGGAAACTTCTTGCAAGAAATAGCAGAAGGCCTGGGCCCATCCCTTGCTGCCTCGTCACCTCAGCCAAGTTGCTTTCCTGCCTTAGGCCTCCGTTTCTTCAGCATTTTCTTTTTTATATTTAAAGAAGTCCCTTTGCCTCCTCAAGTATATCATGCCAGAATCCTCCCCTCAATCTTTCTGGTGCATTAGCAATTTTCCATCTCTACGGGATCATTCCCATCTGCGCACAGAGACCTCTATGTATCCCAGCTTCAAAAGCCTTTTCCCTTCTTCCACCTACCCTCCAGACACTGCCTCATTTCTCTTGTCTATTCACAGCAAAGCTCCTTGAAAGAACCACTGTCTGAAACCCCTCTTCTCCACTTCTTTTCATTTTATTTTATTTTTTTATTGAAGTATAGTTGATTTACAATGTTGTACCAATCTCTGCTGTACAGCAAAGTGACTCAGTTATATATATATATATATATATATATATATATATATATATATATATATATATATATACATTCTTTTTTTATCTTCTTTTCCATTATGGCTTATCCCAGTATATTGACTATAGTTCCCTGTGCTATGCAATGGGACATTGTTGTTTATCCATATTCTAAATGTAATAGTTTGCAGCTATTAACCCCGAACTTCCAGTCCCTCCCTCTCCCTCCCCTCCTCCTCTCCACTTACTGAACTCTGTCCAGTCAGGCTTTGGCCTATGCCATTCCCTCAAAACAACTCCTTTGAATGTAGACCATGATCTCCCCATTTCTAAATCCAGTGGTCCACTCTCAGGCCTCATCTTTCCTGACCTGTCAGCAGGATTGAACACTGCTGATCATTCTTTCTTCTTAAAGTGCTGTCTTCACTTGGTTTCTAGAAAACCTCTCCGTCTCACCTCCACTGCCACCTATATCATTAACAGCTCTTTTTCAGTCTTCTTTGCAGGTTTCTTTTTCACGTCTTCATTTCTGAGTATTAGAATGGCCCATGGCTCAGTCCTTCAGTATCTTTTCTATCTACACTCCTCCTTAGGTGATTTTATCTATTCTAATGGCTTTAATACAGTCTTATGCTGAGACTCCTACATTTGAATCTCCAACCGCACTTCTTGGACTCCAGAGTTTGTTTCCAATTGACTTTTCAATACCTCCACTTGAATATCTGGTAAGCATCTCAAACTCAACATCTTTGAAACTGAACTCTTAACTCTTCCCACCTCAGCCCCCAACCTTTTCTTTCTACAGTCCTCCCGTCTGAATTTCATTCTTTCCTCCTGAGTAAATGACAATTGCAATCTTCCAGTTGCCCAAGCCAAAAACTTTGAGGTCTTTCTTCTTTCTTTCTTTCTCTCTCTTTCTCTCTCTCTCTCTTTCTCTTTCTCTCTCTTTCTTTCTTTCTTTCGTTCTTTCTTTCTTTCTCTCTTTCTCTCTTTCTCTCTCTCTCTTCCTCTCTCTCTCTCCCCCCTCTCCCTCCCTCTCCCTCTCCCTCCATCCCATCCCCTCCGCTCCCCTCCCCTCCCCCTCCCCTCCCCTCCCCTCCCCCTCCCCTCCCCTCCCCTCCCCCTCCCCTCCCCTCCCCCTCCCCTCCCTTCCCCCTCCCCTCCCCTCCCCTCCCTTCCCCCTCCCCTCCCCTCCCCTCCCCTCCCCCTCTCCCTCCCTCCGTCTCTCCCTCCCTCCCTTCCTTCTATACCCACATCCTTGATTCAGCCACTTCTCATTACCTCTATCACCCTGGTCTCTTACTTGGCTTATTCCAGTGGGCTTCTTCTATCTGACCTCCTTGTTTCCATCTTTACCTTTTTTCCCCAGCTTTATTGAGATCTAATTGACACAAAACATTGTGTAAGTTTAAGGTGTGCAGTGTGTTGATTTGATACATTTATATATTGCAAAATGATTACCACCACAGGCTTAGCTAACACCTCCAAACTGTCATATTTCTTTGTGTGTGTGTGTGTGTGTGTGTGTGTGTGTTGAGAACACTTAAGAGCTATTCTCTTAGCAACATTCAAGTATGTAATACAGCATTATTGGCTAAAATCACCATGCTGTACATTAGATGCCCAAACATGTTAATCTTATAACTGAAAGTTTGTACCCTTTGACCAGTGACCACCACTTTACTTTCTGTTACTGAGTTTGACATTTTTAGATTCCACATGTAAGTGAGATCATACATTATTTGTCTTTCTTTGTCTGACTTACTTCACTTAGCATTATACCCTCGAGGTTCATCCACGTTGTTGCAAATGGCAGGACTTCCTTCTTTCTTCTGACTAATATTCATTGTGTATCTATACCACATCTTCTTTATCCATTCATCCACTGACAGACACTTAGGTTGTTTCCATATCTTGGCTATTGTGAGGAATGCTGCAATGAACACAGGAGTGCAGACATCTCTACGAGATCCCGATTTCAGTCTCTTTGGATACGTACCCAGAAGTGGATTTCTGGGTCATATGGTAGTTCTATTTTTAACTTTTTGAGGAACCGCTATGCTGTTTTTCATAATGACTGCACCAATTTACATCCCCACCAAAGTGCACAAGGGATTCCCTCTCTCTACACCCTTACCAACACTTGTTCTCTTGTCTTTTTGCTTATAGCTATTCTAACAAGTGTGAGGTGATATCTTATTGTGGTTTTGATTTGCATTTCCTGATGATTAGTGATGTCAACTACTTTTGCATGTGCCTGTTGGCCCTCTATGTCTTTGGAAAACTGTTTATTCAGTGTGTCTGCCTATTTTTCAATCGGGTTGTTCAGTTTTTTGTTTTTTTTGCTATTCAGTTGTGTGAATTCTTTATACACAGTAGTCCCCCCTTATCTATAATTTCACTTTCTGTGCTTTCAGTTACCCACAGTCAACCATGGTCCAAAAATATTGATTGAAAATTCCAGAAATAAACAATTCATAAGTTTTAAATTGTGTACCATTCTGAGTAGTATGATAAAATCTCACACAGACCTGCTCTGTCCTGCCCAGGATCCCCAGCCATTGACATTGTCATGGCTCAGTGATCCACGATCACCTAGAGCAGATGATCTTCTTCTGATGTATTGTCAAAAGGCCAATCAATAGTAGCCTAACACTAGGTTGCAATGCCTATGTCCTTCACCTCATTTCATCTCATCATGTAGGCTTTTTATCATCTCACATCATTAGAAGAAGAAGAAGGCTGAATACAGTACAATAAGATATTTTGAGAAAGGGAGAGAAAGAGAGACCACATTTGCATTACAGTATATTGTTATAATTTATTACAGTATATTGTTACTATACTGTTTATTACAGTATATTGTTATAATTCTATTTTATTATTAGTTGTTGTTGTTAATCTCTTACTGTGTCTAATTTATAAATTAAACTTTATCATAGATGTGTATGTACAGGAAAAAAACATAGTATATATAGTGTTTGGTACTCTATACAGTTTTAGGCATTCACTGGAGGTCTTGGAACCCCATAGATAAGGAGGAACTACTGTACTTTGGATATTAACTGCTTATCAGATATATGATTTGCCAATATTTTCTCTCATTCCATACATTGTCTTTTCATTTTGCTGATTGTTTCTTTTGCTGTGCAGAAGCTTTTTTAATTTGTTGTCACACTTGTTTTTGCTGTTGTTGCTTGTGTTTTGCTGTCTTATCCAGGAAATCACTGCCAAGACCAATGTCAGAGAACTTTCTTCCTATGTTTTCTTCTACATGTATAATGTTTTCAGGTCTTAAATTTAAGTCTCTAATTCATTTGAGCTATTTTTTTCTGAATGGTCTAAGATAGGGGTCCTATTTTGTTCTTCTGCATGTGGTTATCCAGTTTTCCCAGCACCATTTATTGAAGAGACTATCTTTTCCACATCAAGTATTCTTGGCTCCCTCCTCAAATATTAGTTTGCCTTATATGTGGGGGGTTCATTTCTGGGCTCTTGGTTCTGTTCCATTGGTCCTTGTGTATATGTTAATGCCAGTACAATACTATTTTAATTTCTATAGTTTTGTAATATAGTTTGATACCAGGATGTGTGCTGTCTCTGGCTTTGTTCTTCCTCAGGATTGTGTTGGCTATTTGGAGTCTTTTGTGGTTCCATACAAATTATAAGACTGTTTTTTTCTATTTCTGCTAAAAATGCCATTGGAATTTTTTTTTTTTTTTTTTTTTTGCGTACGCGGGACTCTCACTGTAGTGGCCTCTCCTGTTGCGGAGCACAGGCTCCGGACGCACAGGCTCAGCAGCCATTGCTCACGGGCCCAGCCGCTCCGCGGCATGTGGGATCTTCCCAGACCGGGGCACGAATGCGTGTCCCCTGCATCGGCAGGCGGACTCTCAACCACTGCGCCACCAGGGAAGCCCTGCCATTGGAATTTTGATGGGGACTTCATTGATGGCTTTGGGTAATATGGACATTTTAACAATATTAATTCTTCTGATCCACAAACATGAAATATCTCTCCAAACTTTTTTGGTTTACCTAGTGCCACTTGTTAATTTTTGCATTTGTTGGTGTCAAATCCAAATAATCATTGCCAAGACTGACTTCAAGGAGTTTACTACCTATATTTCCTTCTGTGAGTTTTATTGTTTCAGGTCTTACATTCAAGTCTTTAATCCATTTTGAGTTAGTTTTTGTGTATTGTGTAAGATGGTGGTTCAGTTTCTTTCTTTTGCATGTGGATAACCAGTTTTCTCAACATCATTTATTGAAGAGATTGTCCTTTCCTCATTGTATATTCTTATCTCCTTTGTCATAAATTAATTGACCATATATGCATGGTTTTACTTCTGGGCTCTCTGTTCTGTTCGATTAATCTATGTGTCTAGATTTTTTTGCCAATACCATCTGGTTTTGATTTCTATAGTTTTGTAATATCGTGTGAAGTCAGAAATTTTGATGCCTCCAGCTTTGTTCATCTTTCTCAAGATTCCTTTGGCTATTCATGTTCTTTTGTGGTTCCATACTAATTTTAGGGTAATTTATTTCTATACCTGTGAAAAATGCCATTGGAATTTTGACAGGAATTACATTGAATCTGTAGTTTGCTTTGAGTAACATAAACATTTTAACAATATTTTTTCAATCCAACAGCACAGAATATCTTTCCATTTATTTGTATATTCAATTTCTTTCATCAGTGTCTTAGTTAAATTTATTGGTTAAATCTTGGTTAAATTTATTCCTAGGTATTTTATTCTTTTAGATGCAGATGTATATAGGAATGTAAATGAGATGGTTTTCTTATTTTCTCTTTCTAATAGCTTAGTATATAACATTGCCACTGATTTTTCTATGTTGATTTTTGTATCCCACAACTTTAGTGAATTCCTTTATTAGTTCTAACATTTTTTGGTGGTGTCCTTATGGTTTTCTACATAAAATATATTGTATCTGCAAATGGTGACTGTTTAACTTCTTTCTAATTTGTATACCTTTTTATTCTTTTTCTTGCCTAATTGCTCTGGCTTAGGTGAGTGGACATCCTTGTTTTGTTTCTGATCTTAGAAGAAAAGTTTCCAGCTTTTCATCATTGAGTATGTGTGAGTTTGTCATATATTGCCTTTATTATGTTGAGGTACATTTCCTCTATACCCACTTTGTTGAGAATTTTTATCAGAATGGATGTTGAATGCCTTTCTGACATCTGTTGAGATGACCATATGATTTTTATCCTTCATTTCGTTAACATGGTATATCATATTCATTGATTTTGCAGATGTTGAACCATCCTTGCATCAGTAGAATAAATCCAACCTAATCATTGTGTATGATTATTTTAATTTATTGTTGAATTTGGCTTGTTAATATTTTGTTGAGTGTTTTTACATCTATGTACATCAGGATATTGGCCAGTAATATTATTTTCTTGTAACGTCCTTGTCTTGTTTGGTATCAAGGTAATGCTGGCCTTGTAAAATAAATTTATAAGTGTTCTGTCTACATCAATTTTTTGGAAGTGCTTGAGAAGGGTTGTCGTTAATTCTTCATTTTTATTTTTAAAAATTTTATTGAATTGTGTTTGACTTATTAGTTTCAGGTAATTCAGTATTTTTATATATTTTATGCAAGAGGAAGTTATTAAAATATTTACTACATTCCCTGTGATGTACATTACATCCTTGTCACATATATTTTAACCTACTATTTTGTCCCTCTTAATCCCTTTTATCTATTTTGCCCCTTCTCCCACTCTCTCTCCTCTAGTAACCACTAATTTGTTCTCTGTATCTGTGAGTCTGTTTCTGTTTCATTATAATTGTTTGTTTTTTTAGATTCTACATGTAAGTGAAACCATAGAGTATTTTCTTCTGTCTTATTTCGCTGAACATTATACCCTCCAGGTCCATCCATGTTGTCACAAATTTTCATTATTTTATGGCTGAGTATTATTAGTGTGTGTGTGCTTTTGCGTGTGCATGTGTGTGTGTGTATGTGTTGTGTTATCCATTCATCTATCAATGGGCACTTAAGTTACGTCCATAGTTTGGCTATTGTAAATAATGTTGCAATGAACATAAGAGTGTGTATTTCTTTTTGAATTAGTGTTTTTGTTTTCTTCAGATAAATACCCAGGAATGTAATGCTGGATCACATGATAGTTCTGTTTTTGAAGAACCTCCATACTTTTTCCATAGTGGCTGCACCAAGTTACATTCCTACCAACAATGAATGAGGGTTCCCTTTTCTTCACAGCCTTGCCAACACTTGTTATTTGTTGTCTTTTTGTTAATAACCATTCTGACAGGTGTGAGGTGATATCATATTGCAGTTTTGATTTGCATTTTCCCTGATGATTAGTGATGGTGGTCATCTTTTCATGTACCTGTCTTCTTTGGGAAAAATACCTATTCAGGTCTGGTTCTCTGCCTATTTTTTAATTGAGTTGCTTTTATTTTTGATATTAAATTTTATGAGTTGTTTAAATATTTTAGATATTAACCCCTTATCAAACATACTGTTTGCAAATATCTGCTCCCAAGATATTGAGGAAAGTAGGTTGACTTTTCTTTTTGTTGATGGTTTCCTTTGCTTTGTAAAAGCTTTTAAGTTTGATTAGGTCCCATTTGCATACTTTTTGCTTTTGTTTCCCTTCTCTGAGGAAACAGATCCAAAAAATATTGCTAAGACCAAAGTCAAAGAGCTTACTGCTTGTTTTCTTCTAGGCGTTTTATGGTTTAAGGTCCCACATTTAGGTCTATAATTCATTTTGAATTTATTATTGTATATGGTGTGAGAAAATGTTCTAGTTTCATTCTTTTACAAGTAGCTGTCTGGTTTTCTCAGAACCACTTATTGAAGACACTGTCTTTTCCACATTGTACATTTTTGCCTCCTTTTTCATAGATTAGTTGACCATATAAGTATGGATTTGTTTCTGGGCTCTTTATTCTGTTCTGTTGATCTATATTTCTTTTTGTGCCAGTATCATACTGTTTTGATTACTGTAGCTTTGTAGTGTAGTCTGAAGTTGGGGAGTATGATACCTCTAGCCTTGTTGTTTTTTCTCAAGATTGTTTTGGCTATTCAGGGTCTTTTGTGGTCCCATACAAATCTTAGGATTATTTGTTCTTGTTCTGTAATAATATCATGAGTGTTTGATAGTTATTGCATTAAATTTGTAGATTGCTTTGGGTAGTATGGACATTTTAACAATTCTTCCAGTCCATGAACACAGAGTATCTTTCTACTTATTTGTATTGTCTTCAATTTTCTTCATCAATGTCTTATAGTTTTCATATCCTTGGTTGAATTTATTCCTAGGTATTTTATTCTTTTTGACTTGATTATAAGTGGGATGGTTTTCTTGACTTCTCTTTCTGATAGTTCATTATTAATGTAAAAAGTGCAACAGATTTCTGTAAATCTTGTATATTACAACTTCACTGAATTCACGTATTAGCTCTAATAGTTTTTTGGTGGAGTCTTCAGGGTTTTCTATATATCATATCATGTCATCTGCAAATAGTGACAGTTTTACCTCTTCCTTTCCAATTTGGATCCTTTTTATTTTCTTTTCCCTTGTCTGATTGCTGTGGCTAGGACTATCAACACTATGATGGATAAAAGTGACAACAGTGGGCATCCTTGTCTTGTTCCTGATCTTAGAGGAAAAGCTTTCAGCTTCTCACCAGTAAGAATGATGTTAGCTGTGGGTCTGTCATAAATCTCCTTTATTATATTGAGATATGTTCCCTCTATATCAACTTTGATAAAAGCTTTTATCTTAAATGGATGTTGAATTTTGTCAAATGATTTTTTTGCATCTATTGAGATTATCATGTAATTTTCATACTTTGTTTTGTTAATGTGTGTATCACATTGACTGATTTGTGGATATTAAATCATCCTTGAATCCCTCAGATAAATCTCAGTCAATCATGATGTATGATCCTTTTTATGTATTGTTGAATTTGATTTGCTAATATTTTGTTGAGGATTTCTGCATCTCTGCTCATCAAGGATTTTGGCCTGTATTTTTTTTTTTTTAGTGTCTTTGTCTGGTTTTCATATCAGGGTAAAACTGGCCTTGTAGAATGAGTTTGGAAGTATTCCCTCTTCTTCAATTTTTTGGAATAGTCTGAGAAAAATAGATATTAACTCTTCTTTAAATGTTTGGTAGAATTCCCCTGTGAAGCAGCCTGTTCTGTTTGTTGGGAATTTTTTATTACTAATTCAATTTTATTACCAGTGAATGATCATTCAGATTTTCTATTTCTTTCTGATTCAGTCTTGGAAGATTATATGTTTCTAAGACTGTATCCATTTCTTCTAGGTTGTTCAGTTTAGTGGCATATAACTGTTTATAGTATTCTCTTTTGACTGTATTTCTGTGATATAGGTTGTAACTTCTCCTCTTTCATTTCTAATTTTATTTTATTTGGGCCCTCTCCTTTTTCTTGATGAGTCTGGTTAAATGCTCATCTTTTTTTTTTTTTAAATTTTTAAAAAGCAGCTCTTAAGTTTATCAGTCTTTTCTACTGTTTTTTGTTGTTGTTGTTTTTGTTGTTCTTTATTTCCTCTCTGATCTTTATTATTTCCTTCTTCTGCTGACTTTGGGCATGATTTGTTCTTTTTCTAATCCCTTTAGATGGAAAGTTAGGTTGTTTGAGCTTTACTTGTTTCTTGAAGTAGGCCTGTATGGCTGTAAACTTCCCTCTTAGAACTGCTTTTGCTGTGTCCCATAGATTTATAAAGTTGTGTTCCTATTTTCATTTGTCTCAAGGTATTTTTTCATTTCTTTTTTGATTTCTTCATTGATCCATTGTATTTTTAGTAGCACGTTGCTTAGTCTCCATGTTTGTGCTTTTTCCAGTTTTCTTCCTGTAATTGATTTCTAGTTACATACTATTGTGGTCGGAAAAGAAGCTTGATATAACTTCAGTTGTCTTAAATTTTTTGACAGTTGTTTTGTGGCTAGCATGTGATCAATCCTGGAGGAGGTTCTGTGTGCATTTAAGAAGAAGGTATATTCTGCTGTTTTTGGATGGAATATTCTATAGATATTAAGTCCTGGTGGAATATGTCATTTAAGGCTATTGTTTCCTTATTGATTTTCTGCCTAGGTGATCTATCCATTGATGTAAGTGGGTGTTTGTTCTTTAAACGTTTGGTAGAATTCACCAGTGAAGCAGTCTTGTCCTGGAGTATTGTTTGTTGAGAGGTACGATTACTGATTCAATCTCCTTACTCATTATTGGTCTGTTCATATTTTGTTTCTTTATGATTCAGTCTTTCTAGGAATTTTTTCTGTTTCTGGGAATTTATCCACTTCTAGGTTATTCAGTTTTGGACATATAATTGTTTTTAGTAGTCTCTTATGATACTTTGTATTTCTGAGGTATCAGTTGTAATATCTCCTCTTGCATTTCTAATTTTGAGTCCTCATCCTCTTTCAGTTTTTCTAAGTTTGTCTAACTAAAAGTTCATGAATTTTCTTTATCTTTTCAAAAAAACAGCTTTTAATTTCAATGATATTTTCTATTGTTTTTGTGGTCTCTATTTCATTAATTTCTGCTCTGATTTTGGTACTGACCTCCTTCTGCTAACTTTGGGCTTAATTTGTTCTATTTTCTAGTTCCTTGAGATGTAAATTTACATTGCTTATTTGAGATTTTTCTTTTTTATTAATATACACATTAATATATGTATATATAAAATTCCTTTTTAGAACAGTTCTTGCAGCATCCCATTATTTTTGATATGTTTTACCTTCATTTTTTAATTTGTTTCTAAGCTATTTGATTTCCCTTGCTTTTTTTTTTCTTTGGTTTTTTTTGTTTTGTTTTTTTCAACATCTTTGTTGAAGTATAATTTCTTTACAATGGTGTGTTAGTTTCTGCTTTATAACAAAGGGAATCAGGTATACATATACATATGTTCCCATATCTCTTCCCTCTTGCATCTCCCTCCCTCCCACCCTCCCTATCCCACCCCTCTAGGTGGTCACAAAGCACCGAGCTGATCTCCCTGTGCTATGCAGCTGCTTCCCACTTGCTATCTATTTCACATTTGGTAGTGTATATAATTCCATGCCATTCTCTCACTTCGTCTCAGCTTACCCTTCCGCCTCCCCATGTCCTCAAGTCCATTCTCTACGTCTGCATCTTTATTCCTGTCCTGCCCCTAGGTTCTCCATAACTAATTTTTTTTTTTTTTTTAGATTCCGTATACATGTGTTAGCATATGGTATTTGTTTTTCTCTTTCTGACTTACTTCACTCTGTATGACAGACTCTAGGTCCATCCACCTCACTACAAATGACTCAATTTCATTTCTTTTTATATGTCTGAGTAATATTCCATTGTATATATGTATGACATCTTCTTTATCCATTCATCTGATGATGGACAGTTAGGTTGCTTCCATCTCCTGGCTACTGTAAATAGAGCTGCAATGAACATATTGGTACATGACTCTTTTTGAATTATGGTTTTCTCAGGGTATATGCCCAGTAGTGGGGTTGCTGGATCTTATGGTAGTTCCATTTGTAGTTTTTTAAGGAACCTCCATACTGTTCTCCATAGTGGCTGTATCAATTTACATTCCCACCAGCAGTGCAGGAGTGTGCCCTTTTCTCCACACCCTCTCCAGCATTTATTATTTCTAGATTTTTTGATGATGGCCATTCTGACCGGTGTGAGATTATATCTCATTGTAGTTTTGATTTTCATTTCTCTAATGATTAATGATGTTGAGCATTCTTTCATGTGTTTGTTGGCAATCTGTATATCTTCTTTGGAGAAATGTCTGTTTAGGTCTTCTGCCCATTCTTGGATTGAGTTGTTTGTTTTTTTTCTTATTGAGTTGCATGTGCTGCTTGTAAATTTTGGAGATTAATCCTTTGTCAGTTGCTTCATTTGCAAATATTTTATCCCATTCTGAGGGTTGTCTTTTAGTCCTGTTTATGGTTTCCTTTGCTGTGCAAAAGCTTTTAAGTTTCATTAGGTCCCATTTGTTTATTTTTGTTTTTATTTCCATTTCTCTAGGAGGTGGGTCAAAAAGGATCTTGCTGTGATTTATGTCATAGAGTGTGCTGCCTATGTTTTCCTCTAAGAGTTTGATAGTTTCTGGGCTTACATTTAGGTCTTTAATCCATTTTGAGCTTATTTTTGTATATGGTGTTAGGGAGTGTTCTAATCTCATACTTTTACATGTAGCTGTCCAGTTTTCCCAGCACCACTTATTGAAGAGGCTGTCTTTTCTCCACTGTATATTCTTGCCTCCTTTATCAAAGATAAGGTGACCATATGTGCATGAGTTTATCTCTGGGCTTTCTATCCTGTTCCGTTGATCTATCTTTCTGTTTTTGTGCCAGTAGCATACTGTCTTGATTACTGTAGCTTTGTAGTATAGTCTGAAGTCAGGGAGCCTGATTCCTTCAGCTCTGTTTTTCTTTCTCAAGATTGCTTAGGCTATTCGGGGTCTTTTGTTTTTCCATACAAATTGTGAAATTTTTTGTTCTAGTTCTGTAAAAAATGCCAGTGGTAGCTTGATAGGGATTGCATTGAATCTGTAGATTGCTTTGGGTAGTAGAGTCCTTTTCACAATGTTGATCCTTCCAATTCAAGAACATGGTATATCTCTCCATCAATTTGTACCCTTTCTTGTTTTGATCCATTGGATTTTCATGAGTATATTGATTAATCTGGACATATTTGTGAATTTTCCAGCTTTTCTCTTGTTATTGATTTCTAGTTTCATACCATTGTGACTGGAAAAGATACTTTTATGATTTCAGTCTTCTTATATTTGCTAGGACTTGTTTTGTCACATATTATGTGATCTATTCTGAAGAAAGTTTCGTTTAAGCTTGAGATGAATCTGTATTCTTTTGCTGTTAGACCATTCTTCTGTATATGTCTGGTGGGTTTATTTGGTCTAAAGTTTGGTTCAAGTCTAACATTTCCTTGTTTTTCTGTCTTGGTGTCTCTCCATTGTTGAAAATGGAGTACTGAAGTCCCCTACTATTAATGCATTATTGTCTATTTCTCCCTTCAGACCTATTAGTATTTGCTTAATATATTTAAGGTGCTCTAATGTTGAGTGTGTATATACTCATGATTGTTTTATCTTCTTAATAAACTGACACCCTTATCATTATAATGCCCATGTTTTCCTCTTGATATTGTTATTGGCTTAAAGTCTATTTTTTTTTTCTGATATAAATATAGCTACTCCTGCTCTCTTGGTTTCCAAGTGCATGGAATATGTCTACTCTTCATTTGATCCATGTGTGTCCTTAAAGCTGAAGTGAGTCTTTTGTAGGCAGCATATAGTTGGGTCTTGTTTTTTTAATCCATATAGCCACTCTATGCCTTTTCATTTGAGAATTCAGTCCATTAATATTTAGAGTAATTATTGGTAGGTAAGTTTTGAAGTTCTGGTTTTCTTTTCTTTTTCTTTTTCCTGCCTTTCTTTGTAAGTTGATGACTTTCTGTAGTGGAATGCTTTGATTCCCTCCTCTTTATCTTGTGTATCTGTTGTAGATTTTGGCTTTGTATTTCTCATGAGGTTTACATAAAACAGCTGTTTTGTTTTTGTTTTGTTTATTTGTTTTTGTTTTTGGTCACACCATGCAGCTTGTGAGATTTTAGTTACCTCACCAGGGATTGAACCCAGAGCCACGGCAGTGAAAGCACTGAGCCCTGGCCACTGGACTGCTAGGGAAGTCCCAAAACATCTTGTATATATAACAGTCTAATTTGCACTGATAACTTTGACTGCATATAAAAACTATATTTTTACTCTCTCCCCCTTTTATGTTTCTGATGTCATCTTTAACCATTTTTTTAATTGTGTATCCATTAACAACTTGTTGAAGCTAGAGCTATTTTTATGCTTTTGTGCCTTAACCTTTACTCTAGAATTAAGTAGTTAGCACATCACCATATTATAGTATTCTGAATCTATTTGCTAATCTTTACCAATGTGTGGTATATTTTTATGTTTTCATTTTACTAGTAAGCATTCTTTTTTTTTTTTTTTTTACTAGTAAGCATTCTTTTGTTTCAAATCAAATAACTCATTTCAGCACTTCTTGTAAGGTTGGTTTAATGGTCATCAATTTCCTTTTGTTTATTAGGGAAAGTCTTTATTTCACCTTCAGTTCTGAAGAACAACTTTGCTTGGTAAAATAGTGTTGGTTAGCAGTTTCTTTCTTTAACACTTTGCCTATGTCATTCCATTCTCTCCTGACCTGTGAGGTCTCTGTTGAGAAATCCACTGATAGCCTTATGTGGGTTCCTTTGTATAAGAGAATTTTTTTCTCTTGCCTCTTTTCAATTCTTATTTTTCTTTGGCTTTAGACAGTTTAGTTATTATGTGTCTTGGAAAAGAACGTTTTGGATTAAAATTTTGACATGACCTATTAACTTCATGAGCTTGGATCTGTCTTGCCTTTTAAAATCCATTCTTAACATAGAGTTATCCTTTAAAACCCTAATCAGGTCATGTTCCTCCTCTTCTGAGAACCCTCTAATATCATCATCTTAGGGTAAAGGCCAAAAGACTTACAATGCCCTATAACAGGACCCGCTCCACCATCTAACCTTATCCCCACCACTCTCTTCATTGCTTGTTCTGCTCCAGCCACAACCTTCCTATATTTGCTAGCACACTTTAGGGCTTTTCTCTTGCTGTTTCTCTCTGCTTGATATACTCTTTCTCAAATATCCACATGGCTTGTATCTTCATTGCCTTCAAATATTACCTTATCAGTAAAACTTCCTTGACAAACTGATATTTAAAAAATCCAGCATCCCTCCCAATAGTCACTGCTCCCTTTTCCCTTACCCAGCCTTACTTTTCCTCTGTGTACTTAGCTACTTTATTCTGTGTCTCTCTCTCCTAACTAGAATATAAGCTCCAAGTGGATAGGGACTTACTGGTTTTGCTCATTGCTGGATGCCTAACTCCCAGAAATGCACGTCACACCATTTTTAAGAGTGTTTAAAACTATTTCTTAATGGATGGATGAATGAGTGAATGAATGAATGATTATATAAAACCAGGTGTTGGGAAAGGTGATCTCTAAGGTCTCATTCAAATCTGTTTATCCATGACTTTGTACAGTTAAAATGTACTTCCTTTTTCTCACTAATGACTTGAAAATGCATAAAATAAAACCACTATGGTAGGAAATTACAGCTTCAGTTCAACTAATTAACATAATTATAATATCTGGCTTTTGTTTTTTTAGTTCTTTTGATGTGCTTTGAATTCATGTATTCCTCACAACAACCTTGTGACATAGTTATTATTATTTTCATTCTTCAGATGCGGAAATTGAGGAAAATACAGGACAGATTAGCACATAGCCCAAGGTCGCACAGCTAGTAACGCAGAGCCAGGATTTGAACCCAGAGCTATAGTTCTTTATTGTAGGTCATCTCCTAGGGAATATAAAAACAAAAATTTTTAAAAATCAATGATACATAATATTTGGAACATAACTCCCTTCCATTTTAATATACTCTGCCTTAAAAATATTTTATTCAAATACGTGTATTTGAAACATGGATATTATAAACACTAATTCCACGAAATACACCTGTTAGTAGATGACATTGTAAGGAAAGGAAATAAAAATATAATTTCCTCAATCATTTATTTTTTTCCTTTGGTTAATTTTTTTTTCCTTCTGCTTTTAACTCAAATTGGTTAAGCTTCTTATTGGTCTTTGATGTGTATTTGGTATCTTAGAAACTGTGATGTCATTCCAACTACTGGAATTTTCACAGAGTCACTAGGGGATTATTACCTCATCTGAAAACCAATTTGAGGGTTAATAAGATTATAGGACAGAGGATTATTTCCTTGTTTTGTCACTGTCTTCTCTCTAGCTTGGAGGTCCTAGTGCTGCTTCATAATCAAGAGCTCTTACGGTGTTATGCAAACCTGTTTGGTCAGGCGAGGGAATTCGGGGTCGTGTTGTGGGAAGTCAGCTGGGTGGGCACTAAAGTGTGGTCAGTGGGATGCACCTTCTAGCAGGAAGCAAAGGGTAGGGAGGGAGGGAGAGGGAAAACTTTGCAAGAATAACCGTGTATTTGAGTTTGTACTTAAAGTTTTACATTCCCATTAATCCTTACGATGTCCCTGTGAGGAATGTACTATTTTACGGACTTTTACAGATGAAGCTTAACTAGTAAAACTACTGCATCCAAAGCCAGATGCTTTCTGCTGCACTTCTGCCGGTACTTCATCATGTTTCTTAAAGCTCAGTGAAGAGCTACCCATGAGAGAGGGGTTAGGGCACCGGGGCATCTCAAGTTTCAAGCCACACCACCCAGATTTCTATTACTGTGACTATGCTGTGCGAGGAATATAAAGCAAGCGCTTGGTGAATATGCCTATAAATCCTTCATTCCGTGAATTTAAATGACCTGAATCCCTTCTTGTGGGGGTAGGGAAGAAGTGGAGTATCTCTCTGTAACTACTATTTTACTCATCAACTACGGAGAAATCTCATTTCAGTTTGAATTAAGAATTGATTAGAGAGTAAAATGTCAATGTGAGTCAAGAAATTCCTTTTGAAAAAGCATAAAAGGAAGCCCCCAAAGCAAGCATACTCGTGCAGCGTGTGTGCAAGGAAAAGAGAGGCTCCTTTCAAGAGGGAATGAATGTTGTACCAGACAAGCAAAGACATTTGTGAGAAATTGCCTGGTAAGAGAGAGGGAAATGCAGGCACGTGGCCTCGAAAATACGGGAATAAAAGTATCTTTGTTCTTCGAAAACTTAAAGAGTGCTGGTAAAACTGAAATAATCTATAATTACGGTGAATTCTCCTCTAGGCTTTTTTGCGAACGTTTTCTCACCACTCTAACAACTAGAGAGTGTTCCTCAGCCGAGAGAGGGAAGAAGGCAGGGAGGAAGTAACCCCGCCCCTTAGAGGAAGTAACCCCGCCCCTTACCGCAAAGCCCAGTGACTGAAGTTAGTTAGCAAGTGTTTCATGTGGCCCGCACTCTCCGCCTGCATTGAAGTGAAAGAAAAGATGCTCCCCCAGCTTTCCTTTTTTTTTTTTTTTGCTGGACACTCACCTCCAGGCGGCCTTTAAACCAACAAAACCAAATAAAAATTCTCTGCAGCTTGAGGAGAAGATTCCTTGATGAATAAGGTCTTTTCTCACTGAAACTTACATAGCTGATTTGGTACAGAGCAGGAGAGTCAGGCAGGAGTCGAAGAGAAGCTCGAATTACCCAAAGCGGGAGGGAGGGTTTTTAGGATAGACCAACTGAAGAGACTAAGGAAAGGAGCAAGTGGTACTGTGTGACAGGGCAGCTGTGTGCATGGCTGCTTGCATGAAAAGGTTCATTCTTGGCAATTATTTCCAGAGGAGGCAAGGGGTCAATAAAGCTTTGTGATGCTGGCTCATGTGTTATTGCCAGCTGTCTCTCCTCTCCACTTGTGGGCTTAGAAGCAGCAGGGCTGCCTGCACCTTCATTTACAGGGCACTGGCATCACCAGCTTCCACTAGTGGGATCTGGATGGGCCCTGGCAGGAAAAGTTTTTGTGCTCACAGAACCTTAAATTCCCCTTGCCCTGGGCAGTGGAGACTAGCAAATGTGAAGAGTGGGAGGTTCCCAAGGTCCAACCAGAGGATGGATCATGAAATGAGCATTGACAACACCCCAAGAGGGTTGAAATTAAAAAAAAATAAAATAAAATTGGTGAATCACTGCTTTTTAATGATGATGTTGCTTCTCCTCTTAACATCCTGGCTTTGAGTAGAGTGCTGGAGTAATCACCCAGGCCACGAGTTCAAAGATCATTAAACGGCAGTCATTTCCTGGGCTCAGTCATGACTATTTGACCCAGGCTGAACAGAGAGAAAAGTATGGGAAAGGGAATTCCCTTACTTCAGGCATGATGTAAATGATTTCCCTACCAATTTCGGAAGGGGTCAGGGTGAGGGTTGGAAGACTCAGTCTAAGTAGAACTAGTAACTGTGTTTGGTATCTTGTGTTTCTAGGAAGTGTTTCAGCAGGAGTGCACTGGGGCTGTGTGAGGGGTGATTGACATGACAGGGGAAGGGGTAGAGAGGAGGACAATGTAGCTTCCAGCTCCCTGAAGCCATGTGGGGTGGGTGAGGACATGCACATTTGTCTGGTGCCTCCCAGGCTACCTCTTCCCACTCCCGTTGCCTAACATTGCTTGCCTTTCCGATAGGCAGGAAGAGGAGTTTTCCTTGAAGAGTGGACTTGAGGAGGAAAATGAGAATCTGAAAGCAGGGCTGGCCTTAGACCTAAGCAGTATGAACTCAACCCTGGTGTCCCTGCTGTCACCGATAGCCCTCAGACTCTACACCAGGAGGGATGGTCAGCCTGTGGTCAGCAGAAGTGCTGTTATACCACTCCTGACTTACACTGGCTACACATGCAAAGTGAAGAGGCTAAACAAGCTTGAAAACAAAGTTGAATAACTAGAGAAATATTTTGGCCTTAATTATTTCGATGTTACCATATAGTTTGCTATTGAGAATAACCATCGGGCTTCCGGGCTTCCCTGGTGGTGCAGTGGTTGAGAGTCCACCTGCCGATGCAGGGGACATGGGTTCGCGTCCCGGTCCGGGAAGATCCCACATGCCGCGGAGCGGCCGCTGAGCCTGCGCATCCGGAGCCTGTGCTCCGCAACAGAGAGGCCGCAACAGTGAGAGGCCCGCATACCGCAAAAAAAAAAAAAAAAAAAAAAAGAATAACCATCTACAAAGTAGCTTTAAAAAGCAATTTCTTTTCATTCCCTTTTGCCTCACCGAGGTGGCAGTAATTCAGGCAGTAAACAGAAACTTCAACAAGACAATACTTAGAGTGCATTAAATAAATATAAATTTTATTAAAAACACTCACATAGCGTTATCAGGAATGATATAATAATAAACGCTTTCAAATAACCTGCATTCATAACATTACAATACTTACAGTATTTATAACCATCCTCAGATTTTTACAGACAACCAAACATCTCATGAAAATGAAATGAAACTGTTTTTTAAAAAAGCGTAGAAAAATGCACACAGATTCATTATATTAGTGTCAAACTGCAAAAGTTTCCTACACAAGTTAACCACTAGCTTTAGAAGTGAACTGTACACCACTGTGCGTCAATCAAGATGAAAAATTCATTCAAGTAAAGTTGACACCACTCAGAAGCATTTTCAAGTATGGCTATATAGTCAACCTGATATTCCTATATAAGCAAATTGGAGATCTGCTTTCCATTCATTCTGAGGCAGGTTTGATATTTACAATTATAGATCTGATATTTACAATATGCCACTCAATTTCCTCTCTTCCTCCCTACCTAACCTCTCCTCCACCCCCCAAACTATACTTCCTGCTCTTGTTGGCCAGCAGTTTGACAAATGACAGTGGAGGATACAGAAACCAAATTATTCACTCGTATCGGGATGGTTGACTCAAAACCAACACATGTGCATGAAGTAATCAAATATGTGGGGTGAGATATACGGTATACGCGAAATATTAAAATCATGCAGTTTGACAAATACAAAACAAATGTTCTTGAAATGCCTGTAAATTGGTTACAGCCAAAAACTGGAGACATTTTTTTAAAAGACAAAAGCCAAGTTATAAAGATTTGACCAATAAAACTCAAAGGCCTCTGTTGATTAAGAATTTATTTGAAATGTTAGTAAGCAAAAATGTACACAGACTAAGACATAATTGTACAGCTGATTGCACACCATCCCCCTAAGTGTTTTGTTTGTGTAGAGAAGTCCTCATGGATCTGTGCCTCTATTGGTTACAGGATCAAAACATCTTTATTTAGAGAGTTAAGGACTCTAGCCAACAGTCACTTGCCAAACTCCTGCCTTACAATTTTCCCTTTATCAGCTCAGTGCATTCTATTTTCATGTAATTTTTTTTTCTGCTTGAAACAGTCAAAAGATTCTCCAAACTCTTAAAATGCTTTTCTTTACAATAAAAAGAGCCAACAGATTTACAAAATTAGTTTTAGTTACATCAGGACATATACAAGTAAAATAGGAGGGATTCAAAATAAAAGGGTTAAATCCCTGAAAAAGAATATATTTATTAACCTACAACAATTTTACATAAACACAGGTGACATGTTGGCATAAGGAGAACATGAGCTGAAATATCCCTGAATTTTTAGAACAAAAGGTTGAAGTTCAAGTTATACTTGCTAAGAAATCAAGTATTGAAAAAAGGTATGCTTTTTTTTTTAATAAAAAAAAGACTTGGAAAAAAATGATGGTACACAATGCTATAAGCTTTCACTCTCAGTTCAATATCCTATTGCCAAACTAGTGTTGAGGTATATGACAAATAGGAACATCACTCAAACCTTTAATGAATTCTTAGCTCACATTATGATATATAGCAGGCTGAGTAGCACCATCATGATGTGAATTCTGCTTCAAATCCATATATATATATATATATATATTTAATTTCTTTTTACAGTACTAAAATACTAAAGCATTGCGTTAAAAAAGTTTTGTTTACAATTTAATTTACTTACTATACATCTCTTTCACTTCTTTATACAAATTAATGATTTAAAACCACCACAGCAAACCAGCTGCCTGTTTTTTTTTCTTTTAATTAATAGATTCACATGGAACTAACCCTGTTTATTAATCTTATGCAGGCATCAGTCTGCTCAATCTTCCTGGTAAAGAGGACACTTAAGCTAAGAAATGACAACATCACAACATACAATTATCAACACAAAGGCAGCGCTGAAGAGCATACAGATCCATAAAATAGCATTGCTTAAGTGAACTAGCTTTGTCGAGTCTGTAGCATGCGGTTAATCACTACCTGCAGTTAACAGAAAATTCTTAAAACTCTACATATTTGAGCAATGAACTTGTCATACAATTTTGTACAAAACTGTTTTACAGTATAGCATGTGAGATGAGCACCAGAAAACATGTGTTTTGTGGACTAATGTATTCCCTTGAATCCAATAAGTCCCGTTTTGGATTTAACTGGCTGTAATAAAAATGGACACATTGCTCATCAGCAGATGCATGGCTAAAAGCAAAAATATTTTAAAAGCTTTGTTTCCTTAAAAAAATCAACTTTGCATTCTAAAATGAAAGTAAACTTCTTTTTCTTTTAAACGTCTCAGTACCTTAGCATTGTTCAAGTTGTCAAAGCTTAGGTAGACAAAGTGCTTCTAAAACACCATTTAAAATATTTATAGATATACATGTTTGTGCACATATACATATTTGTGTGTATATATATATGTACATATATATGTTTATTGTCCTACAAGGACTTCACTGGATGAGCAAAATCCAGAGGCCTTTAAAATGTCCACATTTTAAAAACTAATCTTGTGTAAGAATAGGTAATTATGATTAAAAACTTGAATGAAAAGGTACCCCCATTATTCAAGGGCATTGCAGTACACTGATAGCATCTTGATGATATAAAGGCATTAATTTTCAACTGTTAAAGACACCATTTTCTTAGCACCATTTCTTAGAACATCCAAACAAATTCAGTGTTTTGCTGTCTATTCATTTATGTTCCTGTAGCTATTTTGATAAATAAAAGTTAATATTAAGATTACAGTAAAAACTGCATGTTAAAAAGCCATAATTCCAGTATTTCAGTACATTGTATATTCAGCACCAGATGGTATTTTAAGATTCCTGCCCCTGTAATACTACAGTACTTGTTTGATTTGTGTTCCACGACTATGCAAACTTGGTATTATTAAAAGTGGTCACAGATGTGTAGAGCTGTAAAGGGGGAAAAATATCACATTTAAATATCATCTCATCCAATAATAGAACCAGTGTTTAAAAATGTAAATTGTGGAACACTTTCTTCTCCACCTTCTTTTTGCATAGAATGCTTTGGTCTTTTGCCTAGATTCCATCTGTGACCACTTAGGAGTCAGTGGAAATTAAGTGCTATGGTAAGATGACCTCTTTCTTTGCTGGTGAGCTGAGGTTCCTCTCACCACATTTGTCAGGAATACTGTGTCCTTTCCCCACTGCCCACATCATGCGAACTACACTATGGACAGATTGGTTGTGGTCTTTTCAAATGAGGTAACCACAAGGGGCGACATCATATGTATCTGTTGTAAGGCCCCGTGACCCTAGTGAAGGCGTATGGAGATGTAGTTACTGTGGAGTCTGTGGTCACGGACATGGTCCTTTCGGCAAGGGACTTGATGAAGCGCAGGTACGTGGGCTCGGCAGGTTCATGCGGCTCAGTGGGCTCCCGTTTCACTTTTTTGCCGTGGGTTTTCTGAGGCACATAGTCTGGGCCATACTTTTCACACTCTTCCTCTTTCTCGCGGGCTTTCTCGGCCATTTTGGCTTCCCAGAGCGCCAAGCCATGTTTTGGCTCATTCATGCTCTTGTGCTGGTAGAAGACGAGTGAGATCCTGGTGGGGTGATTCCTGTTGGGATTCTTTAAAGGGGTGGTGGCGTGCAGCTCGCGCTTTGCACACTCGATGAGAATGGACCCATGAGTCGGAGCCACAGCCACTCCCCCAACGTCAGGGTCCAGGAAGCTCTGCTCACTATCAGACCAGACCTCGTCATTGTCCTCGGCAGCACAAGGCTGCTTTTCCTGACTGCCAGCGTCGTGTACTTTGTGGAAGCCTTCTTGGACAGAAGCAGCTCCATCATGGTTAAGACCTGGAAGTGTCTTAGATAACCCATTCGCCGTGTGGGAGAGCACGTCATTCTCCTTGTTTGGGAGATGCAGGGCATGAAGAGAGCTGTTGAACATGCTCGGAGCTGCACCGTAGTTATGGATTAAGTGAGAAGGTGGGTGATGCTCACCATTTTTATAGTCTGTGTTTGGATTGCTCAGATTGGGTGGTAATCGAGAGGCAGCCCCCATGAAGTGGCCATCCATCTCATGAGCGGAATAAGGAGGAAATGTACCTACGTGGTGTACATTTGGTCTAAGAGTACAACTGCTGAAGGCATCTCCTTGTATATTTTGGTTTCCGTAACCTAAGTACTTAGAAGTAAAACTCTGGCTATTTCCGAACCTCGGCTGGTAAAGCGTATGGATGGGTGGTAGATTTAGCTTAGACAGAGGATCTTGGTTTGGATACCTGTATAGATCCATGGGCTGAGACTGGGGAGAATAGGAACCCAGATATTGGGAGCACTTGTCCATTGATATGTTTCCATTGCATTGGTATGATGATGGATATTGGTTATTCTGATTCAAAAGCCCAGGGTAGGGGCTCATGGGATTAGAAGAATTCAAATATGAACCTGCAGCTTGGGATGAGGTGGAATAGAGGTTCACAGGGTTGGCGCCTCCATAAATATCTGAAGTGTGTGAAGAGCTTGGATAAGGACTAACTGGATTGGGCCTTCTCGTGTATAGACTGGCAGATCCAGAAGAAGCGTAAGAGCTGACAGACTCTGACTGAGGGCTATCAGTGAAGGGGTGGGGTGGCTGCTTCAGTGGCTGTGGAAGCTGATTCTGCAGTTGGGGCTGGGGCTGCTGCATGACTGGTCCTGAAAGTCGCAGAAGTTCTGTGGACAGGATAAGAGAGAGCGAGGACAAACATGCTTGATCAGCACTTTATGAGAACTAGGGAGGATGCCTACATGTACGTGAGAACCATCAGTAGAATTATGCAACACGCATCCCACGAGGACAAGAGCAACGTCAGAGCTCTCTAATCACCGTCTGGCGTCATTTTTTGTGTCTAAAGCATTAGAAATAAAATGGCAGAGCACACAGCAGTACATTTTGGAAAATGGTGAAAAATGTAATAAAACATCCAAAAGCCATTCCACTGAGAGCATCGTGTTCTCTGGAGCTTCTGCGTGTTTGATCAAGCCACACTCTCTACTTGAAGTGCCCTGCCATCTCCCTGCCCTTCCTTGACACAGTTATGCCTTCCTCAAGGAAGCCGTCTATAAACCCAACTTCTAGTGCTTTTGTAATACTTCGTCATAGCCACTGCAAACATCAGTCAGATAAAGCAACAGTCATAACGTACTGGAATTATCCATTTTTAGTCCCCTCCTCACCTCACTGCAAAGTAGTCCCTTGAGGGAAAGAACCATGTCTTATTTTACTTTATTTCTCCATTGCCTGGCATGCAATCAAATATGTTAAATAGGTAATGTAGCAAAAAAATTGTTATGGAAGATTCAGCAATGCTATGAGAAAAAGAATGACATCCATTTAAATACCCAAAGCACCTTATACAATTGGCAAACCCTATTTCATTAGCGTGCTTTCCAGGAAGGAAATTAACACAGTTGTAGATACAACTTTAAAGGAACTTTCAGCTTTGTAAATGAAACTTTTAAAAGTCATACTTCTGTTTCATGAACACACTTAAAAGAAAGAGTAACATGAGATGAGAACAGATAAATGGAGCCGCAATGGCAGTCCTGAGAACTGAAACAATCACTGCAGAGGCCAGTTAGAAGGAACTAGACACAAAGTTCTAACTGATTGTACTTTATAGCTAACTTAAAAGAGATATCAGGAGTGGATAGGATTTACTTCTCTTAGTGTAAGTCAACCAATCAACAAATGTTTATTAAACATCTTTGACATATTATTCTAAATTAGTTTTATCCTTGAGCTTCAAAATCAATCAGTAGGGAGATTTGACTTTGTGAAGCAAAGACGGTTGGTTCTAAGCAGAGCATTATACTAATGCAAAAGATATGCATTTTTCTTTTGTTAATAGCTAGGCCAATACCATCTCTGAAATTTGGATATGGACATCACATTGTATGATTTCTCCTTTTAGAGTCTTAACTATAGACAAAGCAAGAAACAGAATATCTACTAGCATTGATAAATAATGCTCTATTGCTACTACTACAGATGTGATCTATTTTGATGGGTAAAAGCTTTTTAAGAGCTATATGTGGATTCCCCTGGTACACCTCAGCCTCAACATGGCTAAAGAAAGGTATCTTATTCTCCTGGCCTTCCCTCATAAATCTTATTTTCAAACTTACCTCAATAAATAGTACTGTTTTAATTATCTAGGCTTATAACTTTGGAGTCATCCTTAAGTATTTTTTCTCCTTCATTCTAATGGTTTGTCACCATCGTACTGATAATCATTTTGGAAGAGTTAGCTTCTGTCATCTCTTGCTATATCTTCATTGCTACCACCAAAATTCAAGCTCTTATTACCTCACTCTTGGTTTACTGCATCAATCTCCAAACTATTAGTTCCTCTACCTCTAATTTGGCTTGTCTGTCATTGATGGATTAACACTAATTTCACCATGTCACTTACCATAAAACTTTGCCATTTATTACAGAATAAAATCCAAACTTCTCCCTCACACTGGGGCTGATGCAACACCTCACTACCATCTCCAAAAACAAAGCTTGGGCCTTGCTACTTTAGAGAAAATTCTAGTACAGAACTAAGACCATGATCGAACATAACCTTCCAAAGTTAACAATGTTCGTTTTTAAAATAAGTGTCACGTGACATACAGTGCTTCACATTAAATTTACCTGCCAACTGTTTCACCTGGCTTCCATTTTCAATCTGTTTGGTGCGAGAGGAGGCTGACTTTTCCTTTTCATTCTTATTTGTGCTGCTCTCCAAAGAGGAAAGCTTTTCAGCCGCAGCTTTCTTGGCTTCTAGTTTCCTTTGTCGGCATGTCTTGACTGGCTCTGCTAACATCCTGACTTTCCGTCGAAAAGAACTCAGTACCTGAATGGCACCATTTCGTTTTTTCTCCTCCTGAGCTTCTACGCTCCCAAACTCATCCACATCAGAGACTTTGTAGAGAGGCAGAACGTGGAGCTGCTCATCCTCAGGTTTTCCTCCAATTTCTCGATTGTCTTCTCTAGTGAGGGTGCATACCTGGCAAGGAAATAAGACAGCACAGACTCAGTTTCAGTCCAGATGACAGCTGGTGTGTGTGTGCGTGTGTTTTCCCTTCTCAGTATTTACATTTGTGGTGCTGGCCTAGTGGACCAGATTGGTTTGTTACCATAAAACCACGACTGTCTGTTATTAATGAAAATTGCATCAAAATGTACATCAAGATAAACAAGTTCATGTTGACATTTTTTTTTTTTTTGGAATCTATCAGGAACCGTTACAGTCACTGCAGTGACACTTCTTCACATACATTTCTGACTAAGGGAAGAAGCTTCAAAAAGAAGCTACAAGTTTCCTCTACCAAATGACTTCCTCTGCTTTTGGTAACATCACATTCGCCTCATCTCATACTTTGTACACAAAGAGATTTCACATCTTTCCTCACAGCTAACTCTCCTTAGCTGTGTTTAAGAAATTTCCACAGGATACCAAAGTGAAATCTAAATAATGTAAAATTGAAGATTTGATTGATACAGGTAATATTTAAGTTAACACTGCTTCTACCTTTCTTTTCCCTCCTCTGTACTTTATGAAATCTAACTTACTGTTTCTCTTCTCACTCATTTCTCTTCTGAAAAGAAAAAAAAAAAAGCTACTTCTGCTGCTTTGATAATTTGATGGTACTTTATTTCTTTTGTTGGCCACAATCACATTGGCTTTGATGAAAGATTGTTTGTTGGTTTTAAAATACTAGCTTTTAGTATTTAGTGTTTTTAATTAACGGAGAAAATGCGACCACAGTTACTTAAAACCCAAGGTAATACAAAATCATTGAAAGATACTCTTGAAAGGAGTGTGATGATTACATTAGATTTACCTTTATAAATAAGTTTAACATGCAATGGTATTAAAATGAGCATTTCACTTCGTACACATAAGTCTTCCCAAATCCTTGCCTCTGAGCACTTGTAACCTTTTCCCACAATTTATCCCTACTCGCTTCCACCTCTCCAGTGCTGCTTTCCGTTTCACCTCACAGAAACTGTGACCTATCAGAGACAAATTCCCCTTCAATCAAAAACTTTCTCATCCTCTGCCCACTCTCCATCACCTTGCTGGAGAGAAACCTGGTTATCTTCAAGACCTACTGTAGCTCCAGCTATCATTTATTTCTTCTACTTCCCAGAATCTAGCAGAACCTCCAAATGATGAGCAGGTGTTCAATACCTGGTGAGTGACGGTGTTAGATATTGTGGATGATAAGTCTCATGTTTGTCCTCCTGAATCAGAAATCAGCAAACTAGGGCCTGTGGCCAAACGGCCTTGCAGCCTGTTTTTGTATGGCCAGTGAACTAAGAATGTTTTTTTTTGCATTTTTAAAGAACTTTTTATTGAAAAAATCCCAAACAAAGAATATGACAGAGATCCTATGTGGCCTGCAAAGCTTTTAACAGAAAACTTTTCCAGCCCCTGCTCTAGACCAATACCTTCTTTGCTTCTCAACAAAAATTTCACAGCAGATTCCTCGAATTAATTCCACTACTGCCTACTATCTCTCTGAATTCTCTTCTACACTATAATTTAACTACAGTGCCTGCCTGCTATTTTCCATGTTAGGTCTCATTGGTCATCTTCCTCAATTACACCTGTATCCATGTTGATAACTCATTAGGTTGATTAATTAATTTATAGTTTCTGTACTTGAGCTTTTTCGTTCTTTATCTCCACTCTGAGTCATCTCTTTAGGTGCAAGGCCACACCCTGGGTTTTGATGGTACGCAACACTGCTCCCCCCTAAGATGGATCCATTTTCTCCCCTTACCAAAGCCTTCAAATACAAGGACCAATCCATTTTACCCACTGTAATATGTACTTACAATGGGTTCTTTTGCACTTTGAACTTTCTGTAGTAGTTGGTGTGACATCGACGATGCATTTTTCACTTATACTTTTCTCTGCAGGCTGGACTGGTACCTTAGCTCGTATATGGCTTTTTGCTTAACTGATTATAACCTACTAGATATGTGACAGTGAATTTTGAAAGAATTTTTTGGGGCATCTGATTGTAGCTGGAGAGCCTTAGTCACTGGTTTAGATTAGCACCAAGAATTTCCATGTTTTTTTTTTTTTTTTGCGGTACGCGGGCCTCTCACTGTTGTGGCCTCTCCCGTTGCGGAGCACAGGCTCCGGACGCGCAGGCTCAGCGGCCGTGGCTCACGGGCCCCGCCGCTCCGCGGCATGTGGGATCTTCCCGGACCGGGGCACAAACCCGCGTCCCCTGCATCGGCAGGCGGACTCTCAACCACTGCGCCACCAGGGAAGCCCAAGAATTTCCATGATTTTCACATGCTTGTCAATACAGTTTTCCACTAATGTGACATGCCAACCTGTTATGAGAGTACTAGTTATGCAAAACAAGGTCACCTTGCAATAGCAATCATTCATGAAAACACTGTTCTCTGCAGGGACACCGGCAGAAAACATATTACTCTAAATGCTGCTAACTTCCAGTCCTCTACTCTTCAACAGGACATGCTGCTAACCTCTCCTCAGCACCACTTACCAATGTGCTGCCATTCTGCATGTTGTGCAAGTCTCTATGGGCATGAGCACAGAAGTCCAAACATGCAGTGACCCCTGAGAATGGACGGCCTTCCTTCAGACCCAGACGGCACTCTGGTGCTCTGTGTTCATATTCAATCTGAAAAACGGAAGCGAGTGTGTGACTGGGGAAGTACTTAGGCATTTCAAATCTTTAGGCACACATTTGACAAAAAAGTACAGGACCTGTGTACTGAGCACGTCAAAAAGGTTCCTTAGTATTATATTTTATATCCCCAAATACAATGGAATGACACAAAATAGAGCAAATGCCTTGACACAGTAAAGTTATTTAATAGTGTTACTGAGATATAATTGACTTACACTTTAAATATATGCTGTTTATTATACTATTTGATTATATATATATATATATACACACACACACATACATATGCATACATGAAACCACTACCACGATCAAAATAATGTACATATCTATCATTCCCATAAGTTTCCTCATGCCTCTTTATAATTCATGCTTCCCACTTTGTTCCCAGGAAACTACTGATCTGCTTTCTGTCACTAGAGATTATTGTAGTTTGCATTTTCTAGAATTTTACATAAATAAATCCATTTTGAGTTGATTTTTACATAGGGTGTGAGATTAAGAGTCAAAGAATCTTTTTCCATATGGATATCCAACTGTTCAAACACTGCTGGGTAAAAAGTTTACACTTATCTCATTGAATTGCCTTTGTTGAAAATCAATTGACCATACATGTTGAATCTATTTCCAGACTCTCTATTCTGATCTTTTGTTATGTAATGGTGTGCTGGTGTGTGTGTGTATTTATGTGTGTATATGCCAATAATCAACTGTCTTGATTACTAGTAAATGTGGATTTGTAGTAAATCTTGAAATCAGGGAGCATAGGTATTCAAATTCTGTTCTTTAAAAAAAAGTTTGACTATTACAGGTTCTTTACATTTCTATTTAGAGTCACCTTGTCAATTCCTTCAGAACACCTGGTGAGATTTTGATAGGTCATGTACTGAATCCATTGATTAATTTGGGGAAAACTGAAATCTTAATAATACTTAGTCTTGTGATCCATGAACATGGTATATCGTTCCATTTAGGTCTTTTATAATTTCTATGAGAAATGTTTTGTAGTTTTCAGTGCACAGGTCTTGTACATTTTTGTCAGATATATATTAAGAATTTCATATTTTTGATACTATTTTAATTGTTATTGGTTTTCATTTCAATTTTTAATGGTTTATTGCTAGTATAGAGAAATACAATCGATTTTTGTATTTTGCAACTGTGCTAAACCATTTATTCTAGGAAGTTTTTTGGTAGACTCTTTGGGACTTTCCACACACATGTTGTCTGCAAATAAGGATAGTTTTATTTCTTCATAGTCAATCTGTATCCTTTTTATTTTCTTTTTCTTGCCTATTTCATGGTCTAAAATTTCCAGTTAGATGTTCAATAGAATAAGATACAAGGATATATTATACAGCACAAGGAATATAGCCAACATTTTATAATAACTATAAATGAAGTATAATCTTTAACAATTGTGAATCATTATGTTGTACATGTGAAACATATAATATTGTAAATCAACTATACCTCAATTTAAAAAATTAGGCTGTCACAAAAAGCTTGCTGGCAAGATGAGAACTATTCTTGAAAACACCCCTTGAATTTTCTTAAGCAAACATTCATTTGATAAAGAGTAAAAAGTATTTATTTTTATTATTGTATGACAATTGTATATTAAATTTATGTTTATAAATATGGCACAGAGAACATCTTCAACAAATAGTAAAACCTACTTCAGAAGTTAAAAAAAAAAGATTTTAACTAGAAGTGGTGAGAATGGATATGCTTTTCTTGTTCCCAATGTATAATGTGTTTTTTAAAAAAATTTAGCTTTCCATTTACTGAGTTTTCATAGATGGCAAAGCCTACCTTAGGTAATAGGCATGATCCCATCACAATAAAATAGCATTAAAAAGTTTCATGTCACAAAATGGAGGAAAGAAATTACAGTTCCACCTAGCTGAGCAAGTTAAGGAATGAAATGCTTCTTTAACTTGCTACTTTACCATAAAAACACTAAACACTTTAGTTCTTTCACCATTATGTGTGATGTTAGTTTTAGTTTTTTAATCTATGCCCTTTATCAGGCTGAGAACGTCTCCTTCTGTAGATGTTAAATTTTGTCAAATGCTTTTTCTCTATCTATTGAGATAGTTTTCCCCATTATGTTGGTTAATATGGTGAATCACATTGATTGATCTTTGAGTGTTAAATGAACCAGCTGCTCCTGAAATAAACTCCATTTGATCATAATATATTATCCCTTTTACACATCGTTGGATGTATTTAGATGAAATTTTGTTAAGAATTTTCACATCAGTATTCATGAATATCATTGGACTTTATTTTTTCTTTAATGCCCTTGTCTGACCAGGATATTTCCAGCCTCATAGAATGAGTTGGGAAGTACTTACTCCTTTGCTACTACTGTCTAGAAGAGTTTCCATTGAACTATTCTTTCTTTCTTAAATAATGAGTGAAATTTGGAAGGGAAATCATCTGGGCCTGGAGTTTTCTTTTTGGGAAAGTTTTTAATTACAAATTCAATTTTTAAATAGATATAGGACTATTCATGGTACTTTTTCTTTAGTAAGCTTCAGTAATTTGTGCCTTTCAAGGACTTTGCCCATTTCATCTAAGTCATTTATTTTCATAAAATTTTAATAATGTTTTCATTATTATTCTTTTACTATCTGTAGGATATATAATGGTGTCTCATCTTTAATTCCTGATATTGACAATTTGTACCTTCTCACTTGTTCTTGAACAAATTGACTAAAAGTACTAGCTTTTGGTTTCACTGATATATTCTATTTTCTGTATTCTATTTCATTGATTTCTGTTCTTACCTTTAGTTTTTCCTTCTTTCTGCCTTTTATATGGCTAAAGTTGCTCTTTTTCCAAGCTTCATAGGATATAAACATAGATCATTGATTTGAGACTTTTATATAACATTTCTGATATAAATGTTCAATGCGATAAATCTTTCTCTAAGAAGCTTCACAGCTGCATCCCACAAATTTCAATGTCACATCTTCATTTTCCTTCAGTTTGACATACTTTCTCCCTTGTGATTTATTCTTTGGCCCATAGGTCATTTAGAAATAAGTCACTAAGTTTCCAGATATTTAGGGATTTTGTAGGTATCCTTCTGGTACAGATTTTCAATTTAATTTCATTGTGATCAGAGAACATATTTTTTGGCTTTTAAATTTATCAATACTTGTTTCATGACCCAGAATACAAACTATCTTGGTAAATCATCCTTGTACATTTGAAAATAATGTTAATTCTGTCATTGCATGGGGAGTTCTATACATAACATCAATTTCGTTAAAAGTGTTGTTCAAGTCTTCTGTCCCCTTACTAATTTTCTGTCTACTTGTTCTAATGGTTTGAGAGAGATATATTGAAAACTGACTGTATCTGTAGCTTCGTTTGTTTTTAGTTGTATCAGTTTTTGTTTAATAAAATTTAAAGCTATTATTAGATGCATAGTTAGGATCATCATCTTCTCTTGCTAAACTGACCTTTTTATCATTATAAAATGATCCTCTTTATAATATTCTTTGCTATGAAATCTACTTTGCTATTAATATCACTCCAGCTTTCTTTTGATTGACATTAGCATGGTATTTCTTTTCTTTTTTTTTTTTTTTTTTTTGGCGGTACACAGGCCTCTCACTGTTGTGGCCTCTCCCGTTGTGGAGCACAGGCTCCGGATGCGCAGGCTCAGCGGCCATGGCTCACGGGCCTAGACGCTCTGCGGCATCTGGGATCTTCCCAGACCGGGGCACGAACCCGTGTCCCCTGCATCGGCAGGCGGACTCTCAAGCACTGTGCCACCAGAGAAGCCCAAGCACGGTATTTCTTGGTTCTTGCTTTTCTAAATATCACAATTGTTCTGTATCAATGTGATTATTCAATATCACAAGCTCTGCCTTTTAATTGGGAGTGTTAAAAAATTTATATTTAATGTGGTTTTTGATATGGCTGGGATTAAATATACCATTTGCTATTTGTTTTGTATTTGTTTTAGTTTTCTTTTAGTTCCATATTTTAAAATATGTTTTGGGATTAATAATTCCATTCTCATCTCTTTACTGGGGGATTACTTATACATTTTTTGGTTAGTGGCTGCCTGCTTTAAGGTTTACAGTGTAGTGTACAGTCTATATTCAAGTAATATACCATTCCATCCATATATGACATAAGAATCTTACAACAGTATACTTCCAATCCCTAAGCCTCTGTGCTATTTTTATATGTTATAAATCTTAAATTACATTTTTAATATATTTTAAAATAAACTATCTTGTAAAGAAATTTTTTAAATAAGGGGAAGAAGTCTTTTTACTCGCATATCTACTATTTATGATGTTTTCATTCCTTTTTGCCAATCTAGATTTCTATCGTATCATTTTTCTTTCTATCAGAGGGCTTCCTTTAACTTTTTTGAAGTTTTAGTCTGCCGGTGGTGGTAAATTATTTCAGCTTTTGTATGCCTGAAAAAAAAATCTTTATTTTTGTCTTCACTTTTGAGAGTTGTTTTTACTGGTTATAGATTTGTAGATTGATAGTCTTTTTTTTTTTCTTTCTGTACTTTAAGGATGTTTTTCCTCTTTTTTCTTGCATCTTTCTCAGATTTTAAGTCTTGTGTGTGTGTCATCCATTTTTTCCCTATAAGTAATGTCTTTTTTCGCCCATCTACTTTTCACATTTTCTCTTAATCACTGTAAGCAAGTTGATTTTAATGTGATTTTATATAGTTTCTTAATATCTCCCCCCACCCCCACCATTTGGTGCTTGCTGAGCTTCTGGGATGAATGGGTTTATAGTTTTGAACAAATTTGAAAAACAATTGGCCATTATACTTAAAAATATTTTTCTGTCCTCCTTTTGGGACTCTAATTACACATATATTAATTAGTGTAATAATATTGTGCGATGCTGTGATCTAGTTGGCTTTATTCTGTTCCTTGAATAAAAATGTATACAAAATCTAGCTGGTCCTTAGACTCATGCCATCTCATAAGAAATACCATGCAGGGGTCTGTGACTGGATTACTGGAAATTTATCTCTATGTCTGGAAGACAGTTCTAAGTGCATGGCTTTCTGATGGTGTAAATCTGTGCTGTTCAATATGGCAGCTACTAGCCACATGTAGCAATTTAAATTTAAATTAATTAAAATGAAAAGTTCATTAACTCAATTGCACTAACCGCATATCAAGTGTTCAGTAACCACATGCAGCTAGTAACTACCATTCTGAACAGTGTAGACAGAAAATATTTCCATTGTCAAAGGAAGTTTTCTTGGTTTAAAATGTCATCTCCACACATGACGAAAGCACATGATTTTGAGATTTGAGCCTGCTAATTCAGTCCTAAAGTTTAATGGTAAGATAACCATAGAAAAGATAGAGAAATATAACTCTACTGGATAGACATAAAGGATATTTAAGTTAAGAAAACCTATATTCTAATTCCATGGAGCTAACAGAAGAAATGCTGTGAAGACCCAATGAAGCTTAACTTCACCAATAAGACTTTATGAAATCAAGGAACAAAGCAAAGAAGAACATTCATATATGAGAAATAAAGGTACTATATTCAGTTGGGGGAAGGAGGCAAATACCAAATAGTAGACTTCCACAGCACCTATAACCTTGATGTGTTATGTATACTGTAGGAAAAGATCACATGGCTGTTTTCTGGGGTCTCTAAACCATGTTAAGACATATGGATAAACTTTCCAGTAGTACCTACCATGCAATATAAAAAACACCTTATTCGTTCTTAGCCATTAGTTGATTTAGTTTATATAGACATTACATTTATTTTTTAATGTATGAATGTATGTATGTATTTAAATTTTATTTTATTGTGGTAAGAACACTTAACATGAGAGCTACACTTTTAACAAATTTTTAAATGTACATTATCGTTGACTACAGGTACAATTTGTACAGCAGATCTGTCGACCTTATTCATCTTGCTTAACTGAAACTTCATGCCAATTGTTTAGTGTATCTATCTACACATTTACTCATATACAAATATTAAAACACATCTAAGGAATTATACCTAATCATCTTGTTATAACTTAAAAACTTGGGGTACCTTCATATTTTAGATATTCCAGGTTCAGGAAATGCATAAAATACTCCAAACAAAAAGTAATAGTGTAGAATATAAATGCTTAGATAATCAAGTTTGTATGAGACAGTCTATAATAGGAATCAAAGGAGTAAGAACATCAATGCTTGTTGTTCTGTCCCTTTCCCCAGTTAAAGCCATTTGATTAATAGCCCCTATAAAAAATTCACTCAACAGAAAATGGCCAAACTTGAAATCTAGCAACATAGACTCAATTTATTTTCTTTTTATAGCTTGATTTATTATTTTGCTCACCAGAATTATTTTACAACAGTAGCAAACCATTCCTTATACTTTTCTGTGACACTGATTAAAATAGGTAAGGTTGTAAAAATAACAATATTAATCCCACTGTTATTAATAGCATTTAAAATAATTTTCATAGACATTAACATATATCTCTAAATATCTAGGTTGTGACATAAAACAACTTATAAAGAGACAGTCATTATTAAAGTTGCGTCCTTTGCTCCCACTTAAAAAAAAAAAAAGAATTGAGGTTTGGGGAAAATGTTAAAGTCCACAATGGAAACAAGAATAGCTAAATTGTTGGCTAGAATTGGTGCCCTGCCTGTCTGTCTCTGCTATGTAGACTAATCTAGTCCCCTTATAGAGTCTTTAACATTATTAAGTAAATGACAATGTTTGCAAAATGTGTCATACTTCACGCTTTCCCGTACCCATACTGCTGTGTACTCTGTTCTGAATACCTTCTCATCACCTCAAGCTTTCCTCCATCTATCAATCTTCCTCTTCCTCTTAAATCTTTAACCTCTCCTATTCCATTGCTCCTACCCCCAGTCCTTCCTTCACTGGTTTCTCTTCCCCCACTCACCCCTAAAATGTTAAATATTAAAATCATTAGCCCCTTCTCCTCTTTGTAATCTTCACTCTGAAAAATTGTATTTACTACTAACTACTTCCTGCATTTTGATAATTCCCAAATCACAGTGCTAACCTGGATTTTTCTCCCAATTTTTCTTTTAATTATCCTAGAAGTATGTCAAACCTAGCATGTCCAAAATGAAATTTGTCATCTTCTCCTTATCTCCTCCAAACTTACTTTTCCTCACTGATTCCTAATACTAATACAACAATCTGTCCAAGCCAGAAATTTGGTGGACCCTCAAATTCTCTCTTTTGCTCGTTCTCAAATCTGATTGGTCACTAAGTTTATAAGTTCCACCAAATATTTCACATACTTATTTCATTTTCTCTATCACTACTGATATTTCGTTAAATTAGGACCTTAACGTCTCTTGCCCAGTGATTGCAACAGCTTACTTCTCTAATTTAATCTTCTATAATCTAAGCTGTATTTCATTTATTTGGCTTGAGTGACCTTTTCAAGTTAAATCACTTCACCCTCACCATCCCCAATATACACTTAGAACACCCCAGTGGTAGGCCCCTTACCTATAAGATAAAGTTCAAAGATCTTTGTATGGCCTCCAAGGCCATTTGTGACCTTACATCTCTACTTTCAGGGAGAACCTTTTTGTTCCTTCAGAAATGTGCATACTTCTATCCCAGCTGTTATCATGTTTTTCTATAGCTGGCATTTTACATATCTCTGTCTCCTCTAAGGAAGGAGTTTTGTAAGGACAGAGAATCTGCACTGCTCATCTTAATGTCCACAGTGACTAAACACAGCATCTGGTTCATAACAGGCTTTCATTTAGTGCTTTTGCTGTTGATGTTATTGAAACAGTGTAGACTTCACGGTCTTGCCTCCTTCACGAGCATTTCTGAACAAATCACCTGGCCTTCCATATAGGTATAACCCAGCACACACTTCTTAGAAAATAGGAAAGGAAAAAGAAAAAGGAAAAATCTAGCAAAATCTGACATATCTCGACACATGTATATACACTTACAAAGTAGTACACCCATAGCTTTACATGTATAGACTTGCTGTGGAAACAGTTAACAGGTGGTTAGAACCTATAGTATGAGCCATATAATTGCAATTAATCACTAAAGTCTGCTTACAGAGATAAAATTATCCATATGAGAACAAGATTAGTAGGTAAAATAGCTTGTGAGCCTTAAAAGCTCATTATCTTTATAGATTAAAAGACCAAAAATATACTCTTTTGGATGGTGTAATTTTCATATATCAAATATTCATATATCAAAAACAGAACACTGCAGTGGTTTCAACAATTAGGAAGAGAAAAAGTTAGAAAAATAAAGGAAAATCGTTGCTTCAAAAATATTTTTGTAAAGATAGGCCATCAATAATGAGTAAGTAAAGTGTTCTAATCATTGTCAATAACTGTTTAAACTTACCTGATTATTATATGCATCAGGTGCAAGTTTCTTGTATGTTGGTGCCATAAGAGTGGACAGGTTTTGTAAATGAGACTCCAGTTTCTCTTCCTGTATAAAATGAATAATTCTACATATTAAATTCTAAATCCATTCTATCCATATATGAGAGAGGCTATCAATTAGATTTTTTTCCCCTGTATCTTAGATCCAAATCACAAATATATACCGTCTCATTAAATATCGGCTTGGCCAAAAAGTTTGTTCGGGGTTTTCCCATAACATTGGCCAACCCAATAACTAAATATCATCTTAACGTGACTATTTCTAAGTGAAAAGCATAGACCTATTTTTGTATGTGCTGTTAAATGTCTAGCTCTTTGGTATTTACATGAGATTAATCAATTTTCTACTTTGCATGCAGATATTTGGCATTTTATTAATATAAGTCTATGCTGGTAGTAGGATTAGGAGAATGAAGCCATACGGTCTTTAAAAGGTCACATTCTCTATTCTTCTCCAATTAGTGGCCGAGGAAGATGAGCTATTGAAAGGATTTGTTTTAATCTATTTCTAATCTTTATATTTTAAATGTTTATAAAAAATAGCATTACAAAATTTGAAATGATCACTCCATAGAACTAAAAATTACTATGTGATTCAAATATGAATAAAACCCTAAGAACTATAATGTGGTATATATGAAAAACTTTGTAAAGTTTACTTGAGAGGTATATACTTCAGGTATATTCGCCCCTACCCCCAAGCAAAGAATATGCTTTTTTAAATGGTAGGGGATGATACTCAGTTGTTCTATTCATACTTAGAAGTTCTCATTTCACATTGATATTTCTCTAAAAACCTTGGGAGATGTAAGCAGCTGGCAGAGGTATACTTGCTTGCATTTTAGAAGGTGAGGAGGTTTCTGACTGGAGTCCTCCTACCTAACAGAGGGAGGATGTCACTAGCCATCCCCTGCATTTGTTTACATGAAACAGAGTGATAAACATTTATGAAGTAGTGGAGAAAATGCTCTCCAGTGTGAAAATTAAAAGTGTAAGACAGTAGGCAAAATTGCTATTCATTAGGTTTATCAAATATTTGTGTTTTCTTATGCAAAGAGGATATCTAGCACATTAATACAGCTTATTAAAATGTTACGATTCTATGAAAAATTTATATCATGACTTGAAGAGCTTTTGCACTTTATTAAACTTCCACTTACTATTATAGTCACAAATAATAAAGCTAACAAATTTTTCAAAGGGACATATAAAAATGATATCAATAGTATAATTGCATATTTCAACTGCATTTAAAATTTGAAAAAAAATATAACATGTATAGATTTACTAAAAATTTGATCATATATGAATGCTAAATATACTGAGGTTTTCTGATTATTCAATTAGCATACTCTAGAATACCATGCTACACAAAAGTTGTTAAACGTGATACTGATCTACAAGTTATATTTTGAGAAATATATATTCTAGAGAAGGACAAAAACCAGTGATGTCAATGAGAAATCAATGTTCATTTATTTCAACTACACCTTTATATTAAAATCTAAATATGTTTTAGTTACTTGAATGCATTTATTATAGTAACATTAAGGCATCAGATCTCATGGGTTGAAACTGTGACTAGAAATGGACTTTTATGAATGTGGCAGTCACGAACATGATTTCTATAATTCAGGTTCAAAAGATGAAAGTTCTAACACTGAAGTAGTAATATTTAGTTTTAATATGGAAATGACAGCTGTGTGAAACTCTGGAGTTTACATAGAAGACAAACAATAAGTGTAAAAGGCCATAAGTATAGTTTATGTTGATCAAACTTTATTACTTTAGTATCACATGGTTGTTATTATGCTAATTTTATAAAATATTATTATGTGTGCCTACCGTTTAGCCAAAATTTTACTGATCTATCTCTGAGATGAAATTCTCTGTTAATGAGAGTTTGAGTATATTATATTGTTCACTTCATCTGTGCTCATCAATTCTCCATGAAAAATAAACAGATTATACATCAGGAAGTAAACAAACCTCTTTTGGGTCATCCCCAAGCAGCTTAAATTTTCTTGGGATCTTGCTCCTGGCAAACTTACATCCATTGTAGTACATGCTCCATGAACAACCAAAAGAAAAGGAGGCACCACAGGTCTCTGGGTCCAGCCCCTGACAGGCACACGTTCTCCTGAGAAATCAAAGAACCAAGTTCATGACTATGGAGAGCACTGTCCAGGCTATAAATCTCATATTCTGGGTGTCTACATTCCAAAATGAATGCAAATTAGTTTTGAAAGAAGTCTAACTCTATATTAAGCTGTGCCACAATCACATTAGAAAAGAACTATTTCGATTGGCTTTAAAAGACAACTTGAACAAATATTTTATTGTAGTATAATACACACAGAGAAAGTACACATAATTTTATAGCTTCTAATCACTCACAAATGAAACATACACAAGTGAGTGCCACTCAAACTAAGAAACAAAACATATACTTGCACCCCTAAATCCCATCTTATATTTCCTTCCAGGCATTGTCCTTCTAACAGTAACTTGTCAGAAGAGATTAGCTCTGCCTACTTTTATCCTATATAAAATATACTATATTCCTACTGAATATAGTGTATGTATGTGTGTGTATATATATATGCCTATTTTTATACTATATATACTATAAACCTACTGAATTTAGTGTGTATGTGTGTATATAAATGTGTGTGTGTATATATATAGTTTTGCCCATTTTTATACAACGTATAGTATAGTACACACACATATGTATAGTTTTGACTATTTTTATACTACATATAGTATGCTATATATTTCTGTACTGTAGTATGAAAATAGGCAAAACTGTATGTGTATATGTATATATATGTACACACATACATTCATAACATACACATGTATATGCAGTTATCTAGTATAAGCTTATTTGTGTCTTCTTTTCTTCAACATTGTTTGGAATATCTATCCACATTGTTGCATGTAGTTATACTTTATATTGACGTATTTATTCACTGAGTACAGTTTCTATTATATGGATATGCCACAAATTAATCGTTCCACCATTGATGGGCATTTGAGTGCTTTCTAGTTTTTAGCTAAAATACAGTATTGTGACTTCACATCCCAAGTCAGTTATATCCTAAGGGCAATAGACAAACAAGCAAAGAAACCAAACATTAAAAACAGGATAAAACAACCCACTAGGAAAACAATATTCAGTAGGTATTTTTTCACAGCTGTATTGAGGTATAATTGACAAATAAAACTGTAAGATATTTAAAGTATACAATGTAATGATTTGATACAAGCATATATTATGAAAGGATTTTCCCATCAAGTTAATTAACACATCTATCACCTCACATATTTTTTTTTCTTGCAATGAACATTTAAGTTCAACTCTTTTAGCAAATTTCAGTTATATAGTAAGGTGTTATCAACTATAGTCATTAGATCCTCAGACCTTACTCATTTTATAACTGAAAGATTATATATATCCTTTTACCAACCTCTCCCTATTTCCCTCATCCCCCAGCCTCTCACAACTTTTCTACTCTGTTTCTGTGAGTTTGACTTTTGTTTTTTTGTTTTTGATTCCACATATAAGTAATATCAGGTATCTGTCTTTCTCTGTCTGGCTTATTTCACTTAGTATAATCCCCTCCAGATTCATCCATGTTGTCGAAAATCCTGCCATTTATTTAAAAGCTGAATAATATTCCTCTGCGTGTGTTCACAAACCACATTTTTATCTGTTTATCCATTGATGGACACTTAGGTTGTCTCCACACCTTGGTTACTGTGAATAATGTTGCAATTGGAATGCAGGTATCCCTTTGAGATAATGATTTCATTTCCTTTGGATACATGTTAAGAAGTGGATCGTTTGTTTATGTATGGCTCTCCTGACCTCATTGGACAGCAGTAGTCTTATTTGTAGTAATGATATTATTTTGAAATTACTTATGTATGTTGTGACATGAAGAAATCATTGTTAATGTCAAAAATAAGAATTTCAGTGTAAGATGAAATAAGTCTAAAGATAAGTAAATACCCTGTAAAATCCTATGAACAAGAAATAGTATGAACTCACGATATGAATTAAAAAGCTCAGATTTTCTCTTTCAAAAAAAAATTACTTCCTATATCAGTCCACTGGAAATGCCTAAAGTAACAATATCTTTGTAGCAATGGGCACATCTGGACACATACTGTGATCTCTAAATATCATTTCTCATTGAAATGAATGTAGGTTAAAATCCATGAGGGTTTTTTTTTTTTTTCAAATGAGTTAATAATGATACCAAAAAGAAAGAACAAACTAACTGATCATTTTTGGATGGTTACAAAGGCACCAAATCACTATTTTGAAATTTCACAACTAAAGATACTTACCATGCATTATTCTGTCATTTGTTTACAAATTATATTTAATGGTAACCAAACAGTTGATAATGAAAAGTTCTTTAAAGAATTCCGTCTAATAAATGCAGAAGGAATGTTATAATTAGAAGTTACAATTTTACAGATGTCAGCAAAAACGGCAGAATAGGGATCTCTGAAAATACCCTCCTCCACAAAAGCAAAAGGAAATCTGGTAAATATGGTCAGAATCAACTCTTCAGAAATATGGAAATTAACAAAAGACTTGCAGCAGTCCTGGAAGCATTTCTTCAAGAAAGGCAATGAAATTTTGGTAAGAAGCTAAGCTTTACAGTGTTTTAACTTGCCCTATTTCCACTGTCCCCAGAACTCCACGACACCCTTGAAAACCAACAGCCCACATTTATGGTGAAAATCGGCAGGCTGGCAACCACTGGAGAGGGCAGAATTAGGCTGGATATCCTCCAAAGCCCCATTCCTAGAGAAATGTCATTATTTTACCTATTTGGTAGTTCTCTAGAAGACACCACTGGCAAGGCTTTCTTCATTTGATCTGACTTGGAGTTCACCTATTGTATATATAGCCTTTTCCCCACTGGAGATATTTGTTGAAAATAGTCAGAGGCAATTGTTGAACATTGCAGCTGCCTGAGGTCTTGGTAGACAAAACTAGCTAGACTGACCAAGAAAAAGAGAGAAGACCCAAATTACTAAAATATTAGAAATGAAACAGGATACTACCAGTGACCTTATAAAAAGCATTCTAAGGGAATACTATAAAAATGATCTATCAACAGGTTAGATAACTTAGATGAAATGGACAAATTCCCAGAAAGCACAAACTACTGAAATTGACTCAAGAAGAAATAGAAAATCTGAATAGACCTATAACAAAAAGACTGAATTAGTAATCAAAAAACTTCCCACGAGGATAAGCCCAGGAGTACATGATTTTGCTGGTGAATTCCACTGAACATTAAAAAAATTAGCCCCAATCCTTTACAAATTCTTCCAAATAATATAAGAGGGAACCCTTTTCAATGTATTCCATGAATCCAGTATTACCCTGAAACCAAAAACAAAGACATCACAAGAAAACTATAGACCAATATCCCTTATCAATATAGATGAAAAAATCCTCAATAAGATATAGCAACTGGAATCCAGCAACATATACAAAAAGTATACATTAGGGCCAAGTAATATCTATCCCAGAAATGCAATGTTGGTCCAATGTATAAAAATCAATCAATATGAAATACATTAATAAAGTGAAATGCAGAAAAAGCATTTGAGAAAAGTACAACACCCTTTCATGATAAAAATACTCAACCTAAGAATAGAAAAAAAAATCTTCCTCAACCTGACAAAGAACATTTACAAAAACCCTACACTTAGCATCATACCTAATGGTGAAAAGCTGAAAGAAATCAGAGACAAGCAATAGCTGCTTGCTGTTGCTAATTCTGTTCAATATCTACTGTAGGTTGTAGCCAGGGAAATTACGCAAAAGCATCAAAAAAAAAAAAAAAAAGAAAAAAGTAGACACCTAGATTGGAAATGAAGAAATTAAACTATCTCTATTTGTAGATGACATGATTTTGTATGTATAAATCCTAAGGAATCCACCAAAAAAATTTGGCACTAATAAACTAGTTAAATAAGCTTGTAGGATATAAGAGTAATATATAAAACCCAACTGTGTAACTGTATCCTGGCAATGAACAATCCAAAAAAAAATCAAAACAATTCTACTTAAAACAGCATCAAAAAGAATAAAATATTTGGAAATTTGACAAAAGACGTGTAGGACTTGTACACTGAAAACTATAAAACATCATTGAAAGAAATTAAAAACCTAAATAAATGTAAAGACATCCTGTGCTAATAAATAGGAAGACTTAATATTGTTAAGACGTCAACACTTCCCAATTAATTTGCTGATTCAACAGAACCTCTGTCAAAATCTCAGATGGGGAAATTATGAAGTTCATCCTAAAATTCATAGGGACATGAAAAGGACCCAGAGCATCCTGTAGGATACTGTAAAGATCCTGTAAAAGAAAAACAGTTGGAAGATTTATACATCCCAACTTCAAAACTTACTATAGCAACTACAGCAATCAACAACACGTAGTATTGGCATAAGGATAGATATGTAAATTAATGGAATAGAAGAATCCTGAAATGACACATACATCTTTGTCAATTTTCAACAAGAATGAGAAGACCATTCAATATGGAAAAAACAGTCTCTTCAACAAATGGAACTGAGACAACTGGATAGCCACATGCAAAAAAATGAAGTTGAACTCTTATCTCACATCGTAACAGTGATCAAAGACCTAAATGGAAGAGCTAAAACTATAATACTCTGGGAAGAAAACATTGGGGTAAATCTTTAATACCCTGGATTAGGCAATGATTTCTTAAATATGACACTGAAAGTACAAGCAGTTAATTTAAAAAAACTGACTTCATCAAAATTTAAAACTTTTGTGCTTCAAGGATATCATTAAATGAAGAGACAACCTACAGAATGAGAAAATATCTGCAAACCATGTATCTGATGAGTTCTAGTATCCAAAATATATAAAGAACTCTTATAACTCAAAAAACAATTAATTTAAAAAGGAGCAAAGATTTAAGAAAGGATTTCTTCAACGAAGATATATGAATAGCCAATAGCAAATGAAATAATGACTAACATCATTACTCATTAGGGAAATGCAAATCAAAACCATGAGATACACATTATACCCACTGGAAGGGGTATAATAAATAAAATAAATAAATAAAGGCAGCCAATAAGTAGTTTTGGTGAAAATGTGGAAACATCAGAACCTCCATATATTGTTGGTAGGCATGAAGAGTGGTGCAGCTGTTTTGGAAAACAGTTTGGCAGTTCCTCAAAAAGTTAAACGTAGTTACCATATGACCAAAATTGTCACTGCTAGGTAAACACCCAAGAGAACTGAAAATATGTATCTATACAGAAACCTGTACAGAGATATTCATAGCAGCATTATTCATAATAACTAAAATGTCCATGAACTGATGAACAAAGAAAATGTGGTACACATATATGCGATGGAATATTATTCAGCCATAAAAAGGAATAAAGTACTGATTAATGTTATGACATGGACAAAACTTTAAAACATTATAAAAACCTAGGAATAAAATATGTAGGAATAAATTTACCTAAGGAGGCAAAAGACCTGTACTCTGAAAACTATAAGATGCTGATGAAAGAAATCGAAGATGATACAAACAGATGGAGAGATATACCATGTTCTTGGATTGGAAGAATCAATATTGCGAAAATGACTATACTACCCAAGGCAATAAACAGATTCAATGAAATCTCTATCAAATTACCAATGGCATTTTTCACAGAACTAGAATAAAAAATTTAAAAATTTGTATGGAAACACAAAAGACCCCAAATAGCCAAAGCAATCCTGAGAAAGAAAAATGAAGCTAGAGGAATCAGACTCCCTGACTTCGGACTATATTACAAAGCTACAGTCATCAAAACAGTTTGGTACTGGCACAAAAACAGAAATATAGATCAATGGAATAGAAATAAACCCATGCACCTATGGCCAATTAATCTATGACAAAGGAGGCAAGAATATACAATGGAGAAAAGACAGTCTCTTCAATAAGTCGTGCTGGGAAAACTGGAAAGCTACATGTAAAAGAAGGAAATTAGAACATTCTCTAACACCATACACAGAAATAAACTCAAAATGGATCAAAGACCTAAATGTAAGGCTGGACACTATAAAACTGTTAGAGGAAAACAGAGGCAGAACACTCTTTGACATAAATTGCAGCAACATCTTTTTTTGATTCACCTCCTAGAGTAATGAAAATAAAAACAAAAATAAACAAATGGGACCTAATTAAACTTAAAATCTTCTGCACAGTAAAGGAAGCCATAAATGAAACAAAAAGACAACCCACAGAATGGGAGAAAATACTGATATTTGCAAACAAAGCGATGACAAGGAATTAACCTTCAAAATATACAAACAACTCATGAAGCTCTATGTCAAAAAAACAATGCAATCAAAAAATGGGCAGAAGATCTAAATAGACATTTCTCCACAGAAGACATACAGATGGCCAAAAAGCACATGAAAAGATGCTCAACATCACTAATTATCAGAGAAATGCAAATCAAAACTACAATGAGGTATCACCTCACACAGGTCAGAATGGCCATCATCAAAAAATCTACAAACAATAAATGCTGGAGAGGGTGGGGAGAAAAGGGAACCCTCATACAGTTGGTGGGAATGTAAATTGGTATAGCCACTATGGAGAACAGTATGGAAGTTCCTTAAAAAACTAAAAATAGAACTACCATATGAGCCAGCAATCCCACTCCTTGGCATGTATCCAGAGGAAACCATAATTTGAAAAGATACATGCACCCCAGTGTTCACTGCAGCACAATTTACAATAGCCAAGACACGGAAGCAACCTAAATGTCCATCGACAGAGGAATGGATAAAGATGTGGTACATATATACAATGGAATATTACTCAGCCATAAAACAGAACAAAATAATGCCATTTGCAGCAACATGGGTGGACCTAGAGATTATCATGCTAAGTGAAGTAAGTCAGATAAATATCGTATGATACCACTCATATGTGGAATATTTAAAAAATGATTTACAAAACAGAAACAAACTCCCAGATTTTGAAAACAAACTTTTGGAGACCAAAGGAGAAACGTGGCTGGGGGGAGGGATAAATTAAGAGCTTGGGATGAACATATACACACTACTATATACAAAATGGATAACCAACAAGGATCTACTGTATAGCACAGGAAACTCTACTCAATATGGGAAAAGAATCTGAAAAAGAATGAATAACCTATAATAACCTATATGGGAAAAGAACCTGAGAAAGAATGAATATATGTATACATATAACTGAATCACTATGCTGTACACCTGAAACTAACACAACATTGGAAATCAACTATACTCCAATAAAATTTTAAAAAATTATGCTAAGTGAAAGAGGCCAGACAGATTAAATATTGTATGATTCTATTAATATGAAAAGCCCAGAAAAGACAAATCTTTAGAGACAGAATGTTGATTAGTAGTTGCCATTTAGGGGGGGAGGAGAATGGGAAGTGATTGCCTAATGGCTTTGAGGTTTCCTTTTAGAAGCAATGAAAATGTTGTACAACTTTGTGAATATACTAATGCACTGTACTGTATACTTTAAAAGGGTGAATTTTATGGTGTGTGAATTATATAGAAATTGAAAAAACTCACACATAACAAAATGACTTCAAGGTGATTTCCTATATGAAGTGGATTCTGAAAAGGCACCTTCATTTTTATAGGGGCCTTTCAAATATTGTTAGAATTTTTACATTGCAGCCTAATTTTAACATGGCTCAGAATTTGGCTAATGGTTAAATAACAAATCAGAGAAATTGTAATCAAAATATTTACCTACACAACAGATTTTTAAAAACACTCTCAACCTCTTAGGACTTCTAACTGTTAAAAAAAAAAAAAAAAAAAGGACTTCCCTGGTGGCACAATGGTTAAGAATCTGCCTGCCAATGCAGGGGACACAGGTTTGATCCCTGGTCCAGGAAGATCCTACATGCTGTGGAGCAACTAAGCCTGTGCGCCACAACTACTGAGCCGGAGTGTCACAACTACTGAAGCCCGCGTGCCTAGAGTCCGTGCTCCGCAACAAGAGAAGCCACTGCAATAAGAAGCCCATGTACTGCAATGAAGAGTGGCCCCTGCTCACCTCAACTAGAGAAAGCCTGCACGCAGCAACGAAGACCCAATGCAGCCAAAAATAATAAATAAGTAAATATTTTAAAAAACAAAATTTAAACTAAAAATTATATCAGCCATTTAAACTTATGCAAGAATAGAAAAACTAGCAAAATAAATTAAATGTACATAACAAATTTATACTTTAAAAAATAAGAAAATTATCAATTTGCAAACTAATGGAAACAGGTAATAATCATCGATCGATGTGCTAAACCATTAGGTAGAAGTTTTCTGGTAAACTTTATGATGGGTGGATCAAGCTAACAACTCCTCAACTGAACGCTCATAACATCACTATAAATGGAACAAAGCAGATATTATGTCCCTCTTGATGGGTATGAAGAACTAAGATTATTTCATCACCACTTATGAAGCATTTTGCTAATATATACATTCACGCATACATACATATTTAACTCTAACTACCAGTGTATGGAAGATATTGGTGACAGAGGAACAAGTTAAGCAAGTGTGCACAGCCAAATCCAGAATGTGAGAAATTTTACAAAGCAAATCATACAGTCTCTTTAACAAATAAATTCGTCAAAAAGAGAGGGGAAACTATAATAAAGTAAAAGAGCCTTGTGAATCATATACTGTATCTTACAAACTGGGACACTTTTGAGCGTAAAAGGAAGTTCTATCAATAACTATACTAGACAATAGGCATGAACTGGGACCTACTCAAAACCCTCAATCAAATGTAAGATATGGACTTTCTTTTCGTCAATATTTTTTTACTTTATATATATGTATATCTAATATGTATATGTGTACATTGGAAACAGTATCCAATTAGGGAATTTGAACATGGTCTGAATGTTAAATGATATTAAAGAATCACTCAATTTTGAGATGAATGATAATGACACTGTGACTAGGTTTTGTTTATTAAAAAAAAGAAAGTCCTTGGGCATATACCCTGAGAAAACCATGATTCAAAAAGACACACGCACCCCAATGTTCATTGCAGCACTATTTACAATAGCCAGGTCATGGAAGCAACCCAAACGCCCATCGACAGAGAAATGGATGGAGAAGATGTGGTACATATATACAATGGACTAGCCATAAGAAGGAACAAAATTGTGCCATTTGCAGCAACATGGATGGACCTAGAGACTGTCATACAGAGTGAAGTAAGTCAGAAAGAGAAAAACAAATATCGTGTATTAATGCATATATGTGGAATCTAGGAAAATGGTACAGATGAACCTGTTTGCAAGGCAGAAATAGAGACACTGACATAGAGGAAAGAAACATATGGACACCAAGGGGGGGAAAGAAAGGGTGGGATGAATTGGGAGACTGGGATTGACTTGTATACACTAATATGTATAAAACAGATAACTAATGAGAACCTACTGTACAGCACAGGGAACTCTACTCAGTGCTCTGTGGTGACCTAAACGGGAAGTAAATCCAAAAAAGAGGGGATATATGTATACATATAGCTGATTCACTTTGCTGTACAGTAGAAACTAATATTGTTTTACAACATTGTAAAACAACAAAGTCCTTATCTGTTAGTGATACACACTGAAGTGAACATAGCTTAGATGATATGGCCTCCGTTTTGCTTTAAAACACTGGTGGGGATGGGGTTAGGAAGTGGGGGGGCACAGAATATATGGAATAGTATAGGCAAAATGTTGATAAATATACTGCACTCCCCCATTTACGTATATTGGAAAATTTTTATAATATAAAGTTTCTTTAAAAGTTTAATATCACCCAGCATGGCAGAGACATTTCTGGCTTTGACTTCCTTATAATGACAGATACACTCCCACAACTCTTACTTGCCAAAAAATTATTGGTTAGGCTTAGTCATAAAATAAAAATCTCAAAGGGAAATCTTTAAAGGAGAAACAGCTGGCTGGGCTCAAAGGAAATGTAAAAATCCGTTTTGATTCTCCCACTGGAAGATGCTCTTGGAGTTCTTTTCTGGACTCACAGTGGGTGGTTATGGTGCATGTGGGCACTGGGATTTATAAGAACCCTGTGATGAGGGTCCCACAGCTTTCAATATTAAAATGAGTCAGCAGCCCCAATTTGAGATTACCCTCCATTCTTCACAAAAAAATCATAATTTTAACTTTTTCCAGAAATAAAACTTATTTTATAGGGTAGAAGAAACTTCAAAAGCTATATCCGAGTGAAGTCTCTATTGCCATTGGTTAAGTGTCTATTTGAATCATGTACCTCAAGTATATTTTTTGTTTCTGGAAACTTGCTCTAAGTATAGGTAGCTCAAAGCTGGAACGTCATCTAAATAACTACTCATCTTTATCTTGAAATTACAGACGAAGTTAAGCAAAAGTATACAGATTGGCCTTTAAAATGTCAATATTTGAAGCACATCTTTTAATAGTTTTTTCTTAGACCCTGGCCCAATCATCATTCATGGTTTTCAAATGCAAAATAACATAATTTAGGAAAGTTCTTAACATAGAATCTGACATATAGAAAGAAATTCTATTTCATACAATGGCATTTATAAGAATCAAAGAAAAGCCTTCAGGGGAAAAATAACAAAGATGTATAATATTAATAAAAATTAAATCAATTACAAAGAATGTGAAATATAGTTTGCAAGAAACTTCAAGAAATTTAAATAAAACAAATGTCATTTTCACAAGAAGTTCTTTGGTGGTTTAGAAGTTCCAGCTACCAAGTCTAAGAGGACGTCTGCTCTACAAAAACAAGGCAGTGTCGCTGAATTCCTGAGAAAATTGCTATCACCAACATCAGCTCAAGATGCCTTAACTTTCATTTTCTTTCTGATTAAAGACACCTACATACATTTTTTTCAAGGAGAAACAAGGAATGTTAGGGTAAATGGAATATTACTTTATACCTAAAGCAGTCAATCACAAGTTTGAGTCATGTCTTATGAATCAGCCACTTCTACCTGTCCAACCTATCATTTGTAAAAGTGGGTTGATGGCCTTGAGGTACACACCATGACATTTTGGGATCATAACTATCATAGAAAGCCAAGCCACACTTTCATATGTGAAAAGTAACTTTCCTAAACAGATTGTTTATAGTTGATTTGCAACCCTCCCTACCCACCCCCAATGACCCAGAGGGAGAACCTATGTTAATATACAGTAAAACCATACCAGTTAGAGTAATAGTCAGCAAAAGGACAAATTTGGTTAGCAATGGATTGTTGCAGTGAGCAGCACAATATTTCCATAAGCTCAGTAAACTCTTTTGTAGTTTGGTGGATGCAGAAGAAAGGTGACTAAAGGAAGAAGTGCAGGGACTTCCCCGGTGGTCCAGTGGTAAAGAATCCGCCTTCCCATGTAGGGGATGCGGGTTCGATCTCTGCTCAGGGAACTAAGATCCCACGTGCCGCGGCGTGACTGAGCCCGCGCATTGCAACTAGAGAAGCCCGCGCGCCGTGACTACTGAGCTTGCGTGCCTCAGCGGGAGGCCCTGCGTGCCGCGAACTACAGAGCCCACGTGGCCTGGAGCCCAAGCACCACAACTAGAGAAGAGAAAACCTGCACGCCACAACTACAGGGAAGCCCGCGCCACAACGAAAGATCCCGCATGCCTCAACTAAGACCCGACGCAGCCAAAACAATTTAAAAAATCTAAGAAAAAAGTGTAATATTAAAATTATTTTAGTACCGACTGTGAGTAAAATAGCTACATAGGATTTCAGTGCTGCACTGTGAATTTTCCTGTATTCTTTTAATGATATACGAGAATAGCATAGCAGAAGGAAAATAAAAAATTAAGCTTTCTCCAAGTGAAGATGTAAACTTCCTGCAGGTAGATAAGGTTAAAAAACAAAAAACACAAACAAAACCATACCAGCACTTGGATGCATTAAATATATTTAACTGCATACCTTGCTCTCCTATTCCAAATTTTCATATTTCTAGAAAATAATGCCCATCCATAGCCACTAATTTCTTGATTATTTAGTAGCAGTAAAAGTGGAAGTGATTTCGATTATTATTATGGAAATAATGGACTAGATTGCAATGAAGTCAAAATCAGTTTGTTTCTACAGAACTTCTATAAGTAAGCCTTGTATTTTTATGTTTGTTACATATAAAGTCCTTGACCTGGGAATCCTAAAGTTTCTCACCAAACTGTCTCAGATACTGCTACACAGAAGTGGTGTCAATACTTACTAGTGTGGTGGCTAGGCACACTAAACAGTTGTCACTTGCAGTAAGCGGACACATAAATATTTTCAGGTTTATAGTATGGTTGAGTTTGTGGGTACAGACACTCAGATTTCCAGCAAGCTGCTTCTAACTCATAGCTACACTGTCCGAAGGTACAAAATATTAGTAAATGAAATTGCTTCGAAGTATCCATGTTAGCATTAGCAAATGCAAGTTCCTACTGAATGGCTGTGAAGCAGGCATTTTGATCCCTGTTTTGTAAATGTGAAAACGTAGTTTCAACTCTCTGCCCTCAAACCAACAATTAAGCTTTCCTAGCAGTGGAAAGAGAAGAGAGGCCTGGGATGCACTTACTCTTCATTCAGGGCACACCGACGATTGGTGAGCGTGCCGTATTTCCTCAGGGTCTCGGTGAGCTCGGAGTACAGTTTGTCAGCCAGAGAGAGTGGGATTCCTTCCCACACCAGGATGAGAATCACAATCACCGCAGCCTCACAGGTGTGGCCAGCTCGCTCTCGCACCAAGCACAGTAGCTTCTCCTCGCTGCAGCTTCTGCGAACCACCTGTTCGGGTCACCATTCCACCCCAACACCCACCACCCCAACCAAAACAAAACAAGGGTCACTTGCAGCAGATGAGAGCATTGACTGACATCTGTATATTTTCTCAAGTCTGGGTCACAATTAGGGCGACATATACCAGCACCTGCAACTTGCCTTTTGCTGCCCATCTATAACGTCGGGGCTTACCCTGGGGTCAGAACTGGGAGAGATGCAAAAGCACTCGGGGTGTAGCAGACTCGACCCAGTACAGTGGGGACAATGCTCCCTGCACTAAAGCCAGAGCTAGATGGAAGACAAGCAAGGCTTTAAAGTTCAAGGTCTTCAAAAATGACAAAGATTAACTGCAGGTACTTAAAGGATGAAGGACCTCTTCCTCACATGCCGGGAAGAATTACACTTCTAGCAGGCACTTGAACAGACCTCCTCCTCACTATTAAATTTTTTCAACTAAATACAGTTTGTACATGATTTTATACTAATCTGCCTTTTTCTTAAGAGATGACACGTGATAAATATAAGCAGTATTCCTTTCAACTGGCATAAATGATTCTCTGATCTGATAACCCAATTCCCAGGGTTAGATGAATGAATCAAAATGCCCAAGACTGAAGACCAAAGGCCTTGTCAAGTCACACTTACCCATTTGGCAATAGGACATCCCTGAGAACTTTTGCCTTCTTTACCAGTATAGATGACTCTTTCAATCCTAATAGCTTTACCCTTCTGTCCAAACCTTAAAGAAATCCACAGAAACACACACACACATAAAATTAGCAAATGAATCTAAGAGGCAACCAATATATTGAACATTTGAGCATAATTTTACTCTATGGCCACATCCTGAGAAATGAATAGTTTATTTTTAAAAAACAGAACTAAGCCAAGCAAACTGGATAGTAGACTTTAAGCCTTGTATTTCTTCAGTATCAAAATATACTGATAATTATAATGAACTATTTTGAAATTATATGATGGGTAAAAATAATGGGAAAGCTTATTTTTATACATAATTTCACAAAGCACAAAACTTTTTAAAGTTTGTTAAATTCAGTCTTCTAAAATAACGTACTATTTGTCCTTTACTAAATTTAGTTATTTTAAAACTTGGGGACTCATTTTAGTTAGGACTGTTTCTCTAAGAATCTCTCATTTTTTTTAAAAGGCTGGCAAATAACCAGTATCCAGCAATTTTGAAAATATAGGATAATTCTAGAAATAGATTATATTTCCCCTTATAACCAAAGCACTACTTACTCCTTGCTAATACAAGAGGGCACTTAGGGAAATTCACTATTTCTGCCAGGCTACTAGACAATTATTTAGTGAATTTCTATGTGCTCATTTAGAAATGAATAATTTGAATTTTGGGCAACAATGATATGGAATATGTCCTTGCTGCCCAGAATGTCTCCTAATGTATTTTAATGATAAAAATGCCTACCTCTTAAAGAAAAGGCACCCTAGCGTAATAACAGCTCAGAGCTGTGGATACCTATATGAAAGTCTCTCTCTGCATTGATTATCTTGCTCATAACAGTCTTCAAGTCTGCAAGATGACATGCAGGAGTAACTGTGTAGATTCAGGTAAGTACTTGCATACCTATGACTGACAGGTAAAAAAAAAAAAAATGCAGCTATAAATAGAATCTGTCTCTATTTCTATTCAGTACATCACTCTTGCCCTCTGCTCATACTAATGGACAACTTCCTTGGAGATAACTACTCATTTATAACTCTAGGTGAATTCGACTCAATGGGTCCTTTCTTATACCACCTTTCCCCCCTTTTCCTTTTTTATCATCGAGTGGGGAAACCAGAGTGGGCGCTCTCTTTGCAGCCTGTACCAGCACCCTTGTGCCTAGCAGGCTGGCTGGCTGGTTCTTGTTCATGCCTGGGTTTTCTGGCGTCCATCTCAAAGTGGGCAGCCTATGCCAGCTTGCAGACTATTAGTCCTGTCAAATATTGTGACTCTCTGGTGAATAGCACAGTGTGTAGTGTTGGCAACCCTGGAATAGCTAAGCCTACTAATAATTACTCAATTTACAATTGTTTACTGCTTTGTATGTGAAAGCTGGAAAAATTCTGACATATACAAAAGGATAAACGTTAATCTGCCCTGTGCCTTTGCGTTAATTACCTTTCTTCCATGATTTCTCTAATAGCTGCCACATTAGGACCTGCTCCTAGATGGGTATAAAAAGGACCTTCATCTTTTTCAATAATTTGCTCTGTTGAGATAATAGAAGATTATTATTTTAGACCTCAATTATACTAAATATAAAGGCTACATCCACAAAGCTTATCCCCCACCTGTACATTAAGGGTCCTAAATGTGACTTTAAACATTTTTTTTCTTTAAAATGAGTAAACTGATGGACTAATCTATTAGAAAATGTGCCAAATAATTAAGTATATGTCCATTCTGCCTGTTGGATAAAAATATATTAAATTGCATTTCAGATATGGGATAAGGAATTATTTTAAATCAAGTAAGTGGAACTAAATAGACAGTGAGGGAATTAGAATATATTATATGTAATATCAACTACAGTCCAATCTTTTAAACTGAAGAAAAAAAAAATTACAGCTTACTAGAAGCCTGCCTGTTATTTGGATGTTAAAAGATTAAAAATAAAATTTCCTGTCCTATCTCACCCCCAGGATTTTGTTCAGTTTATTGTCAAGATACCTTTTTCTCCTCTCGTTTCCCCACAATACTCGATTACTCTGTTTTGAAAATAAGAACATTCAATCCAGACCCATGTTGTATGTACTACTTTAGAACAACTTATGATGAGAGAAAATATTGAAGAGAGGGTCAGATAAAAGGAAGAGGCTCTTGTACACTATCAAAGATGAGAAGTGGGGAAAAAAAGGTTTGTATGATAGGAGAAGGGTGTGAAGATGAGTATAACTTACCCAATGTTGTCTATGACATGTGTGGCACATTAGGCCAGTGAGGCAATAATATTACCCCCACACAAAGGGGCAGTACGGATCTTCCCTCCATCCTTCTATAAAATGTGGAGTGTACCATTTTAAGAGGAATAACATAAAGTGGGTGGACCATTAGCCACATTAGTTGAACGCTGGTTTTTACAAATGTCTTCTACTGTATCCAAGCTGAGTAGCTATAATTAAGATCTTTATATATATATATATAAAACTGCATCAATCAGCAAAAAGTTTCCCTATTCCAACAGACCTATCATGCATCTTGAATTTTAACAAAAAGATGCTTGTTTAAAAAAAAGAAAGGGAAATAGCATATTTTCTATCAAAAAGATGAAACTTTTAAAGAGAAAATATCAAATATAAATCACACAATGTTTCAAATGCATACACGGAGAAAGGGCAACTTTATGAATATTCAGAACTTTGGCATTAAAATTTCCCCTAAGTCACCAAGACAGAAGATGATAATGTCCCCTTATCTATTATAAAAGTTAATCTTGTAAAACTACTAATACATTCAATCTTGAATTAAAAAATATTAAAAGCTCCTACATTAGTTTGCATAGGGCAGTTACTTTCTCATTTTAACAAGGTGTTTTTACTGCCTGGCTATCTCTCCAGGAGATATACAAAGAGTTAACTAGATTGATTAGGCTAAAACAGATACCTTTATATTTTAAACGGTTTGAAGGGAGGGACAAATGAGCATGCACAATTTTTAAATTTTTTTGAAAAACTGAATGTAAGTGAAGTTCTCTCTTGCACAGCACAAGCATCTGTAATTTAAAGACAAGAAATGTAAGCTTCAGGTTTTTATGAGCCTTCACAAATTGCTGCCAGACTCAAAGTTTTTAAAAAGAAAGAAAAATCCCATATCTGAAGATAAATTTGCTAATTCTGGATAAACACCATGTGTCTCAGTACATTTCTGGCACTTACCTACACATCTGCATGATGGGAAATCATACTGAGTCTTGACAGGTGTATCCAATAAATTTTTTATAGGAGTATCTAGTAATTTGGAAGGTGACTCTAAAAAATTATTGAGAACAGAACCAGCTGTTCTTTTGGTTGGTGTCTTTTCTGAGGAAGGCATTGCTTGCTGCTCTAAAGCTGGGGTGTGGCTATCAAGTTCTGCAGCAGTGGTTTGTCTAGTTAAAACTGTGACTGGCCCTGACATTTCAACTTTTACTTGCTTCTGTGATTTTAGAGTAAGAGCCTTATGGTCAAATAATGATTTGACCTGAAATTGCTTCAGATGCTGCTCCATGGTCTCAAGGATGCTCCGCTGCTGCATGTTATCACAGCTCGGAGGTGGAATCTCCTGCTTGGGTATCTTTTTCCACATTTTGTTTTCTGGCTGTGCTGACATGAGGCGCATACAGGCGTGGGGCTTGGATCCCGGTTCGACTTTAATTGGCCTTTGCATCTGACTATGGCAAGACTCGGCTTGGAGCTGTTGTGTTTGCTGCTGTTCTTGCTTCTGCAAAAGGTGCCACCTTAGAGCAGCATGCTTTTGGATGTCCTTCTGGGGCAGGGTCTGAATGTGACTTCCTGCCTGATTGGGCAAAGGGAACGCATTTGCTTGGTTTTGCATCAGGTACCTTTGCTGAGCGAGCTGTGCAGCTTGTTGACTAGACATATCTTGGTTTCTATTTTTATATCCCTGTAGAACTGAAGCTTGTTGAGGCTTCTGTTCTAGTTCTTGAAAGCACCTGTGAAGAACATCTTGCTTTGGGGTCACATTATTTGGAAAATATTGCATGTGATGTGAGTTTGGGATCTTGTTTCCTGCAAAGAGTTCAGAATTTACAGTCTGTTCTTTATTTTCTGGAACTACGTGTATATTGTTTGAACAAGAAATCTGCACTTTGCTTGCATTTGACTTCAAGATCTGACCATAGGGGGAATTTATACTATTCATATTCTGTACTTGCTCCAGTCCCACTTGGGGATTATGAGTCTGGAACTCACTTGATTTTGAATGTTGATCTTCACCACGAAAGCATTTTTCTCCTTTAATCTGGCTAAAGAATGATCCTTCTCTTTGCTGATCACTGTTGCCTTGGGGATGAGAAAAGGTCTGGGGCATCTGTTCCTTATTCTTCATCTGTAGTTTTTGCTGCTGTTGCTGGTTTTGAGAGAGATGTGAAGTCTGGGATGGTTGTGTTTGTGCTGCCTGCTTATGAGGCTTATGTTGTGAAAGGTGTGAGTTTGAGAATGGGTCAGTCTCGGAAGCCTGTTGATTCAAGTGCCGTTTCAATGTTGGGGGCATGAGTTTCTCAGTTTGGGGATCTGGTCTTTGTTGGAAATGACACCTCAGGGCACAGACTGACTGTCTGTGAGCTTCGGGTGAAGGGTCCGTTTTGGAGAAGTGCACCTGGAGTGAGGGTTTTTGGAACTGGAGATGCTGGTCCACTGTACCTTGAGACTGCCCTTGATTCATCTCAGCTTGGTACCTTGGTGGTCTCTGCTCCGGTTGCATTATTTTCTGGGTGTAAGCTTGCCCTGGGAGCCCCCCAGGCACGTTGGAATTTCCAGTGTATTGTTTGGAGGTCATTTGATGGGAGGGGTTGGACTGATACTGAAGAATTGACCGCAGGGTTGCCTCGTTACATTTCAGATGGGATTCTGCTTGATGACAGTGAGGGGCCTTCAATTCAATCCATCCTGGTTTCAGATAGGGCTGTGTTGGGAGCACAGGGTCTCGTGTCTGTTCCTTGTCTTGACTCTTGAAGATCTCTTGCTCTTTGTGTCCCATCAACTGCTGGCAGTGGTCCTGTGCATCTCCACTGCTACCAAGAATTGGTGGGTTATGTTTGAGACGTTCTGATAGTTGTCTTGTTTTCTCAGAACACAATGGAGTCATTGTCCCTGGAGTCCGTATGTCATTCTTGTTAACACAATAATTCTGAGGCCTTTCTGGAAGCATCGGAGAGGGGTTGGATACTTGTGTAGAGGGAGTTGGACTCTGGGATGGTGGTGCCTCGTGGTGACCCTCTATTTTCACTTCCCTTAAAAGAGTTGTGTTACTTTGGTTGGGGTAGTGATGGTGTTCTTCCAAAACTCCATCATTCAGAGTGCTTTTTCCTTCAGAAGGAAGCTGAGGAACCTGCGGAAGAGGTGGAGGGGGAGAAAGAAGCAATTGTGATGGTGGTGGTGTGGTAGTGGCAGAAAAGGAATCCTTAGTGAACACTGAGCTTTGCTTGAAGTAAGCACCATTCATTTCATTTTGCTTTAAATACCGTTCAGAGCTGCCACCAGGAGCCTGCAAATTGCTGCTGGAACCTGAACAGAATTCTTCACCAGATACTAGCTTTGTGGTTCCTTGGATGTTACTGTTTTCTGCCGGAGACGGGCATATCTCAAAAACTGACTTTCGTTGCTCTGGTTTCTGAAAGGGACAGGCCCCTAGCACTGCAGCTGGTATACTGGCACTATCAGCACCACAGGCCTCAGTCACCACTGCAGCTGGCTCTGGAGGCAGCTCAGAGTTCGAGGTCTGTGGGAAATTGATCTGCCCTGAGGTATGCGATGGGTGAGTGATCTCACAGGACAACTCATTAGTAGCCTGACTGTTAATGGCATGTATGTGAGATGTGGTTTTCTGCACCGCAATGGAAACACAATCTGGATAATATTGAGACAGCGTCTTTTCCAGGAGTTCACCATGTGTGTTTTCCATGGAAGAGGCAGAAACTGTAGCACCATTAGGCATTAGCACTGCCTTATTTTTAAGAAGTAATACAATGTTCTTGTCGTGGTAGTTAGCATTTTTCCCCTCCTGTTGGTTCAGAATCTGAAGCTCTGGATTTTCAGATCCACTGCAGTTATGTGATGAAAAAACAGTGAAATCTTTAACTTCATTTCCTTGGGCTGCAGAGCTAACAGATTCTCTCTTATCACTCATATCGGAGACATTGGGTTGACTGCTGCCTTTGCCTGGATTTCTTTCTTGGCTTTCCCCGAAGTTCTTGCTTTCTCCATTGGCCTTTTGGTCTTGTTTCAGTTTCTTGTTCTGATGGAGCCCAGAGAGAGAAGGTTCACTAACTGTGCGCTTTATCCCTCCATTTTGCAAACATCTGGAATACCCTCTACTTTCTTGTATGAAGTCTGGACTCACGCGGCTATTCTGACTTCCTTTCATGTGGGGTATTCCATAATGACTCTTGAAAGGCTGCCACTTGGTGTCTCCATTTACTTCTGGATAAGGTCTCTTGGTTAATGGGCTTCCATTCTGGAGCTTTATAGCCAGAGGTTCTGTCTGGCAAATGGGAGAAGAAGATGGTATCAGGAATGGACTCAGTCTGTTGCCCTCAACATGGTTCGTTCTATCCTGTTCCATCAGGCTTGCTTCGGGGCCATCCACAAGGCTGCCCTCTGAATGAATTCTAAAGCGTATGGAAACAAAAATTAAAGTACATTAATATATATCTAACACTAACAGTACACCTTAGAGAAGAACTGTGGCATTAATAATACTGGAATTCCTAGACATAGCAAACCGTGATACTCATTTTCATGTCTCGGAGTGACAGCCAAGAGCTACTCAGGAAATGATTATTCTTGTCTTACCAGCAACTCTGAAATATTTATGGTCACAGTAAACAAAGATCAAAATCAACAGCTAATGTGGGAAGTTCATACTGTATTAGTAAATAGTATCAACTTCCTTCCCAAAAAATTTTTTTTGTCAAAATGCTAAAAACAATAGAGAAAGACGACCTCCTGTCTTTCTTCTCTAGCACCTTACATATCCAATCATTTGCTAAGTTCTATCAATTCCATTTCCTATGTATTAGTTGAATCATCTTCACTGCCACTAGGTAGCCAGATCTACATTATCTTGCTTCATTATCTACTGTAATAGCTTTTTAAAGATTTCTCCTGAGCCCAGCCTGTCCTCTTCCCAGTCCTTCAAGGATCCTTCAAACTGTTATCAAAGGGAATGTTCTAAAAGGCAAATCTGATGTCATACCCTTCTTAACACACTTTATTGACTCCATATTGCCTGCACTAGTAGTTCTCAAACTCTTTACCCAGACACACCTGGAAGATAAGGCACAGTCTCTGCAGTGTTGACATTCCAGGGGAGGGGGTAGGGGTGAAAGTGTAATTTATAAAATGCCTTTTCTAAGTGATTCTATATTTTCCTCTACAAGATCTGGCTGCCTACTTCTTTTGAGAATTCCTGCCTAATATAAATGGTTTTTCATATGCAGGTTTCTATTTTTCTGTCCTCCTACTTGCTCCCACAGATTATACTCCAACTATAACAACAGCTTATAAATACCCAAACATTGCAAGCTGTTTCAGACCTCCATGCTGTTGTTTTATCTGCCTAGACTGCCTTCCTAGTCCTCTTATTGTGCCCTGTGAGTCCTGTGTCTGGTTACAACTGTCTCAGATCACCTCCCCTAGAATTTTTTCCTTGATTTTCCAAAAGAATTACTCACTCCCAGTTTTATCCTGCTTTTTGATCTTGTATATGGTCTACTGCTGAACATATCACATTCAACTGTATTTTGTTTACTCTCTCTTACTGGACTGTGAATTCCTTAAAAATATCCTACTCTATTTATCTTTGTGCTTAGAGTGAGCATCCAATCAGTTTCACTAGATTGATATAAATTTGCTCATCTTGTGATCATTTCTTTATCCAGTCATTCATTCAAACTTTTCGAGATCAATACTGATGGAGATTTCAAAGTCCAAAATGATAGGGAAAGCAAGAAGAAATGGGCACCAGAAAAGCAAAAATAATCCATTATATAAAGTGAATGCTGCCCCATTCATTATAGAGTCATGCTTTATTTTCCCACAGTTTTTCTCATTAAATTTATTTTAAGGCTATAAGTAGGAAAAAAAAATCAAGACTACTTTCCCTTTGGGCTATAAAAAAGCTCTATTAAAGTAGCCATTGCTTACTAACCAAGATAAATGAAACAGAGGAAGAAACAAACACTGGGAAGCAACACTAAAGTTATCATTTGCAGAGAATAAGATTGTATACTGGCCAACCAAGAGAATCAACTGAAAAACTGTTACAGACTACAGTAAAGTAGCTAGAAAAAAAAAAATCAACAGCCTTGGTACCTAAAAGCAACAACCAGTCAGAAGCTATGGTGGAATAAAAAACTGTAATAGAAAAAATATTTTTATAATACTAAGAACAAACTTAAAAAGAAATGTGAAAGACCTATCTGAATAAAACGTTAAAACAATACTGAGAGATACCCAAACACAAAAACAAAACAAGTAGAAAGATATAATATGTTCTTGTATAGTTGTCAAATTAATCTATTCATTTAATGTATTTTCATAAAAATACTAAAAGAATGGGTTGAGTTATTAAGAAGCTGACTCTAAAGTTCATGTGGAAAAATAAACAAATTGGATAACCAGGAATAATCTGAAAGAGAATCATAATGGGGCTCGGGCAGGGTAGGAGCCAAATGGAAAGATATTAAAAAGCAACAAAAGCTCTACTGTACTTAAAACAGCTCGTACTTGCACATTAATAGATAATAGAGTGTTTATAAGACCAATGGAATAGAATAGAATGTCCAGAAATAGATTCAAACACACATAGAAATATAGTATGAGGTAATGATGGCATTTCAAATAAATATATTAGAACAATGGAATAGTTTTCTGAAAAAATGATACAGTTGGATCGGTCCCTTACATCTTGTACCAAAATGTATTCTAGATGGATTTAAATTCTGAATATGGAAAACAAAACCCTAAAAAAATTAAAAACAGCCTGAGAAAGCAAAAAAAAAATAATCGAATGACTGGACAAGTTCTTTGTGACACAAAGTCTAGAAGCCATAAAAGATGAGGAAGTTCAATAAACTTTGTGCATGTAAAAATAAACCCACAGCAAAGTTAAAAGTTACATAATACTTAATATATAGGACTCATACATATTGACAGGGAAAAGACCAACCATCAAACAGGAAAAAATGAGCAAAGGACATGGACAGTTCACAGAAAATGAAATGCAAGTGGCTTTTAAATATTTTTAAAATGTCCATCAGAATTTATAAAAAGAAATGCAAATTAAGACTGCAAGAAGATACAGTTTTTGTTTTCAAATTGGCAACGAACAAAAACTTTAATAATACACTACGTTGGCAAGCATATGGGGAAACAGACATGTTGTCACGTAGTTCTCAGGAGTCAAAACTAATACGAATACCATACAGGAGGATTTAGCAATATCTACAGAATTTCGTAGAAACTTCCTTTGATCCTTCAGTTTTAAACTCTCATCTAACAAATATGCACATATTTGTTAAACCATGTATGCACAGTGTTTTGCACTAGCAAAGTTTGGAAACAACCTGTATTTTCAGATGAAGTATTTCCAAGTAATTAAATGAAGTAAAGAAAGCTGCGGAACAGTATGTATAAGAATGCCACAACCTGTACCTTTACAAAAATAAAAATAAAATCAGCTCTGGGAGAATATACAACAGACTGGCTATAACACTTTGCCTCCAGGAAAAGGAATGGAGAGGCTGGAGAATAGCACTGAGAGGGAGATTGTTTTTAACTGTGTCATTTTGGAACTTTTAGGCATGTATATTAATAAATAAAACTTAAATCAAAAGGTCATAATTCCTAATGACAAATAAAAATAACAGAACAAAGTGATATTTTTATTTCTGCTAGACCTACTTCCTTTCAAATGTTGAGATGGGCTAGATGTGCATAGTCACTAGTCACAAATGGCCGTTGAGCCTTTGAAACGTGGTTAGTCCAAATTGAGATGTTCTGTAAGTATATATACACACTGGATTTCAAAGACCTTAGTGTGGACCAAAAAACATAAAATAACTCAATTTTTAAAAATATTTATTACATGCTGAAACAGTGCTATATTGGATATAATAAGTAAAAAATATATCATTACATTTCATGTGTTTCTTTTTACTTGTTTTAATGTGAATACTGGAAATTTTTAAATGCGGTATGTGGCTTATGTTGTATTTCTATTAGGAAGCTCTGAGCTAAACTAATACTCTTAATTAGCAATAACCTTTCATAAAAAAAAAACCTTTAGTTTCCAGAATCATGAAAATTGATTTGTAGTCTTTGATGTACGGAGCTTCTCCAAAATCAGGGGCATTACCACTTTTGAAAAATTAAGAAGCATAGGAAAGCGGCCAAGATGGTGAAATAGAAGGACCCTAACATCACCTCCTCTTAAGAGCACACCAAAATCACAACAATCTGCAGAAAAACCATCCTTGAAAAAGACTGAAACCTACCAGAAAAGATCCTCTATAGCTAAAGACATAAAGACAGGGCCACAAAGAGACTGGTAGGAGAGGCGAACTCCCAATGTAATCAAATCCCATACCCCCCAAGGTGAATGACCCTAAACTGGAGAATAATTATATTACAGAGGTTCTCCCACAGGAGTGAGAGTTCTGAGCCCCCCACCCTGGGGGTCCAGCACGGGGAAGAAGAGCCCCCCAGAGCATCTGATTTTGAAGGCCAGCAGGGCTTGATTGCAGGAGCTCCCCAGGATTGGGGGAAATAGAGGCTTCACTCTTAAAGGGTGCACACAAAATCTCATGTGCACCGGGACCCAGGGCAAAAGCAGCAATTTGATAGGAGCCTGGGACAGACCTATCTGCTGGTCTTGGAGGGACTCCTGGGGACTGGTGGTGGATAGAGAGGGGGGAATTCATCTGCATGAGCTCTCCCAGAGACTGACATTTTGGCACCAAGACCTGGCCCCACGCAGTAGCCTGCAAGCTCCAGTGCTGGGACGCCTCAGGCCAAACAACTAACTGGGTGGGAACACAGCCCCACCCATCAGCAGACAGGCCAGCTAAAGACTTCCTCCTCCCACAGCCTAGAAAATGGGGGAAAATATTTGCAAAGGATGCAACAAGGGTTTAATTTCCAAAATGTACAAACAGCTCATATAGCTTAATAAAAAAAAAAAAATCCCAAGCAACCCAATAAAAAAATGGGCAGAAGACCTAAACAGACATTTCTCCAAAGAGGATACACAAATGGTCAATAGGTACATGAAAAAATGCTCAACATTGTTAATTATTAGAGAAATGCAAATCAAAACTACAATGAAGTTTCACCTCACACAGGTCAGAATGGCCATCATCAAAAAGTCTACAAATAATAAATGCTAGAGGGGGTGTGGAGAAAAGGGAACCCTCCTACACTGTTGGTGGGAATGTAAATTGGTATAGCCACTATGGAGAACAGTATGGAGGGTCCTTAAAAAACTAAAAATAGAATTACCATATGATTCAGCAATCCCACTACTGGGCATATACCCAGAGAAAACTCTAATTAGAAAAGATATGTGCACCCCAATGTTACTAGCAGCACTATTTACAATAGCCAAGACATGGAAGCAACCTAAATGTCCATCGACAGATGAATGGATAAAGAAGATGTGGTACATATATACAATGGAATACTACTCAGGCATTAAAAAATAATGAAATAATGTCAGCAACATGGATGGGACCTACAGATTATCATATACTTGAAGTAAGTCAGAGAAAGACAAATATCATATGGTGTTACTTATATGTGGAATCTTAAAAAATGATACAAATAAACTTATTTACAAAATAGAAATAGGCTCACAAACTTATGGCTACCAAAGGGACTAGCAGGGGGGTGGGGGTGGTAGGGTGGGGTAGGGGAGATTGGGATGTACACACTGCTATATATAAAATAGGTAAACAAGGACCTAACGTATAGTAAGAGGAACTAGACTCACTATCCTAGAATAACCTATAGTGGAAAAGCATCTGAAAAAGAATATATATATGTGCGTGTGTGTGTGTGTGTGTGTGTGTGTGTGTGTGTGTGTGTATAACTTAATCACTTTGCTGTACACTTGACACTAACACAACACTGTAAAATAACTATACTTCAATTAAAAAAATTAAGTAAGAAGCATAGACATAAGCTTAGATAATTCTTCCCAGACTAGGTCAATTAGCTTTCCAAACACTACAGCAAAAAATGCTTCCCTTTGGCAACTGTAAAATTGATTTACACATATACCAAACAAAATGTATTTACATGTACATTATGTTGTTATATATTATATAAAAATTTGTAGTCTCTGTATACAATATATAGTCCTACTTAATTTTTTAGATAAAAATATTTATATAAAAAGTATTTAACACATTACTCTCTATTACGATCCATACCACATAATTTGGACATTCTTCAAAGTGTCAAGGGCAGAATTACAATGGATGGAGTTTGCAAATCTTTTATGAGCATAATAATAGCTTCTAAGAAGAATGAAGGTGACAATTTTTTTTCAATATGGAGTTTTAAACACAATAGCCATTTTTAAACACAAATTCTATTATTAGAACTATTTTGTCCATGACAGCAATTCCTTTACTGAATACAACCATCAGATGTAAAAAGTTAAATGGTTAACTTTTTCAGGGAGGACAGGAAAATTGTATATTATTTTTCCATTTTTGGATGAGGATAACGTGTTATTTGAGGATTATCTGTTATTGGTCTATGAATCTAATTCAGAATATTTAAACCAATAAAGTGCCATTTTAGAGGGAGAAAAAAGAAATATCTTCTTTGACTTCTGACTTCTTTCTGTGGCCAAACCACACTTTTTGTGTATACACCCCAGAATATTACACAATCCAGTAACCTTCTTGCAACAGCACTCTTATAATCACCTAGTGCCTTTATACTGATATTGGAAGCATTATTTATTTTTAATGAAAAAAGAAAGAAATGAGACCTGTTCATTTTGATCATTGTAGAAATACTGAAAAAGCTTTCATGCTATAATTTTTACAGGGCATATAAATACACAAAGTTTTTTCAAGCTTATAAAACTCAATAATTTATATATAAGACAAATCTTCCAAGATAATTTTTTGTAGATATCTACCTGCTAATCTGTGAAAATAGAGTTAACAGGTTATTTTTACAAATTGAGGGGAATAGGGAAACTTTTTCCATAGTTTGTTTTTTTTTGAATGAATGAATGTAAATTTTTGCTATAGAGATATTTTTGTGTGGCATTCCTTTTGCTCCTCAGAGACTAAGAACAGAAATAGTTTCTATTCATTCAGATCTGCTCTTTTACATGACTGATATCAGAAATATTTTGAATTCTCATAATTGATTTGAGATTCAAATGAAATATCCTTCATTTTTTCCTACACTCAAGAACATATAATTAATATGATGTATAGTACTGATCAGGATACTATTTCATTGTGAAACTGAATGTTCAATTTTTTTTTATTGGAGTATAATTACTTTAGAATGTTGTGTTGGTTTCTGCTGTACCACAAAGTGATTCAGCTATATGTATACATATATCCCCTCCCTCTTGGACCTCCCTCCCCCCAATCCCATCCATCTAGGTTATCACAGAGCACTGAGCTGAGCTCCCTGTGCTACACAGCAGATTCCCACTAGCTACCTATTTTACACATGGTAGGGCATGTCAATCCTAATCTCCCAATTCATCCTACCCTCCCCTTACCCTCCATGTCCACATGTCAGTTCTCTACGTCTGCGTCTCTATTCCTACCTTGCAAACAGGTTCATCTGTAGTATTTTTCTAGATTCCACATATATGCACTGATGTACGATATTTGTTTTTCTCTTTCTGACTTACTTCACTCTGCATGACAGACTCTAGGTCCATCCACATCTCTACAAATGACCCAATTTCCTTCCTTTTTATGGCTGAGTAATATTGCATTGTATATATGTACCATACCTTCTTTATCCATTCATCTGTCGTTGGACATTTAGGTTGTTTTCAACCTGGCTACTGTAAACAGTGTGGCACTGAACATTGTGGTACATGTGTCATTTTGAATTATGGTTTTCTCGGGGTATATGCCCAGTAGTGGGATTGCTGGGTCATACGGTAATTCTATTTTTAGTGTTTTAAGGAACCTCCATACTGTTAACAGTATTCAAATGTTTTTAAAGTAATGCCAGCTCTTGGAGGTTTGTATATGGTAATTTATACCAAATAAAATTGTAATATAGTTAATGCCAAATAAATTTATGTCTATAAAAATCAGGAGAGAGAATTTTCATTTTAGAACAAGACTCAATTTTTACAGTAGGGACAGTGACTCACCTACAAGGACATTGGCCAGTCAAAACTAAGGCACTAATATTTTCTTAAAACTGTTATGAAGTTTATATGCAAGGGCATAGGCAGAAGAGCCTTTGGTCAACCTGGAAAGGATGATTGGTTAAGCTTACCCAGTGATGTTTTTCATGGTGTCAACACTTGATGTTATTGCATTTAGTTACAGTTTCAAAATGAACAGTGAGCTTTTAACATATTCCTTAAGAGATGTTCTTACAGATGATGGATGATTTCAAGCTCTCAACCGCCAGCTCACAAAATTCCTGAAAACTTCACAATCTGCTCTTGCAAACTGTTAAGAGCTGGTTCTAGGTACACTACTGTTAGGGCTACCAAAATATTAACAAATCATATTTCTTTCTTTTCTTCTTTTTTTTGAAATAGAATGAAAGTTCCCCAGGAACAAATACATGCCATATTATTTGGGTAGTCTTCCTTGTTTCCAGAATAGTAGTGGACACAGCGCTCTTGCCCACAGAATTACTGAACAGCATTTTAAACTTTTGGGAGGCTAAGAAATTTAAAAATTACGTATTCAAAATGAGTGATAAATGTGAAGTTCATGGTTGTAACAATGTACAAAACATTTCAGAGCATAAGAAAGAATCTAGTTTTACTCTCTCACTTTACAGATGTAAAAACTGAGCAATTTGCTCAAGTTAGGCATCAAAATAATTGCTCCCACAGGGTCTAGACTGGCAGCTCCACAGAAGCTCTTCCTGCCACATAATATTAAGAAAAATGCATAATTCAAGGAGTAGGTTTTATTTCGTTAATAAATTCACACTTTGCCAACATTTTAGTTTTTTTCAGGCTTAGGATAAAAAGTATTCTTTTTACATATCTGTAGGACTGTAATTATTAGCATGATTAAAGGCATTGTGCATGTATTTCATCAAGGTATTGTTTCTTTGTGTGAATTGGAATAGAACAAAAAAGAAGATGTAAACGTTTAGTACATGGAATTTGAAGTTGCCACAGAGTTATTCTGATCCCGTCCTTGCTACCTTTCTAGATTACCTTTTTAATTGACACTGGAATGCTGACGATTTTTCTCTAAAATATCCGAGCACAATTTATAAATTTTCCCTAGTAATGTCATTGAGAGAACTGGAGCTCAATTTGCATTAGTTCATTTGTGTATTCAGTCTAGCATCAGTTGAATCCCCACTCAGTGCAAGTGCTTTGGGGTGGAGCAAAGACAAAGAGGCACAGGTTCTGCACTGCTCCAGACTGTGGTTACGGTGACACATTGTGACTGTTCAAGTGCCACAGGAGTGAGTACAGGAGAGGGGATAAGCACTTCCAGCTGTCAGGGTCTGCATGACATCAACCCAAATTTCTCTCATGAAATTTAACTTCATTTCCCTCTTACCATAATAAGAGAGAAATACGTGTCCCACTAAGTTTTAAAAGAATGACAATGAGTGTTCGCCAAACATATCTATCAACATCAGTGAGGCAGAAGAACTACTGTCCTAAGTAGAATGCATATATATCAGTAGTTACCAGGTACAGAGGAGACTATATAAAAAACTCAATGCATTTTTAAAAAAACTAGTAATGTTCAATAAATGACTTATGGAAACTTTTCTGGCTATTGAATCCTTAATTTAGGAAAAGACATGGCATATATTCATCTGCTTTAACTGCTCTGTTATCTTCCCTAATCAAAATGTAATAAGTAACTCATTACTTAAACTGTATACACACACACATACACGCACAGTTTTTGATTATGTGGTAAAGCATGAAGTTTCTTTATAGGTTTACCAAAAAGGCTTAAACTTAAACTTTAAGAATGTGACTTAAACTTTAAGAATGGACTAAATATAACACTCAAATTTTAAAACCAGCTTTGGCATTTTGTCAAAGCCTAAAGAGGCAGTTTTAGAAAATTTTTACCTAAATGACAGGTGTTAATTAAATCACAGTTCAAAATGTCATAATTTAGATCTTACTAGTCATATTATTTATGTTTCTCCCTTTATTCTAACAGTCTAATATACCCCATGAAGTATGGCCTTCTAAGGAACCAAAAAGAGTAGTTTTGTCTGCTATAAATGCCACCAATTTTTTTTTTCTGGAAATTCTAACGGTCAAATTATAACCAGGTAATAGAAATGTGCAAGAATATGTTATGGTCACTCTATGATTTCAGCTAATGCTCCAGAATAATTTTTCATAAGCTATTAGGGAGAGGGAGAGAAAGAAATATATTGAGATAGATCTTGAGAACTTTAAGTAAAAATGCCAAGTATGTCAACCTGCATCCTCAGTGTCAGAGGTACACGTTTATGAAGTCTGTTTATCTCAGTTGAAAATACTAGCCTTTTGACTAGTAGCTAACATTTTGGTTTCCTAAGACCAAAACAGGTTTTAGCCACAGCAGTTTTTCTTTGGTATTTGATTTTGTTCCTTCTCCCGCCTCTCTGACAATAATTTATTATGAATTCAAGTCACATCGGCAGCATCTGTGAAACAATTACTGCATCTAGGACTGACTCTGCAGTCTAATCCATCATAATTATGACAGGCCTCTTTGAAGATGCTATGATGCATGACTTAAAAATAGCACATTAGTGTGCAAATGGATCAGCATCTCATTTCACCAATATGCATTTAGGGTTATAATTTAGCTCAACACCATTTGACTCCTTTTGAATCACTTGAGAATGGTGGCTGCATCTCTCACCACATAAAGCTGTAGATGATGCTCAGAATTTGTGAAGAGGGCTTTTACTTTTTGGTTTATTGATTTGGTTGGTGGTGCACTAGAGAAAAAAAATAAACATCATTTAAATCTCATGTCAGCTTTTTCCAAGGAGACAAAAGAGTCAATTTATAGATCTGTATAGCTGCCCTAAGGCAGTAATTTTTTTATAAAAAATCTTTGACTTCATGTTCTAATACTGAAAGTATATAAAATACTCTGCCATCATCAGATGAGTCCTGTTTACTGATACATGCACACTGTCGGGGATAAATTCTTAAGCCTAGTTACTTGCGAGGACTGTATCTACTAAAGTACATGTGTCTCAACATCAACCTTAGGAGATTACTATATATGTCTCTATCACCTCCATGACAGGCTTTGCCCCTATTATAATTCTGGTGTTAGGAATTAATTAGTCCCTGACATGGAAAACACTGAGTAAAGATGATATATTTGACTACACTTCCTGAGTGGATGGCACTGTTTTCCAAAACTATTATAGATTCTTCCTACCAAAATGGGAGATAATTTGTGTCAACTACACATTTATTTCAAGATATGTGTAGGACAATGGGCCTGTTTTTTCTATTGAATGTCCCTGTGGGTAGTGCTCTAAAATCCCGACAAATTTCAATACTTATCTTCTGCATCTGTCAAATTCCCTCCACTTAGTTTGACTTTCTTTCTTAATATATAATATTAGTATGGTTAAGTCCCACTGTGGAAGTAAGCAAAGTGTTTTTTATAGGGCATAACTTATGAAGTTAAAAATTATTTAATTTAATACTAACATTAGTTTAATATTAGAGCTAACATTTTTAAGGAAAACAATCTATCCAAAACATATTTTCAACAGCTAACTTTATGTATCCAAACTACATGTTAAGCATGGAACATAACGCATTATGTATGCATTAAATATGGACAATACAAGGTGAGTTAATATTTTTACTGCAAAACTGACTTTTCTATTTCTCATCTTGTAAGAGCTTTCAATTTTATTATTAAGAAATCTCTTAAGATGTACTTATCTTGGAAGAAAAAAAAACAGTGAACACACAAGCATGTCAAAATCTCAAAGAAATTCCTGCATTTCCAGAAGTGCATTAATAAGTAGCTACACACACGACAAGCACTTGCTTTGCTCCTGCTGTGTGTTATACATGGTTATAGGAGAGAGACCTTGTCCAGTTTTTCATAATCCTCAATAGAAACTATATAATTCCAATATTTGAAGTTTTAAAATTTGTTTCTTAAAATAACATTATAGACACAATTTAATAACACATAGATTATTTAAGGGAGGAAAGTCAGGAGAAATGTCACTGAAGATTAGAGAAGAGGCATACAGACAGAAGTCTGCATGTAAGATGTGGACAACTGACAGTTTCGAAATAAATCTGCTTACAGTTGGCAACTCTAGTCAACTAGTTTCCCAATTGGTAAGATGGGCATGCTCTTTTGTCAGTTTTCAATTATCCACGTATCTGTTAATCCTGGGATTGTTTCTCGAACTGGGCTTATTCCTGGTCTCTAACTCTCACCAAACTAATATGTGCTGAGGGAAAAGATCATCAAACATAATTATAAATATCATTTGTCACAAGCGTTATTTGTTTCTCATAAATTATAAAAGTTATTCACATTTTTCAGTTTCAGTCCACTCATAATTAGAATGGTTAATTGTGAGCTGGTTAGTCTTACTAGGACACTAGTGTACTCTTATTAGAATACACTCTATACAGTGCTTGACATTTTCAATTAAAAAAAATGTCTTACAGAAACTGTAGTTGTGTTTGCTCCTGCTGATATCCTATCTGAGAATCTGTCCAGTGGACAAGCATACCCCAGCACAAAGAGGCTGTAGAGTGGACTCTCTGTAGGCAAAGCTGAAGTGGGTGTGGTGATAGAAGACACAAAGAGAAGACAGACTTCCTGGTCAGGGAGCAGTGCAGTAAGAGCCCCTGCAGAACCCTCTGTGCCAAGAGAGAGCCAGTACTTTGATGCCTGCCCCAAAGAGGGCATCCAATGGCTAGTCAATGTCAACCACCAAAGCAGCAACATTCAAAGTCCTGCACAGCCTTGTTCAGGTGAATAAGGAACCTTAAGCTTTTTTTCATCCTTCCTCCTAGTGTCTGGTATTTAAAAGAGAGGGGGTAGGGGCAGAGATATTCAGAGTGAGACTCTCCAAGTGTTGGAGCCAGAGGTTAAGACTGTGTTGGGGGAAGAAGAAGAGTACTGAATCAGGCTTCACTGGGGACTTTTAAGGTGAATAGGGCTGAGTTTCAAAGACAGGAATAAAACTGTTCTAATTACCAGAAAATGCTGTACAAAGTACAGAGTCTACTCAAGAAGACACCATAGGGATAGTAGGGCAGGAAGGACAATATCATAGTATGTTTGGGTAAATTACAGGGAAAAATGCTTTCATTTTTATACCCTGGAGTATGACTTTTCCAATAAATTGTCACATAAATCCAACAAAATAATCTCTAGTAATGTAAAAGAACTTGATGTAATTTCTGACAGGGTTCATAATCATGCAATGCTTTAATATAATGACAGAGGCATAAAAATAAAATGTCGATGTATTCATTCTTTTAGTCAATAAATATTTATTGAACATATCCTATGCCTATGTGCTAGGCACTGTTGTAGCCAATAGCAGTACATCACTGAGCAAAAGAAACAAACAGCCCTGCCCTCTTGGATTTGATACTCTCCTGGGGAGAGAAACAATAAACATAATAAGGAATAAACTGTATGGTACAGTAAGAAGATGTTGAGTGCTAGAGGAAAAATAAAGAAATAATAGGGCAGGGGATGGGGGGTCAGGAGTACCAGGGAGGGCCTGCAGGCTGCTGTATTAAATACTACAGTCAGGGCAAGTCTCATTGAGACAGTGAGATCTGAACATAGTCTTGGAGCCAAATTATACAAGAAACATCCAATTCACCCAGATGATCTTAACTAATCAATGTGTGAAACTGTATTATTGGATACACTAGCCCATGTCTTGAGCCCTAAAATCAAGAATGGAAAAAGAAACAAAACTACCAAGATGTACAAGATAACTATACTAGAGTCACCTAAGTTGTCACAGCCCCAGGGGACTTTAAAGTATTACTGTGAAACAAATAACATACCTAACATTTATAGAAAAACTTCATACTAGGGATCTTTGCAACACAGGCATTTTGGCATTTGCGCACTGTGTTGTATTCATGAAATCTGCTCCTTCTCAAAGGTGTTTTGTTCCCTAACAGTGCCTCAGAAGGCATGCCATCTGTGTTTCTGAGAAGTTTTATACAACTTTGAACAGCTCCATCCTCATAGCAATCTAGTCCTAATCTGCTACAGTTACTATGACAACCTAGTCATTTGTTTTCTTTCTATTTTGAAACAATCAGTGATTATTTTGGTTCAGTTAACTTGCAGGGCGTTACAAAGTTATACCTGAGGGTAAAATGAATATTCTACAGGGCTTCCCTGGTGGCGCAGTGGTGGCGCAGTGGTTGGGAGTCCGCCTGCCGATGCAGGGAACTTGGGTTCGTGCCCCGGTCCGGGAGGATCCCACATACCGCGGAGCGGCTGGGCCCGTGAGCCATGGCCGCTGAGCCTGCGCGTCCAGAGCCTGTGCTCCGCAACGGGAGAGGCCACAACAGTGAGAGGCCCACGTACCGCAAAAAAAAAAAAAAAAAAAAGAATATTCTACAAAAAGATTAATAATGGAGATGCTATTAAACCCATTACCCATCAATGGGCTGTCGATTTAAGATACTTCAATAGTCCTAAAGAAAACCGCCAACATTATTTCATAATATAAGTAAAATAATTTTTGTCCATCCAGGGAAAAAAAGTAAAAGAGATTTTCTAGTGGGTAAAGCATTAGGAAAATGAGAAACATCAACTATTTGATGTTATTTTAAAAGATTATATTTTAAAAGATTATATAACCATGTGTTCACCAGAAACATGTTCCCATATGTTAAGAAGGTTACTCTCATCTTCTTTGATCTTCTGCGTTGTTAGAATCTCTGATGAACACTTTATATTGCCCAAAATTATAGTGTACATTTTAACTGGTATCAAAATAGAAATAAAAAGACTATATATGTTTTTCCTCCAAAAGGTTCTTACTTCTGGAAACACAATCTAAGGGATCCAAAAGTAGTATTAAGAATTTTTAATTACTAAATTGGCTGGAGAAGACCTACACTTACAAGACCAGCTATTCAGATCTAGTCCTGGATATAGATTTTTGAGCAAGTCACAACCTCTGTGCATCACAATTAAAGAAGAAACAAAACCAAAACCAAAAACAACCTCAATTACAATCTGAGGAAAATGAACACGATTGTGTCTAAGATCCTTCTGAGTGCTAAAATGATACGATTCTCTAAAATTGGCAATGATAAATATCTACTGTTGTCTCACTGAAATAAGTCATCACAAAGACTACTCTTTGCCTGGAAAGTATACTTTTCACCTCATTTTACCAATAAGTAAGTAGAAACTAAGAGAGCAAAGAAGCCTGGCATAGCTAATACAGGGCAGATGTAGGTATGAAACACAGACCTGTCAACCTCTGAGCCAAAGTGTGGCTAGATGGGGGTGGTAGTCCAGGGCAGAGAAGCAGGTTTAGCATCCTTATGGTTATAAAAGCACTCCATATACTTGGAAGAGAAAGTCTGGATTGGCCAATATGAGTACAGTCACTAGATGAGCAAATTCTTCTACAGGCAATGATGGCTAAGCTTTCTTCATTGAGGTCTAGACAAAAAAATATTCCTTAAACTCTCCAAGTCCAAGGAACACTGGGCACCCTGAATGCAAATATCAATACTTTGGACAACGCACATAAATCATATTTTGATCACTAGAAATGTGAATTTCTGATTATGAATTGAGAAACACATAAATTTGTTTAAACATCAACCTCATGTGCATTTGATTAAGACAAATCACTTTCCGTCAATCCAATCAACTCTGAGAGAAAGATAAAATTGGTTTTCTGGATTTTCAAATTAAGGAGCAGAATCTGGGCAGTGGTGTCCATCCCAAAATGATACCTTCTTCATATCTCTATCAAGTCTCTTTATAAGTGCACTGCTAAATACGCTAGAGATTAGTCTGTACATATAGGTGGAAGAAAACAAATAAATAACCACATTATAGGAACCAGGTCACATCATATGTGATATATAAAGCACTAGTTCTATTGGCTATTAATATGTATTTTTTTAAAGGGAAAGACCAGGCTGAGAGAGAAAAAGTAAGGAAAACTGGGTTACAAATAAATTTCAAACTTTAAAGAAAGCCCTCAAAGCCTTTAATATGATTCTGGGATCCCTAAAAAGGCGATGTGTGTGTATGGCATTTCCCAGACATACCTTGAGTACAGAATCACAGTTTACAGAGTAACCTGCGAAACCAACATCCTATGGAATAGCACACACTGGAAAACCCTAATTCAGATATACATGATGATTTTATGCAGTTTTAATATGTACATGGATCTTGAGGCATTGATGAGAACTTGTGGTCTAGCAGAATATCCACAACTTAGGTGTAAAGAGCTCTGAGTCCATCTCTGAAAGCCAAAGACATGCACATATGCAAGTCTTGCTTTAACTTCAAATTAAATATGTAAAAACTATTTTCCCTGTCTAATTTCTTCCAATAACATTACCATTCTAATACTTAACCTCTTCCTTAGAAAGGGCTTTTGGCTTTAGCTCAAAATCTCTTCTGTCCTGATGAAAATATTCAGAAATGGCTACAAAATCTCAAAACAAAATGTTTTGAAACAGTGACTCAAAACTCTGTAACTAATGGTAACAAATCTTTCTTGGTAATTTTAAGAGTAGCAGTCATTTAATTAATGCCCAAAGTGATTTACATCATATATACATATTTTAAGAGACAAATACTTGGTTTTAAGATTAAATCTTATAAACATAGCCTTTGGGATGTCTGTGTTCCCACCTGCCACATCAAGAGAGCCTCTCCTAATTGTCCATCACATAAAAATGTAATGGAAGCATGCAGACTGACATAAAGTAAGTTTTTATGTACTAAGTTTAAATAACAGAAATAAAATCAGATTAGAGATGAGAAACTACAGTAATATAAAGAATCCAATTAAGGGTAATATTGAATAAAATAGGAATAGGAAACTTAGCTTTTCATATTATCTTCTAAACATCAAAAGTGCCAATATGCTCATATATTAAAGAGAAATAATTCTCCTATCAAAGATTTCTTCAGCCTTGAAATGAACAATTAAACTTTTGATAACATGACCACAAAACTCCTGTTTCTTTCTAAATGCTTCCAAATATGCTGTGCATTAGAGTACAGTCTTCAGCACTAGTGTTGAATACAGTATAAAACAACCTTGAAGCATAATTTTAAAAATAAAATAAAGACAAAAAGGAAAATTCAAATTCCTGGCAGAAAATTTACTTATATTAAACTATCCTACTTTGCTCTAATACTCAGAAATTGCTAATTTTTTTGTGTGTGAGCTAAATAGACCATTTAAGTTATGTGTATAAAGTTAAGAGAAAGGCTGCTCTCAGGGTGTAATGTAGCATCGCACTGATGTAAATCTTCATAGGGCATGTGGGAAAGATAAGAAGAAAAAAAAATTAAAAAAAAAAAAAGGATTGTAAACTCACCAAATCTAAACATTGAGAAAAACTAGAAATATACTTCCACTATGTCTGTATCAAAAATGCTATTTGAATTCAAAATAAGACCTAATTACGTACAAAGTAATTTCCATACAACCAGAGCATTATTTAGGGGATATCACAAATTCACATGTCACACCAAAGGATGCATTAAAGGTTGATTTGGCTAATGATTTGCCCAATAGACGTAGTTATATCTGTTATCATGACTGTAACTAAATCTGCTAAAAGATGAATTAGCTTTTCGTTTGAAAATAATTTCAAATTAATAGATCAGTGAATAATCCAAGTTCATGGCATTTTCATGGAACAAAAATAGAATTTTCTAGAGAAAAAATCTAATAGAAAATATCATACATTTTCTGTCTTAACTTGTATCAAATTGTCATGTTTATACTTCAATTATATTTGAATATGGTATATGCAATATAAATCTGAAGCAATGTACATTTAAAATGTCACCAACCATCTAAAAGTTGTAGCTTTTCCTTGTTCCCTTTCCATCTTTCAGTGGGAATAAGCACTCTGACTTTGTCATCTTATAAACATGGTACCATAAGATAAGTCTACCAGTTAAAATACACACTGAATTAGGATGAAGAAAAAGAACTTCTCAGATTAATTTATAAAGGTTACAGAATTGTAGTAACCAGAAGTACCAACACTTCTGTGAGAATTATAGAGGAATAAACAAATTTGAAATATCCATTTGTTTTAGTCTTTGGTTTTAAAAATACTGATTTCCACTCTACTTGTCCTCTTTCATCTCCCCCAGAAACTCTAACCAAACTCCAAGTCCACTAATTCTTATATGCAAAGTGTGGAAATGTTTTACACAGTCTTCTAAACCCATGGTTAGCAGTAAGATCATAAAATACTCTGAAGCAAAATTAATTTTATTTGAGGGGAGAACAATGAGTAGAAAGAAACAATGGTTAGTCTCCTAATGGGAAAATTACTTTAGTCACATATGGAGAAAACAGAACTCTGAATTGTCAGACTTCTCTATTCAGAGGTATTGACTTATAGTTAAAATGTTCCTCAGGCCACCCATTTATGGCATTGCATAAAAATTCTACACCGTTCTGCTCAAAGAGGTTATGGGTTAGAATCCCAGAACTGAGTTGGCACTCTGGTCCCCTTTCAGTTTCTTACAATTCAAGGCAAACTCTTTCCCATGTTTAAATGTTCTCTTTGTGGCAAGAGGCAGCATGAAGAGATGGTGAAATCATTGCAGCCAAGAAAAAAAGAAAACTGGCTGATCTCATCTTAACTGCCGTTAATGCTTTGAGATGATGCTTAAAATGGCATTATTGAAGCAACGCTGGGAAAATGTTGTATTCCTTTCTGTTTCTTCATTCAGAATATTTTCAAAACTCTAAATCTTTCCTCAGAACCCACTCTGGCATTTCCACCTTTGGAAGACTGCCACAGAGCTACCAATCAAAGATTTTAAGTACCTCCAAGCTAATTTAAGCTTTAAATAATTGAAATTAAAATGTGCTGCATAAGAATTCAGTCTTTTTGGTAATAAATATAAGTCAAGAGTCACGAAGTTTAAAAAGCTCTTTCATTAATTTTCTTTTTTTTTTTTGCAGTACGCGGGCCTCTCACCGTTGTGGCCTCTCCCGTGGCGGAGCACAGACTCCGGACGCGCAGGCTCAGCGGCCACGGCTCACGGGCCCAGCCGCTCCGCGGCATGTGGGATCTTCCTGGACCGGGGCACAAACCCGTGTCCCCTAGCATCGGCAGGTGGACTCTCAACCACTGCACCACCAGGGAAGCCCTCATTAATTTTCTTGAACATATATTTCATGATCTGGCAAGTGACCACAAGATGTTACTATAGAGAGGAACTGAAATAACCCATTCTTTTCAGTTTAAATGCTACTTACTTGAAGAATATTAGACTTTATTAAAAGGTCTCATGTGGCATTTTCTGTAAAAGTAAGCATTATATCTGTATTACTATACATGACAAACTTTTACGGTATACTTTTTGACACATACTTTCAAATTTGTAGTTCAACTCACCATTTACTGAGCCTGTGAGCTGAGTACATGCTAGGTGCCATGAGAAACAAAATGATTGGTGATAGTGTTCTCAGGGAGCTTATACCTAATTTAGAGGTGGATCATAGAGTTATAAGAAGATACATGCAGGAATTCCTCAGCAGTCCAATGGTTAGGACTTGGCACTTTCACTGCCAGGGGCCTGGGTTCAATCCCTCGTCAGGGAACTAAGATCCCGCAAGCCACATGGCATGGCCAAAAATAAATAAATAAAAAAGAAGATAAATGTCATCAGGTTCATATGAACATGGAACTATGGAACACACATCAAAATGGAGATGATTTTCATAGAGGCCCTAAAGAATTTTTAGGATTTCTTCAGTTGTGGTGAAAGAAGCACATCCTAGGTGGAGGGAAATGCTTAAGAAAATTTCTAGAAAGAAGACTTGAAACAGAGGTCTTAAAATAACAAGAAATCTATTTGGTCAAGCAAAGGTATATGCAAAAGCTTAAAATGAGAAGGGTATACGTGTGATAGTAATTAGGGTGTCATTTTGAGCAAGGCTACTTGTGATTATCACTACAAGCTTTGATACACAATCACTCAACTTGATTAAAACTGGCTAAAAAATTTAGTATGCTTCTTCTGACTTTACTTCTTCTGAGTATACCTGAAGAGCTGAGAATCTCCCTAAATTCTACCTTTATAACCTTATGATAACCAAGTAAGTATACTGTCAAATTTCAGCATAGATAATGAATTCTAGTCCTAAAAATAGTCACTGTAGGCTATTTCATACTTCAGCTGTACATTTCCATCTCAGAAGAAGGGTTGAGAAGTTGAGTCAAGAATTAAGTTCAGACTTGATGCAGTTAAAAAGAAAACAGAGAAGCAGATGCATTTGCAAAATAAAACTTCCATGGAGTCTTTTGGTGGGGGAAGGGTGGGGTGGAGAATGAATGCATTTTTTTTAAATAATGGAAAGTTAAAAAAATTGAGACTAATAACACGAATCAATTTTCAATGTATTTAAGCTGAAAAGAACAGCACTAGAAAATATAGACAGCCTTCACAACTTCAGTTTCCAAAATTTGTAGTATCTTAACTTTCATTTAGTGTGCACAAAGTGAATAATTTGACTCTAGCTTAAAATATAGGTATACAAACTAAACTCAAAACAGAAGGAAGGAAATAATAAAGATTAGAGCAGAAATAAATAAAATAGAGAACTGGAAAACAATAGAAAAGATTTACAAAACTAAGAGTTAGTTCTTTGAAAAGATAAACAAAATTGACAAACTTTTAGCTAGACTAACCATGAAAAAAGAGAGAGGACTCAAATTTTAAAAAGAGGAGACATTACAACTGATACTGCAGAAATACAAAGGATCATAAGAGACTACTATGAACAACTATACACCAACAAACTTGGACACCCTAAATTCCTAGAAACATACAAACTACCAAGATTGAATCATGAAAGAATAGAACATCTGAACAGAACAATAATGAGTAAGGAGATTAAATCAATAATCAAAAACCTCCCAATAAAGAAAGGCCCAGGACAAGATGGCTTCACTGGTGTATTTTAATAAACATTTAAAGAAAAAGTAATGCCAATCCTTCTCTAACTTTTCCAGAGAATAGAAGAGAAGGGAACACTCCCAAATGAGGCTAGCATTACCCTGATACCAAAACCAGATAAGGGTACTACAAGAAAACTATAGGCCAATATCCCTAATGAATATAGATGCAAAAACTCTCAACAAAATACCAGCAAATCGAATTCAACAACACATTAAAAGAATCATACACTATGATCAAGTGGATTCATCCCTGAAATGCAAGGACAGTTCAACATACCCAAATCAATAAATGTGACACATCACATTAATAGGATGAAAGATAAAAATCATATTATCATCTCAATATATGCAGAAATAGCATTTGACAAAATTCAACATTCACGATTAAAAAAAAAAAAGACTCTCAACAAACTAAGTATAGAGTGAATGTACCTCAACATAATAAAGACCATATATGACAAGCCCACAGCTAATATCACATCCAATGGTAAAAGGCTGAAAACTTTTTCTCTATGATCAGGAACAAGACAAGGGTGCCTACTCTCACCACCCCTATTCAACATAGTACTGGAAGTCCTAGCCAGAAGAGTCAGGCAAGCAAAAGAAATAAAAGGCATCAGAACCAGAAAGAAAGAAGTAAAATTTCTCTATTGGCAGATAACATGATTTTGTATATAGAAAACCTTAAAGACTCCACCAAAAAACAGCCCTAATCAACAACTTCAGTGAAGCTGCAGGATACAAACTTAACATACAAAAACCAGTAGTGTTTCTACACACTAGCAATGAATTAGCTGAAAAGAAATAAAGAAAATGATTCCATTCACAACAGCATCAAAAACAATAAAATACTCAGGAATAAATTTAACCAAGGAGATGAACAATTGCTACACTGAAAACTACAAAATATTGATGAAAGAAACCAAAGAAGACACACAAAAATGGAAAGGTATCCCATGTTCATGGATTGGGAGAATTAAATATTGTTAAAATACCCATACTCCCCGAAGTCATCTATAAATTCAATGCAATCTCTATTAAAATTCCAATGGCATTTTTTTAAGAAAAAAAAAATCTAAAATTTACATGGAACCATAAAAGTCCCCAAATATCCAAAGCAATTCTGAGAAAAAAGAACAAAGTGGGAGGCATCACACAGCCTGATTTCAAGCAATATTATAAAGCTATAGTAATCCATGCCAGTATGGTACTGGCATTAAAAACAAACACATAGACCCATGGAACAGAATCAACAGCACAGAAGTAAACTGATGCATATATGGTCAATTAACATTTGACAAGGAAGCCAAGAATACTCAATGGAGAAAAGACAGTTTCTTCAATATATGGTGGTGGGAAACGGAATATTCACATGCAAAAGAATAAAACTAGATTCTTAACTTATACCATTCACAAAAATTAATTCAAAATGGATTAAAGACTTATGTTTAAGACCTGAAACAATAAAACTCCTAGAAGAAAGCATAGGAAAAGAAGCTCTTTGACACAGGTCTTGCTAATGATTTTTTGGATATAACACCTAAAGCACAAGCAACAAAATAAAAAATAAACAAGTGGGTCTACATTAAACTAAAATGTTTCTGCACAGCAAAAGAAACATCAACAAAATGTAAACACAACGTATGGAATGTGAAAAAAAATTTGCAAATCAAATATCTGAAACTAGGTTAACATCTAATGTATATAAAGGATTTATACAACTCAGTAGCAAAAACCTCAAATAATCCAATTTAAAAATGGACAAAGGACCTGAACAGACATTTTTCCAAAGAAGATATAGGAATGGCCAACGGGTACATAAAGGTGCTCAATATCATTAATCATTAGGGAAATGCAAATTAAAACCACAATGAGATATCACCTCATGACTTTTAGAGTAGCTATCATCAACAGGACAAGAGATAACAAATTCTGGTGAGGATGTGGAGAAAAGGGAACACTTGTACACTGCTCTTAGGATTGTAAGTTGGTGCAGCAACTATGGATAACAGTATGGAGGATCCTCAAAAAATTAAAAATAGAACTACCATGTGATCCAGAAATTCCACTTTTGGGTTTATATCCAAAGAAAATAAAAGCACTATGTTGAAGAAGAATCTGCACCCCCATGTTCATAGCAGCATTATTTACATTAGCCAAGACATGGAAATAACCTAAGTGTCCCTTAATGAATGAACAGATAAAGAAATGTGAGACACACACACACACACACATACATATCTGTATATGAATATTATTCGGCCATACAGAAGAAGGAAAGCCCACATGTGCAACAACATGGATGGACCTTGAGGGTATTATGCTAAATGACATTAAGTCAGACAGAGAAAGACAAATACCATATGATCTCAATTATATGGAATCTTAAACAAACCAAGACAAGCCCTAACCCCTACTTACAGAGAATAGACTGGTGGTTGCCAAAGGCAGGGGTGGGGATGGCAAAATGGGCGAGGGTGGTCAAAAGGTACAAACTTACAGTTATAAAATAAGTAAGCCACAGCAACATAATGTACAGCATGGTGACTATAGTTAACAGTACTGCCCTGTATATTTGAAAGTTGCTAAGAGAATAGATCTTAAAAGTTCTCATCACAAGACAAAAATATTTTTAACTATATGAGGTGATGGATATTAACTAAGTGTGGTGATCATTTTGCAATAAATACGTATATCAAATCATTATGTTGTGTACATTAAATTTATATAATGTTGTATGCCAGTTATATCTCAAAACTGGAAAAATAAAAAACAAAATACAGAGGGGTGTGTATGTATACCTACAAATACAGGTACACATACATAAACAATCCACTATAAAATTCTAAGTTGCCAATCTTTAGAAGTAATTGATTTTGAATACACAAGAAAAATAATTCAACACTTGAAACTACCATAAGCTTATTCATTTAATAGTGTTTTGTGATTAAATATAACCTTTGGAAAGTCTGCTGTTCCTCTCAATCTGAGAGGGGCTTCAAGTGACCTGTACAGGTCATTTTGCAAAACAGAACAGTAGGGAATAAAGAAGAGGTTCTCTTCATTATGAGTAAACTGGACTTGTTAACCCTCTGACAAGATAGAAACTGCATGGTGCAAACATTTAAATTTTCTCCTATTTGGGGGACAGAAAAAGTGCTAAAATGAGAATAGTTAATTTTTTCCTCAGCCTCAATTTCTCTTGAGGCTATAATGGGAATAATCAAAGTTAAGAGTATCTGTCTTCACTGCCACCTACTTGTTCACACCTTATTCCATCACTGGCATACTGCTATTTGCAGGGTAAATATGAGGTACCTGTAGAGAATCTCAATGACATAAGTTGGAATAAAAAAGTAGGCTTTGCAGTCAGGTAGATCTACATTTAAATCTTCATTCTTCCACTTACTGTGTGATTCTGATGGAGCCTTTGTTTTTTAATCTAGTGACAACACTAACACTAAAAGGGTTACTAACTATTAAGTGAGATAGATATATGAAAGACTAATGGGATGACTTTCTGTTCCCCACCAAGGCATGTATATTCTGCTTCTCTGCCTTTGTGCCTCCATTACCTCCTTCTTACAAAATTTCCCTACCTATCTGCCAAGGTTCAATAAAAATTCACTTCCTCCATACAGCTTTTCCTGTTCCCTTCCAGCTGGAAGAGCTGCCCTTTTCTGAACTCTCTTTTCCTGAGATCTGTATTAGGACACTCTCACTTCAGTGACATCTCACCTTAGTTACTGTCTATCTCTCATTGCTCCTGCTCACTGTCCTATCAAGCTGTTCTTCCTCTGCTTATTGCTTAAATGCTGATGTCCTTGGAATTCTAGTCTAGAACTTCTTCAACATTCATTCATATATTTATTCATTCTATTTAACAGGTAGTTATATTCAAGGTATTGCTCTGAGTTCTAGGGATGTAGGGATGAACAAGATAGTCTAGATTCCTCATTAGTGAAGTTTATTTAGACAAGTAAACAAATAAAACAATTGTAGATTGCTAAATGCTAGGAAGGAAATAAATCTGAATGATGGGATAGAGAGGGATTAAAATGGAAGTATTTAATAGAGAAGTTAGGGAAAGACTCTGAGTTGCTGACATCTATCTGAGCTGAATGAAAAAGCCAGTGGCAGGAAAAGTTGGGGGAAGAATGTTCCAGTCAGAAGGAACAGAAAGAACAGAGAATCTGGTCTGGTTGGTGAGAGAGAGAGAGAGAGAGGGAGGGAGGGATGGAGGGAGGGGGGTGGAGAGAGAGAGAGAGAGAGAGAGGTTTTAAGATGAGGTTAGCGGTATGTAAAGGCCAGGTAGGGGTAAGGCACTTAGATTACTATTTAAATCCAATGGGAAGCCATCTGAGCATTATATGAAGAATGGTTGCATACTCTGATTTGGACTTTTAAAAGATCACTCTGGTAGTCTGTGGAGAATGAATTGAAGGCATTAAGAGTAGATGCATCAAGCTGGGAGAATGCAGTAATCCGAAAGAAAGGATATGATATTCTGGACTAGGGTGACAGCAGTGGACATACAGAGAAGTGAATGGATTCTGGATGCATTTTGGAGGCAGAAATGAAACTTCCTGGTGATGGATTAGATGTGAGGGAATGAATAAAACGGAAGAAGAAACCAGGATATGCCTAGAGTGTTATTCTGAGCCACAAGGTTGATGATGGTGCCATTTGCTGAGACAGGGGTGAATGGGAGTAACAAGATTGATGGGAAAATTATGAGTTCGGTCTTGAACAAGCTAAGTTTGAAATGCATATTATCATTCAAATGGGTATACTAGGCAGGCAGTTGGGTATAAAAGTCAAGAAGTAAGAGGTCTAAGCTGGAGTTAACTTTGAGCTGTGTCAGCCTATCAGTGGTATTTAAAGCCATAGGACTCCATGAGATTATCTTGAGAGTACAGTTAGAGAAGGTGGCCTAAGATGGGGGCTGAGAAATCTTTAGAATTTAGAGATCCTAATGAGAAAGAAAAGACAGCAAGATGACCCAAGAGACAGCCAGAAAGATAGTGACATAACCATTTCCTGAGTGACCTATTTAACTCCCATTCTCTCAAGTTGCAGATCGATCTCAGATCTCTACTTCTAGTCCTCAGCAGAGTTGCTAATTTAAATTTGCAATTGTCTCCTAGTCATCTACATACTCCAAACCAAATTCATTGTCGTTTGCTCCAAATTTGTCCTCTCTTTTATGTATTTCCTATCAGAGTGAGTGGTAATATCATCTACCCAGTTACTTAAGAAGAAACCCTGATGTTCAATTCTTTCTTTCCTTTTACAAACATCCCAGCAAATACGAAGTATTATTGTCTCAACCTTCTCATTGTCCCTGGAATCCATAGATTATCCACATCCTCATTCTTACTATCATGGCTCTTACTGTCACCATCTCATTCCTGTATTACTACAACAGGCCATTAAATGGCCTTCTTGCCTCTGGTCTTCCCTTTTTGCCTATTCTCTACACTAAAGCCCAATGTTGAACACCATTGCTTCTCCACTTACTCCCATCCTTCAGTAGATCCTCTTAGCCTTGATACTCCTTAATCCCCTTAATATGACCCTAAAGCTATCAGGATCTGGCTGTGACCTCTCTCTAAACGTTTCTCTCATGGCCATTTGCCCCAGCCTCTTATTGATGTATTTATAATTTATAGTTCCTTTAACCCAGCAGCTTCTCTGGCCCCTGTGCCTTTGCACATGTGGTCTTGTCCTTCTCACCGTAACAAATCTTCCCCATCTCCTTCTTCTTCACCCTTCCCATTCTGAACAAATTAATCCTCATTTATTCCATTTAGATATTAGTGTAGACAGTACTTCCTCTAGGAAACTAAATGACTTTCTAAGGGAGTGCTAGATGCTCTCCAGGATGTTCCAAGAACACCTTGTATTTCTCCTCATCATAACACTTAACACACTATGTATCTGCCTATTTCCTTCTCTGCATCCTCCACCAGGCCTTAAGCTTCTTGCAGAGAAGAAGCTGTCTACTGGTTTCATAGTCATAATCATAATACTTAACCCAATATCTGGCAGAAAGTAGGCACTCAGTTATGTGTGGAGTGAATGACTGTGTATACATATTCTCTCTCCTACTGGTTTATAGGAATCTTAATATTTTCATTTAGCAATTAGGCCTTTTAACACAGAAATTTATTTTAGTGACTAAATGCATTAAAAACTAGAACACACAGTACTCTATAAAGAGAAAAAGTACTGTCAGGTGTAGATAGGATACTACCTGACAAAAAAATAACACCTAGTTATTGAATTAGCAATTGAGGAAAAATTAAGTTTAAAATCTCTTCCCATACATGTTTATTTTCAACCCAGGTCCCAACACACACACACACACACACACACACACACACAAATCCTCAAAAAAACTACTTTGACTACAATATAAATTGTTTAGATTTTAGCACATTAGATACAAGTGCAAGGGCCTCACGTAGGGGTTTGGAGTCCTTAATTCCCTTGGTGACTCCTCTGGTTATCACTAACAAGGTTTGTCCTTCTTTGACTCAGTTATTTTGGACTCCCTAGGGGCAAATTCCATGTCTTATCTACGTTCCCTCCCAACCTGAAAGCCTAGCACAGATATGCAGAAGGCACTCAAAAACTGCCTGTTCACTGAATGAAAATAGAAGAGATATGATTATTCTTGATAGGCTCCACTATAAACAAACCAACCAACCAAACTGAAATATCAGTAAAATATCTATAACTAAATATTTTATGTCACATGGGGAAAATATTAGCATCTTGGTGTTCCCAGATAATTAGAAATAAACGCTTTAGTTTTCTGCATCTGTTTAAAATAGTAATTTTATAGCTACACATTGAAGATTTCTCAATTTTCTTAAAGACATCTTTTATTAATAAATATCTTCACTGTGGAAGAGTAAAATCACGTATTTAATTCCATTAAGAAATGCAAAAACATATGTGAGACATCTGCTGTCAGATTTCTATTCTGTTCCCATTGTGACAAACCAACCTGGCATGTATTCTATTTTAGTTAAAAGAAAGTTCAGTCATGAACCTGTATCAAAGGGCACAAAGGATTTAGACCTCTAAGTTTAAAAGTCAGTTCAGCTGACTATTTAACATAAAGATCTAAAGGCAATGAGTTCTGTGTCCAGGATCATTCAGAGCAGCTCAGTTAGGGTAAGGACAGATATTTCAAATTTCCTCGCAGACAAGGCTGAAGGCTTGTTTTGATTCAGAAACCTGTTATTACACTTGACTCATCCTAGAGCAAATTCAAACTTCAAATACTGCTACTCAGATTAATTTGGAGTTATATTGGTACAAACAATCACCCTTGTGGGATAACTCATAGTTGGAATGAATGCCAAAGGTGAATGCATAAACAATATTCACACAGACATTCATCCCAGTGTATTCAGTTCTGCTGAAAGCGGCCTCCGCCCAAACATAGACACCATGCATCAGGCATCTATTTGTATTTCTGCTGTGCAAGTTGTAACGTATTAAATACCAAACTTAATTAAACTGGCATGCATTTTAATTGTTTTCCACTAGATGTTGAAATTTAATAGCTTTGTCCTTTTATTCTAGTTCACCTAAAACACTTATCACTATTTGAATTTGAGATTACATTTGCTGACAGTTCAGTTCTTTGGTGGAAGGAGACTGGTTTTAATTGGTACCAAGTTTCCTGCTGTTTCCTCTTCATTATGACAGGTCACTATGTCAAAAAAACAGGAAGACACCAAAGAATAGAATTAATGCTAAATTAATCCCAAACATTGAGATTAATTGGAAACACTATCTACTCACCATTGTGCCTTTACACACTCCTGTTTTACTTTTCTTCATCCTATAAGCTAGTAAACAAAGTTGAGCTTGCTCAGCAACTTTTCTATGATTGGAAAAGATGTAAGAAATATAAAAGGGTTAAGTGGTTAAATAAAGATGCCCTAATCAGCTTTTTAAAATTGCTGCACATAAAAATAAATCAAGTCTCTCTGTATCCCTTATACTTAATGGCAAGAAAAAGAATTAGATAATAAAAATAAATGAGAAAACCAGAGTTTCCCAATTTGGGAAGTTGATTCCTCAGAGGACTCAAAATGTAATTCAGAGGAAGATGCTGGAGAGTCCTGCTCAATGCTGGCCAGTTGGATTGTTCACAAATTGAACCATTTGTTTAATTTTTCCTGAAAATTGTTCTACCGGTTCCCACCAAACCAAAAAAGCATAGGAAAATATTCTGATACATTAGAAGAGGGAGCTTTAACTCATTCTGCTAATGCCTAACAACGTAACAAAGGCTGCCTTCCACAGCAGAAAATAAAAAAAAGCTGGGCTCTTCTGCCCTCAGAAACCATAGACATGCAGTATTGCTATCTTGACCAGCCATTTCAGTTCCCTCTTATATTCCCTTAATATGGACACTGAAACTGAAGTCATGGCCAAAACAAAGTGAATGTGCTCTCCACTTGTCTTTTAAAACTCCCTCCTCCTTCCTCAGCATACCAAGGAACTATGCAACACAGGATCTTGTTTAAAATCTGATGGCTATTCTGGATACACTTCAAATGGTAGCAAATCCAGTTTTCTGCACTCCAGTTTCAGCTCTTCACTCTCCTTTTATGTAGTAAAACTAGAAACTCATAAGATGGTAAATTTTTGCCTTAATTTTCTTATGTATTTAAGAAAATTCGTTCCAACATTAGTTCCTAAGCACTGAGATCCTAGTGAGGATCTTAAGAAGGCAACTTGGTCCCCTCTTTCTAGCAAAATTTATGGAAAACTTCCAGTGAGCTTATAGATTCTCATAAGCGAATGCTTAGGATCCTGATCAGTTAGAGTTTAGCTCTTTGGTTTCATCTGAAGAGTTCAACTTGAATTGGAAATGTTAAAAAAAAAAAATTACTCCAAAAAAATTTGGCTTATTTTTATCCTTGTGAGACTGGCTGATAATTTATTCTCTCTTCTTGAAAGCTTGCTTTCTATTTTGAATTTCCTTGAAAGCAGCATCCAATATTAAATTCATTTAAGAAACTAATTTTCATCATGTTCACGAACAAATTAGGCTGGAGAACTTGTAGAAATGGTAACATAAGAGCAGATATCCAAGCCCTCTTCCCATTAAATGACTGAAATAAATTTTTTAAAATTTGGAAAATATCCTATATAAGCACTAGAGTCACTAGGGAATAGTGACAGCTGATAGGCAGAAGTTTTGAGGAATTTCTGGCTAAAATGCAGACAAATCCACATTAAAGGACATCTCTAAGAGTCTAATCACAGCCCCTCTTCCTAAACCAGCTGTAGAATGTACAAAACCCCAGCCAACTGCCCCAACAACCCTTCCTTGGAGGCATGCGTTGTGGTAGTCAGGGCTAACAGGAGAGAGGGAGACTTTGCAATGGAAGCCCTCCACCCCTGTACCATAGCTGAGAAGGAACTGGAAACTCAAACAGAAACACAGCAGTGCTGTGGTATCTCTCCCAGTTATGTACTCAAGTGGCCGGCTCACCCTGATATAGGGAAGTTTCTTTTCATCCAAAGTTTCCCTCCTAATATATAGCAGGAAGAGCTAAAGGTGAGGGAGGCTTTGGAGAAACAGGTAAGTCTTCTTTAAACACAAAGCAGCCAAAGACAGCAGTGTTGAAGAAAGGAAATACGTACAAACTCACCAGACAGAGACCACCTATGGGTGGCAGGACTCTTCTCTAACCCAGCCCCTCACTTAGAGTGGGCTTACCCTGGCAAGAGTGTTCAATTTCCTAAACTGGTAGGGTTTACTGGGGGAGGAAGGTACCAAAGAGACAGAGCTCTTCTCCAAGTTGTCTGAAGTTGCAAAACAGAAAATCAGACAAACCCAAATTATGAACCTGGACTAGTGGCCATGACAAATGAAAGACAGATACAAAGGGGAATAGGAGGGAGGGAGCTGATCTCTTAAGCAATATTTTCAACAAATAGAACTTTTACCATGATAATGTTCTAAATGTCCCACTAAAACAGTCTAAGAAGATTCTATCACACTTTTGTGGTAGTAGATGAATCAGCCCTGCTGATTCAGATGAATCATTCAGATGAATCAGCTAAATAGGGGAAACAAATCCAGAATGGTACCTATAAAAATATACTTCAACTAAAAGAAAAAATAAGCATATTACTCAACAGTAGAAGAAGAGCATGCTTAAAGAAATGATTTGCTAGAAACATTTGTGTTCTAGAAATTAATCTTAGACCTCACGTGCCTTGTGCTGCCAAAGGAAGTTTTCATAGGTACTCTTTGAAACAGATTAATGATTAAATTAGAAAACAGGCTGAAATTAAGAAGGAAATTAAGAAGTTAAGAAAAATAATGCCAGGTAACATAATTCCACAGCAAAATATAAAACAGAATTAAGCTCTGAGACTTCATATTATACTACAAAGCTACAATAATCAAAACAGTATGGTACTGGCACAAAAACAGACATAGATTAATGGAACAGGATAAAAAGTCCAGAAACAAACCCACGTATCTATGGTCAATTAATCTGTGACAAAAGAGGCAAGAATATACAATGGAGAAAAGACAGTCTCTTCAATAAATGGTGCTGTGGAAACTGGACAGCTACATGTAAAAGAATGAAATTAGAACATTCTCTAACACCATATACAAAAACAAACTCAAAATGGATTAAAGACCTAAATGTAAGACCAGATATTATAAAACTTCTAGAGGAAAACAAAGGCAGAACACACTTTGTTATAAATCACAGCAATATTATTTTGGATCTGTCTCCTAGAGTAATGGAAACAAAAGCAAAAATAAACAAATGGAATCAAATTAAACTTAAGAGCTTTTGCACAGCAAAGGAAATCATAAGCAAAATTAAAAGACAACTTAGGGAATGGGAGAAAATATTTGCAAATGATGTTACTCACAGGGACTAATTTCCTCCAAAAGATACAAACAACTCATACAGCTCAGTTTTTAAAAAACAAGCTGGGGGGCTTCCCTGGTAGTGCAGTGGTTGAGAGTCCGCCTGCTGATGCAGGGGACACGGGTTCGTGCCCCGGTCTGGGAGGATCCCACATGCGGCAGAGCGGCTGGGCCCATGAACCATGGCCACTGGGCCTGCGCGTCCGGAGCCTGTGCTCTGCAGCAGGAGAGGCCACAGCAGTGAGAGACCCACGTGCCACAAAAAAAAAAAAAAAAAAAAAAAAACAGCAAAAACAAAACAAAACAAAACAAAAAACAAGCTGGGCAGAAGACCTAAACAGACACTTCTCCAAAGAAGACATACAGATGGCCAAGAGGCACATGAAAAGATGCTCAATATCACTAATTATCAGAGCAATGCAAATCAAAACTACAATGAGGTATCACCTGACATCAGTTAGAATGACCATCATTAAAAAGTCTACAAATAATAAATGCTGGAGAGGGTGTGGAAAAAAGGGAACTCTCCTATACAGTTGGTGGGAATGTAAATTGGTGTAGCCACTATGGAGAACAGCATGGAGCTTCCTTAAAAAGCTAAAATACGTTACCATATGAACCAGCAATCCCACTCCCAGGCATATATCCAGAGAAAACTAATTTGAAAAGATACATGCACTCCAATATTCATTGCAGCATTATTTATAATAGCCAAGATATGGAAGCAACCTAAGTATCCACTGACAGACGAATGGATAAAGAAGATGTGGTACATATATACAATGGAATATTACTCAGCCATAAAAAGGAACAAAACTGGGTCATTTGTAGAGAAGTGGATGGATCTAGAGACTGTCATACAGAGTGAAGTAAGTCAGAAAGAGCAAAAGAAATATCGTATATTAACGCATATATGTGGAACCTAGAAAAATGGTACAGATGAACCGGTTTGCAGGGCAGAAATAGACACAGATGTAGAGAACAAACATATGGACACCAAGAGGGGAAAGCAGTGGGGTGAGGGGGGTGGTGTGATGAATTGGGAGACTGGGATTGACATATATACACTAACATGTATAAAATGGATAACTAATAAGAACCTGCTGTATAAAAAAATAAAATTCTAAAATTAAAAAATAATAATAAATAAATAAATTTATCTCTACTAAAAAAAAAAAAAAGATTCTTATCCCTGAGGAAGAGAGTTTCTTTAAACATCCTAAGGAAACAGTGTGATTAGTTTTCTAATAGATTATATGCAACATGCTTTGGAGACACAGAAAAGAAAGGGGCTAAGTTTACCTGAAGAAGTTGGGATGACTTCACAGAGGTTGTATATTCCTTATATCGAAAACTTAAATCTTGCCAAAGACATTTCCTCAACATCCTTAATCATGGTTCTGACTCTTTTTGGTATTACCTACTGCTCAGCGGCATCAGTAGTGTAATTAAGAGCTAAGGTATATGTGCTTCCCAAAGCCAGGCACTCCCTTCTTTGTGATGAAAATGGCCTTTCTCGGACACAAGCACATTCAATTCCCAACTGTTCACAGTGTTGTTCAGGATATTTTTAAAAACTGGAAATACAATTATTTTCCAGTAAATCCAAAGCCTAAAACCCTCTCCTACCACTCCTTTCTGGACAATCATCTCCCAAACAAATCTGCTATTTTGTGTATTCTGGTGAAATTATATAAGACAAATAAGAATGTATATGGTCTACGTAAGAATGGAAGTAGTTCTTAACTTAGTATAGCATAATCATATGGCACTATTTTTATCCCTTAAACTTATATAAAATGTTTCAAAGTAACTAACTGGATATTGATAGATAGCACTTTTCCAACTCTCCTCATTTAATAAGTCAATGATAATCATTATTCATCCACCAAACATTTATTACCTAACATGTGCCAAGCACAGTGTTAGGAATCCTAATAGGATAGGAATAAGAGGGAAGTCCAAGTACTTCGTGAGCTCAAACTCCATTAGGTCATTTTCAGTTTACATGGATGACTATGAAATTCAAATGTTTTCACTTACATTTCTTAAGACATTGAAAAATACTTGGCCAGGTATCCCACTGTATTTGATACTTTTACTTACACATGTTCTGTTTTGTTTCAGAAAATGTTTGTATTTATTATTTTCATTTTGCCTGCTATAGTTAACCGTTCCATGTCTTCACAATAAAATCTTTATGGCGTTAACCTAGTATCTGCTACTTTGTTGACAGCAACCCTATTACAAAACTGTGGACCCCAAAGAGAAAGTACTCTTCAATAAATTATAAATGATAATAATAAAAACCCAAGCCTTGTTATAAAAAGTAAGAGAATATGGCTCAAAATAAGGGCTTAATGTGGCCATTCATTAAAGTTATGATGTTACTAAAAATATTAAATGTTATTTAGAAGAGGCCAAAAAACTACTGCCTTTGAGAAAACCAGAATTTCAGAGAAGAAAAATACTAAGGTAACTGAAAACAATGAGTAATTTAAAAATCTATCCTGTAATTTCTTTAAGAATAATATAGTAGTTTATGGAAAAGATTAAAAAAACAAAGTACGAATTACAGATTTTTTTTATAGAGGTAGTCTGTAGCAGTGGGTAGAGAACCACTATGTGTTCAGAGAACTTGAGAGGCAGCGGTGCCAAGTAATTCATTGCTCCACGCTGAAGCAGTCACCTCGCCTCCCAGAAGACTCAGGCTGCTCAAAGGCAAGGGCTAGGAAAACAGAATTAATCATTTGATTTTCATATTAGTTTCAGCATCAGCTATCCATTAAGTAAGATTAATATATGTTATGTATCCACAGTTTTTCCAAGCTTTCTGTAAAAATGAAGTTTGAAGAGATAGCTATGTAGGGACTTATTCATTTATATTTATGAGTCAGGGAACCAGTTCACTGGACATTTACAAAAGGTCAAGGAAGAAAGAAGTTGGGGGTGGATGTTATCTCACAAAATATGCAGTAAATTCTATGGTCACATAAATCTGGAGGGCAGGAGATGGTAATCTATAGATTCTGGATGAAGATGCCCTGTTAATGATAGCATATTTAACTATATTGGCAGGAATTCAACTCTAGCCCCAACTTGGAGGTGACCTTCCATTGCTTTATAGTTTGCTTTGTAAAATCCGTAAGTAGTTCTAAAACCCTCTCAGGGAAATGAAGTTCTTCTTAAAAAAAGCTCACAGGGCTTCCCTGGTGGCGCAGTGGTTGAAAGTCCGCCTGCCGATGCAGGGGACGCGGGTTCATGCCACGGTCTGGGAAGATCCCACATGCCGCAGAGCAGCTAGGCCCGTGAGCCATGGCCGCTCGGCCTGCGCGTCCGGAGCCTGTGCTCCGCAACGGGAGAGGCCACAACAGTGAGAGGCCCGCGTACCGCAAAAAAAAAAAAAAAAAAAAAGCTCACAAATAAGAAATACCCCCACTTTAAGTGCCTGGTTTAAATACTGTCAACTGATAATTTTATTTACTAAAAGCTACTGAGCACTACAATGGGAACAAAAATAAGCATTGCACCAATGCACCCACAATTTATCATTTAAAAAACACCTTTTTGCCTCATATCTATTGTGTTGTTTACTGTCAATGAATGAAAATATAGTATTAAGACTTTCCATAACATTTTTAGGAAATACTTTACATTAAACAATAGGGCAAATAAGATGTATAAGTGTGACCACTTCAATAGGAAAGTATTTCTTCTCAATTACATATTTGAAGGGAAAATGGTGCCTTTTTTGAGGAAGAGATAATTTTATTTTCAAGGGCAGTTCATCCAACTTTTAAAAATATATCAAATATAATGTTCTAAATTAAACTCTTGATTTGCAAGTAGTTAAATGATTCAGCTAAATAATTGAATTTAAAGAAGAATTTAATTCTTCTCACTCTCCTGGGGTAGAAGGATTCAACAACAAAGATCTTAATCATAGTATTATTCAGTGTCTCAAGTTATAATTATCTCATGAACATAAAACTTAGAGCCTGAATATAAAACAAAACATAAGCAACTGAGTAAAGTCAAACTTCCTTTTCATTTTGGTGAAAAGTATGACCTACGTATTATATATTTATATTCATATCAGACACATGGTTTCTGACCTACTGACCAGCAGGAAGCAGTGTGTCCAGACAGGGAGGAAAATGGAAAATGGTTAAAGAGTAGGAGGGAGGAAATGAGAATTAAGTGGAAAGGTAATTAGGGGTTGAATGAACATATAACAAGTAGAGACACAGCAGATCTTTTAAATTAATATACCTTTTTCTACATTCACAAAATAAAACTCTTGAAGGAATTTTCGAAATAGAAATAACTGATGAACTGAGGCTCAGAGAAACAACAGTGGAAGTTTAAAGCTTACTTTTTTTTCCTGATGTCCTCTAAAAACAAATTCACAGGTTTTCATATCAATGTCCACTGTGCTATCATTCTGACCTTTGTATTCTAATGTGACTTAAACCAAACCACCTTGGGTTTAAATGATCTATTATCAAGAGTATTATCTGCTATACCTGATAAACTAGCTAAATGGAAAATCAGTCTACCAATGCGTCAAAGATGATAAATACATTATCTGCAGAACCAACAGGAAAGTGTTTTCTCTCTCCTTCAGTAAAGGCAAAAGTAACCACAAATTCAGGAGTGAGACAATTGCTTCTACATGTTCAAGCCTACCTTCTAATATGGGGTCCCCAATCCCCGGGCCGCACAGCAGGAGGTGAGCGGTGGGCGAGTGAGCAAAGCTTCATCATCTGCCGCTCCCCATCGCTCCCCATCACTTGCATTACCACCTGAACCACCCCCCGCCACCCCATCGGTGGAAAAATTGTCTTCCACGAAACTGGTCCCTGGCGCCAAAAAGGTTGGGGACTGCTGTTCTAATGCTCCCTTAAGTTCATGGTTCATCACTGTGTCCAACTCACTTAAAATGATTCCAGTAAGGCCTGCCAGTTCAGAGTTGCCCCCCCTTTTGGGGGAGGAGGGTAGAGTGAATCTTAATCTTCTTCAGCTGCCTATCTTGATCCAGAACCTCCAGTCCATGGGAACCATCTAATTATACCACCAGTTGTAAATATAAAAAGCTAGCTTTTAAAGTTTTAAAAGTATGGTGTTATGTAATGAAAGTAGATTCTTTTCTCCTATCAAGTAAGATGTACAATGCCTCTACTTTCCAGAGGAGAAAGTTAAAAACAGAGAAAATAAAGGACATCACAAATGAGAGTTGTTCTAAGTTTTAGGTAAGACTTAAAAAATATACATAGGGGCTTCCCTGGTGGTGCAGTGGTTAAGAATCTGCCTGCCAATGTAGGGGACACAGGTTCGATCACTGGTCTGGGAAGATACCACATGCCATGAAGCAACAAAGCCCGTGCAACACAACTACTGAGCCCGTGGGCCACAACTAGTGAAGCCCATTCGCCTAGAGCCCGTGCTCCGCAACGAGAAGCTACTGCAATGAGAAGCCCGTGCACTGCAATGAAGAGTAGCCCCTACTTGCCCAACTAGAGAAAGTTTGCACGTAGCAACAAAGACCCAATGCGGCCAAAAATAAATTAAATAAATAAACTTATTAAAAGATATATATATATATACACACACACACACATAAATATATATGACTTGTTCTCTCAGTGATCATCCAATTTTTAAAAAGAAATTTTATCAACATTATAATCAGTAATATCAAAGAAAACAGAGGTCATGCTTATAAAAGTTACAGAGAAAATGAAAGAGAAAGCAGAAACATAAATAGAATAAAAAATAAATAGAATGAAAAAAGATTTTCATAAACTTGCCTAGGCTTAAAGGAGGGATTAAAAATAACAAGATGCAATTTACTAAATTAAATGTTAAATTTTTCAACATTGATTAGAAAATCACAGTCCCAAAGTAAGGATGAAAGAGATTTGGTTTATCAGCTGCTTCTGTGAAAAAAAAAGACAAGTTACACTGCAACTTTAATGTGTGGCCTTGTGGCAAGAAAGCCAAGTGTGCTTTGAGGCCATATTAATGGATGTGAAGTGTCCAGAAAACTAGGAGAGAGATGTATGATGACCTGATCACAACTATTTAAAATACCAAACACCAAACTTTAATATTTAAAGGACCAGTACATAACACAGGGATCCAACATTGTTCAACAAATGCTGATTTTACCTTAACAGGATACGAAACAGTTAGAACATTCCAAAAATGTACTCAATTACTGCATTCCCATTAGAAAAATCCAATCTTGAATAGTCTTTTGTAGAAAGGTAGTAAAGAAGATTCCAGCATGGCATGAAAAGGGAATAATTTTTTTTTTAAGTTTTAAAATATATAACTTTTCTTCAGTTATAGCAATTATCTAAACATTTATTTTCTCATAAAATATGGAAACTGCCCCTTTTAACTCCTGGCCACTTTTCTCCCCATATCTCCCCCTTCTGCTTTCGTTACAGCCCTCAATAAACATTTGAAGTAGGCATTTTATGATATATTCCAGTTGTATGACACATATTAATGAAGAGAAGTACCTTCTACAGCATTAATAAAATTTAAACTAAGTTTTAAAAAATATTTTGATATTAAGTTATCTTCTTTTCTATAGGATTACAACCCCTTCACTCAATCAAAACATATTATTTATTTAATACTTACTATGCACTAGGCATTCAGATGTGCTTTCCTCCCTTGCTACTGCAGGAAAATTACTAACTGAATAATCATTATACTAATTTCTATTTTTAAAATGTCTTAAAAAGACTCATTTTGAGAAGGTAGAACTTTTGAAAAAATGGAAAGGGACAACTAAAATACAAAAAAAATAAAAATTAAACCTTACCTATCTATTAACTTTAAAAAAGTATATAACAACAAAAAAAAAGACAACCTACAGATGGGAGAAGATATTTGCAAATGATGCTACCGACAATGGACTAATTTCCAAAATATACAAACAGCTCATACAGCTTAATATATTAAAAAAAATCAAAGACAACTTATGGAATGGGAGAAAATATTTGCAAACAATGTTACTGACAGGGATTAATTTCCTCCAAAATATACAAATAGCTCATACAGCTCAGTATCAAAAATTAATTAATTAATTAAAAACTGGGCAGAAGACTTAAATAGACATTTCTCCAAAGAAGACATACAGATGGCCAAGAGGCACATGAAAAGATGCTCAACATCACTAATCATCAGAGAAATGCAAATCAAAACTACAATGAGGTATCACCTGACATCAGTCATAATGACCATCATTAAAAAGTCTACAAATAATAAATGCTGGAGAGGGTGTGGAGAAAAGGGAACTCTCCTACACTGTTCGTGGGAGTATAAATTGGTGTAGCCACTATGAAGAACAGTATGAAGCTTCCTTAAAGCTAAAAATGGTTTTACCATATAAACCAGCAATCCCAATCCTGGGCATATATCCAGAGAAAACTCTACTTCTACAAGATACATGCATCCCAATGTTCATTTTCTTTTTTAAATGGGAAAACAATCGTTTTGTTTGTTTTTTAACATCTTTATTGGAGTATAATTGCTTTACAATGTAGTGTCAGTTTCTGCTGTATAACAAAGTGAATCAGCTATGTGTATACATATATCCCTATATCTCCTCCCTCTTGCGCCTCCCTCCCACCCTCCCTATCCCACCCCTCTAGGTGGTCATAAAGCTGATCTCCCTGTGCTATGCAGCTGCTTCCCACTAGCTATCTATTTTACATTTGGTAGTGTATATATGTCAATGCTACTCCTTCACTTCGTCCCAGCTTACCCTTCCCCCTCCCCGTGTCCTCAGGTCCATTCTCTACCTGTGTCTTTATTTCTGTCCTGCCCCTAGGTTCATCAGAACCATTTTTTTTAGATTCCATATATATGAGTAGAGTCTGTCATACAGAGTGAAGTAAGTCAGAAAGAGAAAAATAAACACATCCTAATGTTCATTGAAGCACTATTTACAATAGCCAAGATGTGGAAGCAACCTAAGTATTCATCAACAGATGAATGGATAAAGAAAATGTGGTACATATTGGGTTGGCCAAAGAGTTCGTTTGGTTTTATGTAAAAATAAAAGACACATTTTTCATTTTCACCAAGAATTTTACTGAACACTGTATTCACTAACCCAACAAACTTTTTGGCTATCCCAATATATACAATGGAATACTACTTAGGTATAAAAAAAAGGAATGAAATAATGCCATTTGCAGCAACATGGATGGACCGAGAGATTGAGAAAGACAAATATATGTGATATCTTGTGGAATCTAAAAAAATGACACAAATGAACTTATTTACAAAACAGAAATAGACTCACAGACATAGAAAACAAACGTATGCTTACCAAAAGGGAAGGGGGGGTGATAAGTTAGAAATTTGGGATTAACAGATATTCACAACTATATATAAAATAAACAAGGACCTACTGTATAGCACAGGGGATTATATTCAATATCTTCTAATAACCTATACTGGAAAATAATTTGAAAAATAATATATATTGTGTGTTTGTGTGTAACTGAATCACTTTGCTGTACACCTGAAACTAACACATTATCAATTAACTATACTTCAAATTTTTTTTTTTTTTTTGTTGTACGTGGGCCTCTCACTGTTGTGGCCTCTCCCATCGCGGAGCACAGGCTCCGGACGCGCAGGCTCAGCGGCCATGGCTCACGGGCCCAGCTGCTCCGCGGCATGTGGGATCTTCCTGGACGGGGCACGAACCCGTGTCCCCTGCATCAGCAGGCGGACTCTCAACCACTGCGCCACCAGGGAAGCCCAACTATACTTCAAATTTTAAAATGTTTTTTTAAATAGTATGAAACTGAATAAAGGAAAAAAATCTTTTTGAGACCATCTGGTTTTATACTTCAAAGAAATATATATATCAAAAGGCTAAACATTTTTTTGTTCTAAATGAAATACATTTAAAATTCCAAAGTATTCAATCCTGCATTTGATGCGGGAAGTTTATTTACCCTCCTCTGAAGCTATGGATTTTAATAATCACGTCACTGTTTGGTTAGGGAACCTGGAGCTCAGAGGTCTTTCCTGAAATGCTCTCTAGAGATCCAGCGTATCGATTTAGCCCTGTAAGCTTGCATACACTCCCAGCTATGTCCTCATAACATCGCAAGGCACCTAGGCAGCACTGCCAAACACATGGCTTCCCACAAGGGCCTACATTCTAAAGTACACTGACCAATCTTTCTCCTTTCACCTGAGAGTGAAACACAGAACAAAACAAAAAACTGCTAGGTCAGAAAATCTATCGTCAACTAAACTTTCTGGAATTTTCTAAACATTTCCTGCATTCATGTCTCAACAAACAAGGTCTTGAGTGTGTTTATTCATTAAAATTATCACCCAATAGACACCATATATTATCCATAACAGCTTTCAAATTTCTCTTCCTATAGTGAAGCATTTATGTTCACCAATACTACTGGAATTAGAATATCCTTAAAGTCTCCCAAAACAGCCAACAAAAGCACAAATCCCAATTGTAATCAATTTATTTTCGGTAGGACACTTTAGGGAAAAAATATATAAGCATCAAATGTTACTTTTACAAATGTTAGTTACAACTGAGTATCTCTGAGATTCAAGCTCTGAAACAAGGTAATTTTGTATACAAGATTACCATGTCTAGACACTGTAAGTTCCAACTTCTTACCCTCTCAGTTCCTCTCACACCCCACCCCCACTTAATGGGCAGGTGCTGAATCTATTTTAAGAAGGAGCCAGAGGGGACAAGGAAGAACAGAAGATATGATCACAAAGTGAATTCCTTCTTTTGAAGAGTGTGATTAAGTGCCTACTATGTAACCAAACACTGTGCAAGATGTTAGGAATGGAAGCCTTTGTCCTAGGGATTTCAGAGAAGACAGGCACACAGGACTACAGAAAGTGTGATGTTTGAGGGACAATAAATGCCACAAATATGAGGTTTTGCTGATGAGAAACCTGAGCTGGGGCTCTACGGCAAAAGGACATTTAACCAGGAGAGGAACAAGTACAAAGACTTGAATGTGTGAAATATAATGTTATGTTCAAGGCCTATAGTTAGGAAGAATTATACCACACAATCTGAGGGACAGTCAATATGGTGACAAGGAGGTTGAAGAGTAATCAAGAGCCAGATCAGGAATATTAAATACAGAGTTTGATCTACTTCCTATAGGTCAATGGTTTTCCAAACTGAGTTCTTTAGATAGCAAGAGTTCACAGAGCTGTTCAGGGCCACACTGGCTGAAAAGGGGGTAGGTAGGTGGCCCTATGAGTCCCCACATTGTATCCATTTCTGCACTGACCAGATGAACTTCATTTTAATTGTAAAAACTTTGCAAGGAAGGTGGGGTAGGGGGTGGTGCTTCCACTGCTTTAACAAAGTTCAACAATAGGTATCCATCAAAGGGTATTAAGAAGGGAGTATACATGGTTATATTTGCATTTAAGAATGAGCACACTAGAGCACTTTAAATTGACCAGCAGGTGGAAAAAAGAATAAAAGAACAGAAGCAGAGGGAACAATTAGGAAATGATTAATTCATGCAGAAAGGAAATTAAGAGTGGTAAGAATAAGTAGAGGTGTGGACAAGCTGGATTTGGGGGTGTGGGTGGAAAAGAAAGTGGTAGAAGTTCCTGTCCAACAAGTTCAACGTTCTCAATGCAGTAAGAAGCAAGCTGGCTGGAAGAATTTAAGGAAAGATGGGTGTGTACATGTGCAAGTGGGGGAGGCATTCAAGATCTGGAAAAGATGGCAAAGGTTGTTTTTTGTTTGTTTATTTAACTTATTTATTTATTTATTTGGCTGCACTGCGTGGCATGTGGGATCTTAGTTCCCTGACCAGGGATTGAACCCATGTCCCCTGCAGTGGAAGCGCAGAATCTTAAGCACTGGACTGCCAGAGAAGTCCCTTGTTTTTGCTTTATAAAGTCCCTTTAAAACCACCACTAAGATTCAAGGACTGTATGTGTTCTTGGTTAAAAATTACAAAATTGTTATACACATATACAACATTAACTATACGATCATAGATTCTCCCAGAAACCCATTACTTGTTCTCTTAATCTTTTCAACATTAAAAAAGCCAAGAGAACAAATTAATTTCACACTTTGAGGAAAAGGTTTGGTTAGAGTAACATCTGTAACAATGGGTAAACATTTCTAGTGCCTTTAGCTGCACTGCAACTTTCTTTCAGTACACAAAGTGTTTTCACCAAGACTCTTTCATTTATGCTTAAAATATCCTATGAGATCAATAGAGGCAACTGATGCTTCACCTTTTGATAGGGAAACCGAAACACAAGAATGGTGAAAATAACTTTCATAGGGTGCAGTCTATTTTAGCATGGCTGACTCGTTCCAAACTCAAATATGTGTCATATGTGGACAGGCACTCATGCCAAAAGTGTTAATAGTGTTATTTGTGAATTTAGGGACTGCCAAAGTTCTCAGCAGAGTCCCATGAGAACGTCAATAGTCTTCTATAATTCACTCTCTTGGGACATAGAGACCATGAGACCAATCTGGGCCTTATATGCATATAAGACAAGATACCACAGGTAACAAAGATTTTGCTTTCATATGGTTCAGTCATGACTTGTATTATAATGAGGCATGTATAATGGCGAGAGTAAAGAAATGTATAAAGAAAGAATTGTAGCACTGTTGTTAATAGAAAAATAAAATTTTCTCTTTTAAGTATACTTCTAATAATTTAGAAAATGACATTTTATTAAAAATAAGAAAATATTTAATAACAAATAGATGGGTAGAAAAAATAATAGTTTGAAGGGTGCAGTTTGAAGAGCACTGCCTTGGATGATCTCTAGGGTCTTTTTTTTGTTTAAAGTCTTATGACTCAAAGGATAAATTAATCAGGCTTGATAGAACAATGACGATGGATTTCAGTTTATAAGACTGGCCTATAAGGAAGGGATAATTGAAGTCTTAATTTTAAAATGTAGGTGGTGATTTAAATTTGAGAAGGCAAAAGGCATTTTCCTTCTGAAAAATAAACAGAAAATAGGTACAATGATAGAAATAACTGTTCCATCTCAAACTACTGAAGAGACAGAAAGATGACATTTAAAATCAGGAAACATTGGGCTTCCCTGGTGGCACAGTGATTGAGAGTTCGCCTGCCGATGCAGGAAACACGGGTTCGTGCCCCGGTCCAGGAAGATCCCACGTGCCACGGAGCGGCTGGGCCCGTGAGCCATGGTTGCTGAGCCTGCGCGTCCGGAGCCTGCGCTCCACAATGGGAGAGGCCACAACAGTGAGAGGCCCGTGTACCGCAAAAAAAAAAAAAAAAAAAAAATCAGGAAACATCAATAATCACTATAGGTGGGAGAATCTAAGCATATAGAATGACCCTCTTCCAGTTTTACCAATGCTTCTTTGACCCTTTCTAAACAACTTAGATCTGTTTCATGAGAGAGGGTAAAAATGTCCACATTAATTAGAAAAATGGCTATAAGACAGTGTGAATGGGCAAATCCGAAACTTCTAACTCTATTCTCCCCAAGCAATCTGGCAAAATACAAATCAGTAATATTTCCTACAGATGGCATGGGGAGCAGGGGATGGGGAGCTGTCAATATGGAGATGTGGAGCTAGTCCAGGTTCTGCCAATAACTAATGACATGAACTTAGGGAAGTCATGTATCATTTCTGGGTACCCTATTTCCTATAATTTCCTATAATGCCAACACTTCATTGGTCAATTTAAAACTTGAAAAATCTGACATTTCTTCTTAATCTCCTATGTGCTATTAGCAGTTAAATCATCATTTTTCTTTAAAACATATCAAATCTCTCTTCCCTTTTCTGCCTTATCTTTATTATCATAATCCATGTTCTCAACCTCACTCCGAAATTCCTCCAACAACTTCCACCATCTCCCTACTCTTCTCAACTTGTCAAAATAATAATATCGCTAGAGACCCGAATTAACCTTGTTACTTACCTCCTCCAGTTGTTCCTCAATATGTGTACAATGGCATGTAATAATCTTTAGACTGGCGTTAGGGTTTTATAAAAATTGACCTCACCTATTTTTCCATCTCCTTTCCCACTACTTGCCAACTCTGTACAAGGCTGCCTGCCCTCACCCCTTTCCTAGTGCACTCCCTGCCCTTAAAGCCAACATCCTTATTTTACTCTATCTCATGCTGTTTCTCCTCCACTTGTGTCACTGGGATGTCGTTCCTTATTGTTTATTTGTTTTATGGCTGATGGTGTGAGGCTACATGATTGTGAACTGTATAAAAATAACTTTAGAACTTTTTCTTTGGAGTTTTTTTTTTCTTTCAGCTTCATTGAGGTATAACGACAAATAAAACTAAAATATATAAGGTATACAATATGATGATTTGATATATACACTGTGAAAGAATTCCCCCCATCAGGTTAATTACTGCATCCATCACTTGACACATTTAGGTTTTTTTTTTTGTTAAATTGTTTTGGTTTTGTTTTTTGGTGCGAACATTTAGGTTGTGCTCTCTTAGCAAATTTTAATTACACAACACAGTATTGTCAACTATAGTCATCATGTTATATATTAGATTTTCAGACTTTATTCATCTTATAACTGAAGGTTTGTACCCTTTTACCAACTATCCAAATTCTTCTTCTCCTTCAAGATCCAGACCACAAGCTTCCCCCTTCCTTCATGAAGTCTTCTCTACCTGTTTTAGTCTAGATGGGCCTTGCCATTCTTTGAACTTCCAAAGTTCTTATCTGTATCACTCACTTGGGTACCTGGGTAAATGTTTATTGGTGATACGTGATCAAGCTGTACACGATGTTCTGATTCTCTTTGAATCACTCTGAAAAAACTACTCTAGGGCTTTGTAGTATATTTCTCATCTACCTGAAATGCTCTTCCCCCGTGTAACTTTATGGTATGCGTGTATTCCTTTTTCATGTTTTTACTTAAAAAATAATTTTACCCTGAGGTCTTTTCTGACTACTCTATCTTCAATTACTAACTCACCACGCCTCCAATTTCCTTTTTCTACCAAAAGTTTTATGCTTAGCACTTCTTGGTATTCTACCTACTATGCACTTTATTTATGTCTGTCTCCCACTCTATAAATAAGAGAGACTTTGTTTTCCTCATTAATGCACCCCAGTTCCTAAAGAGTGCCTGGTAGTTGACAGGTGGTCAAGAAATACTTTTGGAATGAATTCATTATTAAAAAACGAAAAGCAAGATTAGTAACAGTGATTAATAATAATAAACAAAGGCTAATATAAAATTGAGAACTTATTATGTGCTAGGCCCTGCCCGCATTATCCATATAACATTACATAATTCCATTAGTATTTAACTCTGACATATTTTCCTCCTTGCCAAATAAAACAAGGCTTAAAGAGGTTAAATACTGTTCCCAAGAACACACAGCTAATAGACATTATTAAAAATGAGCCCCCGGCGTATTTAGTACTGAAAATAAGTCCCTGGCTGAGCTTATCCAACTGTAAAAAACTAAATGCAAAATTAGATTCTTTTTTGGATATGAGGGAAGAACTCCTTCGGTAGTCACTTGAAAATCTTTTTTTTTTTTTTAATAACAGCTGATATTTTAATTTCCTGTCCTCTTTTCTTGTTAGTAATTTATCTTATACTTTTCCCTAAACTTTTACTCTTCCTTACTCACCCTTCACCACCAAGAAGAGAAAATCTTCTGACTAATGTTATGACTTCACTAAAGAGATAACAATTCTATCTTAAAAATGCGTCTCAGTTCTCATGTTAAGGCCAAGTACAGAATGAGTAGCCACAGTCCCCACAGTGAGAGGTAAAGCAACCACTAAGGCAGGAGGGGAAAAGCAAAGAATGCTTTATTCATAATTACCTAAGATTTTCCAGCATGAGAGGGGAAAGAGGAAGTCTATTTTCAGTGACAATGATTACTCTAAAAACATTAACATGTAAGGGGAAAATTTTCATTCTGAGAGTTACTACTGTGCTGAGATCTCTTTCCCTTACACAGTGACTTAAAATTCCCAGGGCAGAGAGGTAATCTAGGCAGATGCACTTGCCCTGTGTCTTGAAAATGGCAACATCCAGGGATCATGGGAGTTTAACTGAGGACACACTGGAAAGGATTTCTCAGCACCAGGTCAGTCTCTAAGAAGTATCAAGTGGCAGAGCGGATACTTATATCCTCAGGCATCTGGAGTGAGGGAAGAGATTACAGCTACACAGGCTTTTTAGAAGATCTGCTATGCTGAATGTATAAACAAGATTCAGTGAAACTAAAGCTAAATTATCTGCTAAAGAGTTATAGATGGAAAAAAAAAAAAACCTCATTCTTCCTTTTCTCTAGCTAACGTGCATTTTCTTTTCTACAATGCATCCACAATTTAAACTGGTTTACAGTACAGGCAAAGGTATACATAGTAGAATTCATTCTAGTGTTCATCTTAAATATTTTGGGGAAAAAAGATACATCAGTTCTCTACTTCTATATGTCTATATAAATGATAGTGATGTGATAAAAAAAAAAAACCTTAAAAAAAACCAAAGAAACCCTTTAGGTTGGGACACTCATTAGCAAAACAAATTGATCTTTATTAAGATCAACTATAAGAACATAATGAAAAAAGTATCTTTCTCTCAGTACCTCTATTTGTATTTTCAGAAAAATCACGTGAAAAAAATCACATAGGCTCTCCTATCTGTCGTTTAGATCTGTCGTTCTAAACTTTAGTTCTCTGTTCGTTCTACGAAGCCAAACTGTCATGAAACCCAGCTGCCTAGGTTCAAGAGGTACTCACTTTCAGACCAGCAAATAACCACAGAATAGCACTTTTTTTGGGTCCTCAACAAGATTGAGACAAAGTGGCCATAGGTGATGTCAGAATGGAGAAGAGAAATACTGTGACAAGTGGTTAGAGATAGCACCTTCCTCCATGCTTATTATTATATTTGAATGGCTCTTATCTCTCTTTTATTAAACTAGCAAACATTAAGAATCTGATGAAAATCTACCTTTTCTTCAGAGGAAAAAAAAATGTATGTATCAGTACTTAAAAGTCAGCACACAACTTTAGGGGATTCATAGACCTTAAAATCTAAGCCATGCATACTAAGCACAGATAATAGAGGTATCTGAGAGAGTACAGAGTAACTTAGCGTTGGAGGTTGTAAGAGAGATTGACCATTAAACTGAGAACAAACTTACACTCGCAAACAAGCACCCACTGTCCCCAGTGTCTTACCAGCAGCTCTATCCCTCACTGCGCCTCCTGGGTCATGGCCTGTTGGCTGCTGCGGAGCCCATCTCCTGCTTCCACCCGTGGTAACTCAACAGGAGCGAGGGCAAGTAGACAATCTTGAGAGGGTCTGCTGCTGAATGGTGGCCAGCCTGGAAAAGATACAGTTTGAATATTTTTAAGTTAGCAAAAAGGAACACAGCATGTACATCTGGTATGAAAGCTATTGCGTATCATTTAAAGGTTTCAGGTGCCTATAATTGGATATTTCCACTATGCCATTGGCTGTGAAAAATACGGGGCTGGAGGATCTTTCTCAAATCAATGAAAGTCCCAACTGCACCACAGTATTTGTCTAATAGTTGTAGAGCAGTTTGCAATATCCAAAGCATCTCTGCTCACATCAGTTTGTGATCACATCTTGATTGTGATAATCAATTAGGTTTGAGACCCACTGGCTTGTATTACTTCATCTGTTGAATATAATAGTTCTCAGCCTTGGTTATAGTTATCACCTTGGGTGTAAAGTTGAGGCCTCACGCTCAGAGATTCTGATTTGTTGGCCTAATATGAAGCCTTGCTCCCCAGGTGTTTCTAAGGTGCAGCCAGGATAGAGAATCATTAGCATAACTCCTTCTACTTGTTGAGATGTAGCACTAACTTAACTCATAAATAGCAAATGTCTATTCCGAATATACCACATCAAGACAATGTGTTAAGTGCTGTCGGAAAGGTAAAGCATTATAACATGTGACCCTGTGCTCAGGGGCTTTAATTTACCTGGACACATACTTTCAAAAGATCACATAATAAGATAAATGCTTTAAAAATATAACCAAAGTAAGCCTTCACTGGTCAAAGATGTAGTGAAAATCTTGAAATAAGAGGAAAAGTTTAATGCATGAGGAAAGGCTTCTTCTGAGTTTTAAGGGCAGGATGAAATTCAGAGAAAGAGAGAGGCATAGAGAGAGACAGCACTGTTTTCAAGAAAAGACACAGCTGCAAGAATATGCAAAGTAAACTGAAGGATACCTAAAAAGCCCATTCTGATGGGAGGGTTACTATAAAGAGCATTAAGAGAATTTGGAGAGGCGGTTTTGACCTGGAATGTAAAGAGTACTGGTAAAATGACAAAAGAGTTGAGCCATTTTCCAAAATATCTGGAAATAGTATCTGAAATAGTATTGGAAGCTGCTGAAGGCTCATGTCCCAAGAGGTCTTAGTAAATTTACTGGGTTCTTAGTAAATGCCAGACACCATGCTAAAGCACTACATATGTTAGCTCATTTAACACAAACATCTGGAGAGGTAATTATTATTATCCCTATTTTACAGAGTCAGAAGGGGGGGGGTCACTTAATTTTCTCAGTTACATAGCTAGAAATAGTATGCTGAGACTGGGGCATGCCATTGTTTTTTAGCAACATGGCATCATAAAAGTAATGTATTAAGATTTAGGGTTTTTAAAAATTGAGATATAACTCACATACCATAGAATTCATCATTCTGAAGCATATAATTCTGTGGGTTCAGTATATTCAAAAAGTTGTGCCATTACTGCCACTATCAAATTCCAGAACAATTTCATCACTCCTGAAATAATTCCAGTACCCATTAGGAGTCAGTCCTTATTCATCGCTCCTCTACCTAATTGACCTTCTCTCTCTAGGGATTTGCCTATTCTGGATATTTCAGATATATTAAATCATGAAAAATTTGGCTTTTTGTTTCTGATTTCTTTCACTGAGTGTAATGTTTCCAAAGTTCATCTATGTCTTAGTGTGTATCAGTACTTCCTTTTTATGTCTAATATCCCACTGTATAGATGTACCACACTCTATCTGTTCATGATAAATATTTGGGTTATTTCTACATTTTGGGTATTATAAATAGTGCTACTATGAACATTCATTTACAAGTCTTTTTCTATTGTGGTAAAATATGTGTAACATAAAATTTACTAATTTAACCATATTGTAAATGTATAACTCTGTGGCATTAAGCACATTCACACTGTTGTGCAACCATCACAACCATCTCTAGAACTTTTTCATTTTCTGAAACAAAACTCCATACCCATTAAACAACTCCCCATTCTCCCCTCTCCCAAGCCCCTGGCAAACACAATTCTATTTTTGGTCTCTATGAATTTGACATTCGAGGTAGCTCATACAGAATCATATTTGTTCTTGTGTGACTGGTTTATTTCACCTAGCATAATGTCTTCAAGATTCACCCATGTTGTAACATGTGTCAGAATTTCCTTCCTTTTTAAGGAAGAAGAGTATTCCATTATATGTATATACCACATTTTGGTTTTCCATTTATCTGTTGATAGACATGGGTTGCTTCCACCTTAAGGCTGCTGTAAATAATGCTGCTTTGAACATGTGTGTTCATTGTTTATAAGTTTTTATATGGACATATGTTTTCAATTCTCTTGAGAGGAAAATTCCTAGGAGAATTGCAAGGTCATATGATAATTCTATGTTTAACCTTTTGAAGACTGCCAAACTGTTTTTACAAAGTCTCTGTGCCATTTTACATTCCCATCAGCAACTGTGTGAGAGTTCCAATTTTTCCAGACCCTCATGAACACTTGTTATTGTCTCTTTTTTTAAAGCCATCCTAGTGGGTGTGATGTAGCAGAAGATTTAGGGGTTCTAAATCATTAAATATAAGATATTGGCTTGGGACATCCCTGGTGCCAGCGGTACAGAATCCACCTCACAGGAGATTGGTTCAAGATGGTGGAGTAGAAGGATGTGCGCGCACTTCCTCTTGAGAGAACACTGGAATCACAACTAACTGCTGAACAATCATCGACAGAAAGACACTGGAACTCACTAAAAAAGATACCCTACATCCAAAGACAAAGGAAAAGCCGCAAAGAGATGGTAGGGGGGTGCAATCACAATAAAATCAAATCCCATAACCACTGGGTGGGTGAATCACAAACTGGAGAACAATTATACCACAGAAGCCCACCCACTGGAATGAAAGTTCTGAGCCCCACGTCAGGCTTCCCAACTTGGGGGTCCAGCAACAGGGAGGAATTCCCAGAGAATCAGACTTTGAAACCTAGTGGGATTTGATTGCAGGACTTCGGCAGGACTGGGGGAAACAGAAACTCCACTCTTGGAAGGCACACACAATGTAGTGTGTTCAACAGGACACAGGGGGAAGGAGCAGTGACCCCATGAGACTGAAAAAGGCCTACCTGCCAATGTTAGAGGGTCTCCTGCACAGGCGGGGGCTGACTGTGGCTCATCGTGGGGACAAGGACACTGGCAGCAGAAGTTCTGGGAAGTACTCCTTGGCATGAGCCCTCCCAGAGTCGCCATTAGCCCCACCAAAGAGCCCAGGTAGGTTCCAGTGTTGGGTTGCCTCAGGCCAAACAACCAACAGGGAGGAAACCCAGCCCCACCCATCAGCAGACAAGCAGATTAAAGTTTTACGGAGCTCTGCCCAATAGAGCAACACCCAGCTCTATCCACCACCACTCCTCCCATCAAGAAGCTTGCACAAGTGTCTTAAAGATAGCCTCATCCACCAGAGAGCAGACAGCAGAAGCAAGAAGAACGACAATCCTGCAGCCTGTGGGATGAAAACCACATTCACAGAAGGATAGACAAAATGAAAAGACAGAGGACTATGTACCAGATGAAGGAACAAGATAAAACCCCAGAGAATCAATTACATCAAGTGGAGACAGGCAACCTTTCAGACAAAGAATTCAGAATAATGAGAGAGAAGATGATCCAGGACCTTGGAAGAAGAATGGAGGCAAAGATTGAGAAGATGCAAGAAATGTTTAAGAAAGACCTAGAAGAATTAAAGAACAAACACCTAGAAGAATTAAAGAACAAACAAACAAACAGAGATGAACAATTCAATAACTGAAATGAAAAATACACTAGAAGGAATCAATAGCAGAATAACTGAGGCAGAAGAACAGATAAGTGACCTGGAAGACAGAATGGTGGAATTCACTGCTGCAGAACAGAATGAAGAAAAAAGAATGAAAAGAAATGAAGACAACATTAAACGCACTAACATTTGCATTATAGGGGTCCCAGAAGGAGAAGAGGGAGACAAAGGACCCGAGAAAATATTTGAAGAGATTATAGTAGAAAACTTCCTCCACATGGGAAAGGACATAGCCACCCAAGTCCAGGAAGCACAGAGAGTCCCAGGAAGGATAAACCAAAGGACAAAGATGCCAAGGCACATAGTAATCAAACTGGCAAAAATTAAAGACAAAGAAAAATTATTGAAACCAACAAGGGAAAAATGACAAATAACATACAAGGGAACTCCCATAAGGTTAACAGCTGATTTCTCAGCAGAAACTCTACAAGCCACAAGGGAGTGGCATGACATATTTAAAGGGAAGATCCTACAACCAACATTACTCTACTCAGCAAGGATCTCATTCAGACTCAACAAAAAAATCAAAAGCTTTACATACAAACAAAAGCTAAGAGAATTCAGCACCACCAAACCGGCTTTACAACAAATGCTAAAGGAACTTCTCTAAGTGAGAAACACAAGAGAAGAAAAGGACCTACAAAAACAAACCCAAAACAATTAAGAAAATGGCAATAGGAATATACATATAAATGATAACCTTAAATGCGAATGGATTAAACAGTCCAACCAAAAGACACAGACTGGCTGAACTGACACAAAAAGAAGACTCATATATACACTGTCTACAAGAGACCACTTCAGACCTAGGGACACAAACAGAGTGAAAGTGAGGGGATGGAAAAAGATATTCCATGCAAATGGAAATCAAAAGAAAGCTGGAGTAGCAATACTCATATCAGATAAAATAGACTTTAAAATAAAGAATGTTACACAAGACAAGGAAGGACACTACATAATGATCAAGGGATTAATCCAAAAAGAAGATATAACAATTATAAATATATATGCACCCAACATAGGAGCACCTCAATACATAAGGCAACTGCTAACAGCTATAAAAGAGGAAATCGACAGTAACACAATAATAGTGAGGGAATTAACACTTCACTTACACCAACAGACAGATCATCCACATAGGAAATTAATAAGGAAACATGAGCTTTAAGTGACACAACAGACCAGACAGATTTAATTGATACCTATAGGACATTCCATTCAAAAACAGCAGATTACACTTTCTACTCAAGTGCACATGGAACATTCTCCAGGATAGATCACATCTTGGGTCACAAATCAAGCCTCAGTAAATTTAAGAACACTGAAATCATATCAAGCATCTTTTCCGACCACAATGCTATGAGATTAGAAATAAATTACAGGGAAAAAACATAAAAAACACAAACACATGGAGGCTAAATAATACATTACTAAATAACCAAAAGATCAATGAAGAAATCAAAGAGAAAATCAAAAAAATACCTAGAGACAAATGACAATGAAAACACGAAGATCCAAAACTTATAGGATGCAGCAAAAGCAGTTCTAAGAGGGAAGTTTATAGCAGTACAGTCCTACCTCAAGAAAGACGAAAAATCTCAAATAAACAATCTAACCTTAAACCTAAAGGAACTAGAGAAAGAAGAACAAAACCCAAAGTTAGTAGAGGGAAAGAAATCATAAAGATCAGAGCCAAAATAAATGAAATAGAAACAAAGAAAACAATAGCAAAGATCAATAAAATTAAAAGCTGGTTCATTGAGAAGACAAACAAAATTGATAAACCTTTAGCCAGACTCATCAAGAAAAAGAGCAAGAGGAATCAAATCAATAAATTTAGAAATGAAAAAGGAGAAGTTACAACAGACACCACAGAAATACAAAGCATCATAAGAGACTACTACAAGCAACTCTATGCCAATAAAATGGACAACCTGGAAGAAATGGACAAATTCTTAGAAAGGTATAACCTTGCAAGACTGATTAAAAATCTTCCAACAAACAAAAGTCCATGGACCAGATGGCTTCACAGGTGAATTCTATCAAACATTTAGAGAAGAGCTAACACCCATGCTTCTCAAACTCTTCAAAAAATTGCAGAGGAAGGGACACTCCCAAACTCATTCCACGAGGCCACCATCACCCTGATACCAAAACCAGACAAATATACTACAAAAAAAGAAAATTACAGACCAATATCACTGATGAATATAGATGCAAAAGTCCTCAACAAAATACTAGCAAACAGAATCCAACAACACATTAAAGGATCATACACCATGATCAAGTGGGATTTATCCCAGGGATGCAAGGATTCTTCAGTATATGCAAATCAATCAATGTGATACACCATATTAACAAAAAAACAATGTGAAAGAAAAAAAAACAATGTGATCATCTCAATAGATGCAGCAAAGGCTTTAGACAAAATTCAACACCCATTTATGATAAAAACTCTGCAGAAAGTGGGCATAGAGGGAACCTACCTCAACATAATAAAGGCCTTATATGACAAACCTACAGCAAACATCATTCTCAATGGTGAAAAACTGAAACCATTTCCTCTAAAATCAAGAACAAGACAAGGATGTCCGCTCTCACCACTATTATTCAACAAAATTTTGGAAGTCCTAGGCACAGCAATCAGAGAAGAAAAAGAAATAAAAGGAATACAAATTGGAAAAGAAGAAGTAAAACTGTCACTGTTTGCAGATGACATGACACTATACATAGAAAATCCTAAAGATGCTACCAGAAAACTACTAGAGCTCATCAACGGATTTGGTAAAGTTGCAGGATACAAAATTAATGCACAGAAATCTCTTGCATTCCTATACACTAACAATGAAAGATAAGAAAGAGAAATTAAGGAAACAATCCCGTTCACCACTGCAACAAAAAGAATAAAATACCTAGGAGTAAACCTACCTAAGGAGGTAAAACACTTGTACTCAGAAAACTGTAAGACACTGATGAAAGAAATCAAAGATGACATAAACAAATGGAGAGATATACCATGTTCTTGGAGTGGAAGAATCAATATTGTGAAAATGAAAATATTGTGAATATTACCCAAGGCAATCTACAGATTCAATGCAATCCCTATCAAACTACCAATGGCATTTTTTACAGAACTAGAATTAAAAATCTTAAAATTTGTATGGAGACACAAAAGACCCCAAATAGCCAAAGCAATCTTGAGGGAAAAAAAAAACAGAGCTGGAGGAACCAGACTCCCTGACTTCAGACTATATTACAAAGCTACAGTAATCAAGACAGTATAGTACTGGTACAAAAACAGAAATATAGATCAATGGAACTGGATAGAAAGCCCAGAGATAAACCCACACACCTATGGTCAACTAATCTATGGCAAAGGAGGCAAGGATATACAATGGAGAAAAGACAGTCTTTTCAATAAGTGGTGCTGGGACAACTGGACAGCTACATGTAAAAGAATGAAATTAGAACAGTCCCTAACACCATACACAAAAATAAACTCAAAATGGATGAAAGACCTAAATGTAAGGCCACACACTATAAAACCCTTAGAGGAAAACATAGGAAGAACACTCTTTGACATAAATCACAGCAAGATATTTTTTGACCCATCTCCTAGAGTAATGGAAATAAAAATAAAAATAAACAAATGGGACCTAATGAAACTTAAAAGCTTTTGCACAGTAAAGGAAACTATAAACAAGATGAAAAGACAGCCCTCAGAATGGGAGAAAATATTTGCAAGCGAATCAACCGACAAAGGATTAACTCCAAAATATATAAACACCTCATGCAGCTCAATATTAAAACAAACAGACAACCCAATCAAAAAATGGGCAGAAGACCTAAATAGACATTTCTCCAAAGAAGACATACAGATGGCCAAGAGGCACATGAAAAGCTGCTCAACATCACTAATTATTAGAGAAATGTAAATCAAAACTACAATGAGGTATCACCTCACACCAGTTAGAATGGGCATCATCAGCAAAATCTACAAACAACAAATGCTGGAGAGGGTGTGGAGAAAAGGGAACCCTCTTGCACTGCTGGCGGGAATGTAAATTGATACAGCCACTATGGAGAACAGTATGGAGGTTCCTTAAAAATCTAAAAATAGAATTACCATATGACCCAGCAATCCCACTACTGGGCATATACCCAGAGAAAACCAGAGTTTAAAAAGACACATGCAGCCCAGTGTTCACTGCAGCACTATTTACAATAGCCAGGTCATGGAAGCAACCTAAATGCCTATCAACAGACGAATGGATAAAGAAGATGTGGTACATGTATACAACGGAATATTACTCAGCAATAAAAGGGAACAAAATTGGGTCATTTGTAGAAACGTGGATGGACCTAGAGACTGTCATACAGAGTGAAGTAAGAAAGAGAAAAACAAATATTGTATATTAATGCATATGTGTGGAATCTAGAAAAATGGTACAGGTGAACCGGTTTGCATGGCATAAATAGAGACACAGGTGTAGAGAACAAACGTATGGACACCAAGGGGGGAAAGCGGGTGGTGTGGGCTGCGTGTGTCGTGGTGGGATGAATTGGGAGATTGGGATTGACATATATAGACTAATATGTATAAAATCGATAACTAATAAGAACCTCCTGTATAAAAAAAATTAAAAGAGAAGATCTAAAAACTTTAAAAAAAAAAAAGGAAAAGAATCTGCCTTACAATGCAACGGACGTGGGTTTGATCTCTGGTCAGGGATCTAAGATCCCATGTGCTGGGGGGTAACTAAGCCCACACCCCACAACCACTGAGCTTGAGCACCTCAACTAGAGCCCACATGTCGTGAAGTACAGAGCCCATGCGCCACAACTAGAGAAAACCCACACACAGAACTCGAGAGAAGCCCACGCGCTGCAACAAATGATCCTGCATGCCTCAGTGAAGTTCCCGTGTGCAGCAACCAAGCCCTGATGCAGCCACAAAAAATTAAATAATAAATCTTAAAAAAAAAAAGGTATTGGCTTGCCGCAGTTCAGATGTTAAGTGATAAGTCTGAACAAGATGCTGGCAAAGGAAATGAAATAAAATGATCAAGCAAAGAAATATTACTGATTGAGAAATGGGTGGATATTAGTAACACTCTAGATGTAGGGAGAAAAAGAAAGACTAAATTATAGTCATAAAGCTTTGAGCTTGGTTGCCTGGAAGAATGATGGTATTAATCAGAGAAAATTCTATAAAGGAATTTGAAATGACAAAATAAATTTTTGACATCATGTATTTGAGGAATCCATGTATTCCAAATAAATAATTATCAGACAGGTAAACATCAGGTTAGGGTTGGAGACCAAAAAAACCCTCACAAGATATTTCATTAACATCTTTATTGGAGTATAATTGCTTTTACCTTGTGATTTTAAAAAAGGTCAAAGAAGCATTGGTAAGACTAGAAGAGGGTCATTGTATATCCTTAGATTCCTAAGGCTGGGTTTAGCAACTTATGTACCAAACACTGAGGAAGGAAGGAAGCACTTTACTTCCTGTTTTCTGTTTAAAATAGTAATGTAAAACCTAAGTGGTTAATGTATTCTTTACACTCAGAGTTTTATCAGAACTTGGTTGGTATGGGATTTTTATCTATACTGTGGGGCACTCAGGACAGCAGTGCCCTTGGCTCAGACTGGTGTGAACAGGCTTAGTGCAACTGCCCTCTAAAGAAAGACACAAGATGGGGAGTCCTAGGGAAATGCGTGTCACTGCAAGCAGTTATCTGATTGGCTGGGAACCAAGCTGGCAAATTATCAAGGAGAACATGAAGTTCCAGTTTTCTATGCCCCAAAGAGCCCCTTTATAGAAAGAGGCCATCCCAACAAATAGAATGTACACCTGTAAGAGACCACAAGATTCTTGTTAGAACACAGTTCTTCAACGGTCAGTGATCTTGGCTTTGTTCAGTTTTGGAAAGTCTCCAACATGATAACATTCAGGAATCACTACAGTGATGACTCATATGCTCTTTTGAGTACCTCTTTTGGGTACCTCTTTTGAAAGAGAACGTAAATAATACTATTTAGGATGCTATGGTAAGTAGTCTCAAAGAAAATATAAAACATTATCAGTCTGCTGATACACTGAGTTTTCTCTCTGACCTGATATACTGAGATTATAAAGGAAAAAACAAATCATTTAGAAGGCAAAACAGAATAAACATAAAGGGTAACTGCTGCCAAAGACAGAAGTTAAGGTAAGAGCCAGAAAAACAAACAAAAAAAAGCAAAAACAAAAAAAGAGAGAAATTTAAGAATGAAAGCCTATGAACACACTGAAAAGTTTTCACTCCCACACACATATTTACATTTTTAATTGAACGAAATAAACCTCACGGTTAATATCACCATCTTTCTGAGGATAATGTGGTTTGAAGACAGATTTTTCTTTTGTTTCCCTAAATTGAAGCTTATTCTGGTATTTTATCTTCATCAGCTATCCACTGTTTTAAAAGGATAATATCTTTCTGAAATATTTTCCAGAATGTAGATGAAAAAATAACAGTGATAATAAAAATAGCTAAGATTTATTGAATGCATTCTTAGTCATTTAATCTTCAAAATACTTTCAGTCATGTTCCTTAGCACACACTTTGTAGGTGGCAGGCCTTCAGAGCCTGTGCTCTTAACTGCCATGCTTCATGGCCTCCAACAGCTTGTAGGAGATTCAATGAAGAATACATTTCATTGATAGGTAAATTATTCTGTATTTCAAATCCTAGTAGCAGACACTTTCCTTCAAAAATGGAACAAAACTTTTCTTTACAAACCAGTCACTCTACCTATAAACATGTATACATCAATGCAAGCTACGTATCATGTATAGAAATCTTTTTTGGGGGTCTTAAATACATTCTCCTTTCAATAAATGGATATTTCCCTGATCAAGACATTAAATAAATACTTCCATCGTGAACAGGGCACTATGTTTATCCTGCTGGATCTAGGCTGTCCTTTCCCCTTGTTGCTAATCATCCACCATCATTGCACGTCTCTAAAAAGCTTCCCAGCAATAGGTGTTTCCTTGCTGTTCTCACGCCCCCTCAGCTGCTCCCCTGCTTGATGTGATCCTCCTCCAGGTCTAAATGGGGTCAGACTGGAAGTTCACTGAACAGCAGGTTACTGACCTCAGCAGGATATACCCACAACTCAGTTCTCCTCCCTCTTTCCTCTCCCCACCCCACCATGCCCCAACAAGCGTGCACTCATGCTTACTCTCTCTCTGCAAGTAAATGATCCCAACTGTAAGGTGCCCAAAGGGAAATGCTATTTCAGAATGTCAGCTACTTGGCAGCAATGGCTGTTCTATTAATGCTTAAAAAAAAAAAAAACCCAAAAACAAAAAACAGGGACTTCCTTGGTGCCACAGTGGTTAAGAATCCACCTGCCAATGCAGGGGACACTGGTTCGAGCCCTGGTCTGGGGAGATTCCACATGCCGTGGAGCAACTAAGCCCATGGGCCACAACTACCGAGCCCGTGTGCCCAAACTACTGAAGCCTGCATGCCTAGAACCTGTGCTCCGCAACAAGAGAAGCCACTGCACTGAGAAGCCCGCGCACTGCAATGAAGTGTAGCCCCCGCTCGCCACAACTAGAGAAAGCCCGCGCACAGCAAAGAAGACCCAACACAGCCAAAAATAAAATAAATAAAATTAATTAATTAAAAAGAAAAAACCAAAACAACAAAAGAAAACCAAAAACACTACAGGAGTTAAAGTTCTAAGAAGAAAACTAAAGCAAATCCTCACGCATATTTACTCCCTGCTCTTCCCAACATAGAGAAAGTGGTGACTCCAAGGAAAAATTCAGTGAGCGTTTACAGAACAAATTCCACTAAGATAAAAATATATACACCAAACAAGATTGTTTCTAATGAAGTCTTTATAGAACTAAAATTGCTGAACAAAGCTGAAATATTAGACAGTTATAAACTGTTTGACATAGTATTTCTATTGCACAAAGAAATTAAGAACCAAACAGAAATGTAGAGGTACAGGCATAAATTCACTTGGCATTGTGTATAGATTATCAACTTATATACCTTCCAGAAACAAACAAGCAACCAAAGTTATGAGGGAATAGATATTTTGAAAAAATGAGATGGAATTTCCACATTAAAAGAAAATATTGAGTAAAAATCAAGCAGAACAAGCATATATAATTTCTTGCATCTGAAATGCAAACATTTCTATGACACTCTGACACTTGCTAATACTTGGTCAGAAACTGTCAGAAACTGGGCTATAATTAACCAATGGAGGTGTGCCCAATGTCTTAACTCTGAAAAGCCAATAGAGGATATAGTTTATCTTTTATCCACTAAAATAGGAAACAATTCTTTATAACAGAACTGCCATTCCCAATGTTTAAGCATTTTAGGGATCCCTTCTAGAAATTCTGTGTAGTGGAGGAAAGATAAGGGGCAGAGAAGAACAAAGAGGTGAAGAAAAATGTGTACACTGATTCTATGGTTCATCTGTTCCTTTTTCTCCACACAAGGAACTTTAGGTTTTGGTGACGGAATTTCTATAGTTGACTGCAGGACAGTATTTCTATTAGGAGCTAGGCTTTGAGCTGAATCTCAGAAGAAACTTCTCACCCATCACTCTCATAAACCCACAAGCAAACTAAGGAAGTCAGAAGGTAGAAGAGATAACCAATGTACAAATCCATCTCAGGTTCTAATTCTGCCACTAATCCTCCATAACTCATGATCTTGAGCCAACCAATCACTTAAGGAAACTGAGGTTTGAGAAGTCTATAAAATGTTGAATTGTATTATCTCTGTTTCAAACCAGCTTTAAGGTGTTATGATTCTATGACTTAGATCTATCGTCTAGTTTGATACAGATAGAACAAATACATGTATAAAAAAAGAGGTATTACACAATGAATAAGGTATAAAAACATGAGCAAAATTACACTGGTAGGATTATCCCAATTTAAATACCCTCATATAGTATTAAAACTTTATAATGGGGACTTCCCTGCTGGCGCAGTGGTTAAGACTCCAAGTTCCCAATGCAGAGAGCCCGGGTTCGATCCCTGGTCAGGGAACTAGATCCCACATGCATGCCACAACTAAGGAGCCCGAGAGCCACAACTAAGGAGCCTGCCTGCCACAATTCAGACCCAGCACAACCAAATAAATAAATTTAAAAAAATCAACTTTATAATGAATAATCCTCAAATTGTAATAGACAACTATAAACTCATAATCACAATGCTTACTGATCCCCCCCCCAAAATTATTTTACAATGTATATTCTATTCCTTTAGATTTGGTAATTTCATATTATAAACTGATGTAACAGACTTTTCAGAGTAATGAGGCTACTACCATGGTTCATTTAGACTGAATTGCTAACTATATCCATTTATAATAGCCATAGGTTGAGGATCGATAACTTGGTAGACTGTGAAAGCTTCATTAAAAAAAAAAAAAAACTGCTTCAAATCAATAACATTAACCCAGATATTTTAAAAATGAGTTCATTTTCTTTACATTTTAGGAAAATTATTAGGTGTATATTAACCCCACCTTCCCATTTCTTTAAGACAGATAGAAGTAAAAGAACGAATTTTTAATCATTAATTATTATATAAATTATTCATAGCCCAAAGACTATCTTCATGTACGGATGCTATTAGTCATATGAGCTAAGGCTTAATGCCATTACGTTAATAACATTAATACAAACACCAAAGGATCAGTGAGAAAATTTCTAATGCTTGATGAGACAGCAAACTGTATAAAATGAAATTTTATACTATATTATAAAACTGCCAACATTTGCTATATCACTATTATTAAAAAGCAACACTACTTCACTTAAAATACTGTCTACATTTTTCATCCTAAAAATGTTAACAAGGAAATTTCATTAAACCTTATTTCCAATAAAAAGGCAAAGGAAAATGACTAGAAAACTCCACAAATTTCCCAAAGTTTCTAATTTTATTGTTTTCCTTAAAATAGAAAAATATATGAAAAAGATTTCAGAATACGTAGGAAAACTCCAGTTCTATTTACCTAGATTGTTAAAAGCAAGTTATGCATTTTACAAAATTGGAAGTGTCATTAACATGACATAAAATACTTCTATCTAAGGTTCTCTTAAAAACAATTTAGTAAACATCGTTAAGACAAATAAATGATGATTCTCTGGCTATACACATGAATGATAATCAAAATATTTAACAGCTGGCATGTCAAAGCATGGGTAATAGTGCTGGAGGAGGGTCTAAGAGGCCACCTATTTTAGCTGCAGGACTATGGGGAGGTTCAGGGAGTCATGGCAAGGGAGCCAGGGAGTCGCAGGGCAGCAGAATTCCCCCGCTAACTTGGAAATATTTCAGTAAACTTCAGCAGAGCCACACTCATGTATACCTCCTGTGTATAAGCTCTGGTTATTCGCATGATTCTTAAATAAGGGATTTTTTTTTTAAGCTTTTAAGCAATTGTTAAAAGTCTGCAAATCACAACAGTGTAAATCAACTATACTTCAATAAAATAAATTTTTAAAAAAATCTTTGCAAATCTGCTACTTGCTACTGAGGAAAATGTAACTATTAACTTTGGCAGTAGCTAGAAAGAAACATCATGGGGGAAATTTGATGGAAGAAATGAAAGACGAAAGGGTCTTTTTTTAATTTTCAAAACTTTATGTGAAAATTATATAAAGTATTTTTGTGACATTGAAGTTATTTAAAAATTAAAGTATGAGGTTAAACTTTCAAGTAATGACCACAATGACAGAATGTAAATACATTTCTCCCCTAAATAAATAAAACTTTTAGTATAAACAGCTGTATATCCAATCACACTTAAGACTGGAGAGTCATATAAATAAATGAGAAAGCCAAATAGATATTTTAATAACAAAATTTTGATATAATATTTTCATAAAATTATCATTTTCAAATTAAACTGGATTTTCAAATATTTCCTGGAGATAGCAAATACCTATTGCTGCTTATAAGTTAATTTCTTAAGAACAAGCATATCATAATGTTGAAGAAATGGCTGCATTATTAAAAAATATTTGATGCCATATTCCAGAGATGTAAAAGGTGGTCTAGTCTACATAGAACTGCATATTAAAAAAAAATGTTTTAAATCATTTCTTATTTGCTAGATCTTCTAGATGGAATATACAAATCTAAAGAGAGCAGGAATTTATTGTTGTTGTTGACTGTCCTCTTGTTGAAGGGATTAAAGTTACCAAGCAACCCCTGTGTTGCAGAAACCAAAATAAAAAAGGAGTCAGTTGTCAACTACCAGTTCTTCTAAAACAGAAGATTGCAAACAGGTAAGCATTATTTTGCTATAATGTTTGGTCATACATTTTTAATCATATGACAAAGTAAAAATCATCAAAAAACTCCCAAGGAAAAAAACTCCTCTAAAAGCATATTAATTGTGACTAAATTGAGAGTTTATAAAATCACCATTATCACCATTTTAAAATCATCATTGAGCAAAGTAGAGTTTCGAAAAAAAGGAGCCACTGACCCTGCCTTTAGAAGAATGTTTGAGAAAAGCCCTTGGTGCCAAGCTGACTCAGCTTCATAGGCCATGGAAATCAACACTGAATGTCTTGATTCTTCATTGACTCTGAGTGGATGAAAAGCTAAATGAAAACTGGAGCATTAACTTCTTATACTTGGAGACGTGAAAGTGTCATTTCTAAGAAAGCTCAATTGTCAGCTGACCAGAAAGGCATAACTACTCCAACCTCCAAGAATGAGTCAGTAAACAAAGAGAAGGGAAACAAACAAATGAGCACCATGAGTATATGCATATTATTTCAGCTCAGTAGCCATTACAAGCCAGATACTCTACATGCTAGAAAAACCTCTTTCCTTTTGAGAAAGGTGAGTAATACTGAAGAAACTAATAGTGGGATAAACTTAACCAGGCCTCACTAAGAATGCAGCTGCTTTACAGAACCTCACTGTAGACAGACTTATAGTGGGAGGTCAAGCCTCTCTCCAACAACTGTCACTAAAATGACTTAACACTCCAGGTTTATGCCAGGTCAGTGTACACAGGTCATCTCAGAGCCATGAATGAAGTCATGCGTTATCAGAAAGCAGGTCAGAGGTGACATAAATCACCTAACTGTAACAGCTGACTAAAAATAACTTTCTATTATAAGTACTCATTTCCTAAATGAGAGGATAGATATCCTTCATTTTCTGAGGAGTGATGAGGGGGGAAATCCTCACATAAAACCAAACAAGGCTTTTTCATCTTCAGTACTCACAGAAAAGGCATGGAGTCTGTAGGTACCTGAATTTGGCTTGTAGCCTTTGATCTATCATGGGCACTGAATGAAGGCAAATGAATCTCGCCCACTGATCGCCTTCTGAACAACTACTATCCCCTCCCTCACCTTTTTTATGAAGGACTGGTGCTACCTGTTCATTGCAAATAAGGTTGTGATTCAATTAAGAAGGAGATTAGGTTATTTTCCCAACCTCAGGTTGGAAAACCCAGTGTCAATAGAGGACTTGAATAGAAACACTGTAGGTACCCGTAAGAAAAACAAAAAATATTTTTACTGCCTAGTTTATTTTCTTTTTATAAATTTAAGGTTTGTTTTTTAGGCTGCTTTTCATTTTTAAAATTAAACTTTTTTTTTTTAGAGCAGATTTTGGCTCACTCTAAAATTTAGCAGAAAGAACAGTGCGTTGTCATATACTTCTGTCCACACACATGTATAACTTCTCCCACTATGAACATCCCTTTCTCGGGTGGTGCATTTGTTACAGCTGATGAACCTATACTGACTGACACATCATTATCACCAAGTCCACAGCTGACATTAGCGTTCACTCTTGATGTTGTACATTCTATGAGTTTTGGCAGATGTACTACAATGACATGTATCCACCATTGTAGTATATTAGAGAATAGTTTCACTACCCTAAAAACCAAACCCTCTGTATTCTGCCTATTCATCCTTCCTATCCCCTAATCCCTGGAAAAACTAATCTTTTTACTGTCTGCATAGTTTCACCTTTTCCAGAATGTCATACAATTGGAATCAAAGAGTACGGACCCTTACAGGATAGATTATTTCTCTTAGCAATACGCATTTAAGCTTCCTTTATATCTTTTCATGGCTTGATACCTTACTTCTTTTTAGTGTTAAATTAATATTCCATTGCATGCTACAGTATATTTACCCATTTACCTACTGAAGGGCATCTTGGTTGCTACCAAGTTTTGGCAATTATGAAGAAAGCTACTTTAAACATTGTGTGCAGGTTTTTGTGTGGACATAAGTTTTCAACTCCTTTGGGTAAATACCCAAGAGTGCAATCACTGGATTGTATGGTAAGAGTACATTTAGTTTTGTAACTGCTAAACTATCTTCCAAAGTGGCTGTACCTTTTTGCATTCCACCATCAATGAATGAAGAATTTCCTTTGCTCCACAACCTCACCAGCATTTGATGTTGTCAGCATTCGAGATTTTGGCCATTCTAATAGGTGTGTAGGGTAATCTCATTAATTAATTTGCAATTCCCTAATGACATATCATTTTGAACATCTTTTCATATGCTACTCACCCTCTGTGTATCTTCTTTGATGATGTGTCAGTTCAGGCCTTTTGCCCAATTTTTAAACAGGTTGTTCATTTCTTTTATTGTTTTAACAGTTTGAAGAGTTCTTTGTACATTTTGGATAATAGTCCTTTATCAAATGTGTCCTTTGCAAATATTTTCTCCCAGTCTGTGGCTTGTATTCTCATTCTCTTGACACAGCCTTTGGCAGAACAGAAGTTTTTAATTTTTTTTTTTTTTTTTTTTTTTTTTGGCCATGCTGCTCAGCTTGTGGAATCTTAGCTCCCCAACCAGGGATCGAACCCAGGCCTTCGGCAGTGAAATCACAGAGTCCTAACCACCAGACTGTCAGGGAATTCTCAGGAATTTTTAATTTTAATGTAGTACAGCTTAAAAATTATTTCTTTCATGAATCATGTCTTTGGTATTACATCTAAAGAGTCATCATAAATAAATAAATAAATAAAATAAATAGTCACCACCATACCCAATGTCACCTAGGTTTTCTTCTATGTTATCTTCCAGGAGTTTTACAGTTTTGCATTTTACATTTAGGTCTATGATCCATTTTCAGTTAATTTTTGTAAAGAGTGTAAAGTCTATGTCTAGATCTGTTTTGTTGCATATAGATGTCCAGTTGTTTCAGCACCATTTGTTGAAAAGATTGTCTTTGCTCCATTGTATTGCCTTTAGCCTTTGTCAATTGACTATATTTGTATGGGTCTATTTCTGGGCTCTCTATTCTGTTCTACTGATCTGTCTAACCTTTCAACAATCCCACATTGTTGTAGCTTTACAGTAAGATTTGAAGTCAGGTGTGTCAATCCTCCAACTCTGTTCTTCAAATATTGTGTTTGAATATTGGGTCTTCTGTCTCTCCATATAAATTTTAGAATCCATTTGTTGATATTCACAAAATCACTTGCTCGGATTTTGACTTTGTGTTGGATCTATAGATAGAATTGGGAAGAACTGACTTGACAATACTGAGTCCTCCTATCCATGAACATGAGCTATCTCTCCATTTACTGAAGTTATATTTTGATGTCCTTCATCAGAGTTTTATAGTTTTCCTCATATATCTTTTAAATACTTACATAGTTTGTAAACTTTTTTTGTATACTGTATGTACTTTATTAGATTTATACCCAAGTATCTCATTTTGAGGGGTACTAATGTAAATGGTGATGTTTTCAATTTCAGATTCCACTTGTTAATTGCTGTTATATAGGAAAGTGACTGACTTTTTTTCTACCACTTTTATTGAGATATAACTGACATACAGTACTGTGTAAGGTAAGGTGTACAGCATGATTTGATTTACATACATTATGAAGTGGTAATCACAATAAATTTAGTGAACATCAATCATCTCATATAGATACAAAATTAAAGAAATAGAAAAAATAATTAGCATTACTCAACATTACTAATTATTAGAGAAATGCAAATCAAAACCACAATGAGGTATCACCTCACACTGGTCAAAATGGCTATCATCTAAAAGTCTACAAAAATAAAAAAAGTCTACAAATAATAAATGCTGGTGTGAGTGTGGGGAAAAGGGGACCCTCCTACACTCTTGTAGGAATGTAAATTGGTGCAGCCACTATGGAAAACAGTATTGAGTTTCCTTACAAAACTAAAAATAGAGCTACCATATGATCCAGCAACCCCACTCTTTTTCTCTCCCATTGCGGAGCACAGGCTCCAGATGCGCAGGCTCAGCGGCCATGGCTCACGGGCCCAGCCGCTCCGCGGCATGTGGGATCTTCCCATACCGGGGCACGAACCCGTGTCCCCTGCATCGGCAGGCGGACTCTCAACCACTGCGCCACCAGGGAAGCCCTGGCAACCCCACTCTTGAGCATATATCCTGAAAACATGAAAACTCAAATTCAAAGATACATGCACCCCAATGTTCATAGCAGTACTATTTACAATAGCCAAGACATAGAAACTACCCAAGTGCCCATCAACAGACGTTTGGTTTAATAAGATGTGGTATGTGTGTGTGTGTGTGTGTGTGTGTGTGAGTGTGTGTGTGTGTGTGTATTCCACACATAATGGAATATTACTCTGCCATTAAGGGGAAAGAAAGAGAGGAATAAATTAGTAGTATGGGATTAACAGATACAAACTACTATACATAAAATAGATAAGCAACAAGGATTTGCTGTATAGCACAGGGAACAATACTCAATATCTTATAATAACCTACAATGGAAAATAATCTAAAATATATATATATATATATATATATATATATAGCTTCCCTGGTGGTGCGGTGGTTGGGAATCTGCCTGCCAATGCAGGGGACACAGGTTCCAGCCCTGGTCTGGGAAGATCCCACATGTCACAGAGCAACTAAGCCTGTGCACCACAACTACTGAGCCTGTGCTCTAGAGCCCGTGAGCCACAACTACTGAGCCCGCGTGCCACAACTACTGAAGCCTGTGCGCCTAGAGCCCATGCTCCATGAATAGAGAAGCCACTGCAACAAGAAGCCCACACACTGCAACGAAGAGTAGCCCCCACTCACCGCAACGAAGAGTAGTGCCTGTTCACAACTAGAGAAAGCCCATGCGCAGCAACGAAGACCCAATACAGTCAAAAATAAATAAATAAAATAAATATTAAAAAAGAATGTTAAAAATATAGAGAGATATATATATATAGATAGATGAATCACTTAGCTATATACCTGAAACTAACACATTATTACAAATCAACTACATTTTAATTTAAAAATATTTTTCTTGTGATGAGAATCCTTAGGATTTGCTCTCCTAACAACTTTCATATATATCATATGGCAGTGTTAATGACATTTACCACATTGTACACTACATCCCTAGTACTTATTTATTTTATAACTGGAAGTTTGTACCTTTTGACTGCTTCATCCAACTTCCCTCCCCCCATCTCCCACCACTGGTAACCACAAATCTGATTTTTTTCTGTGAGTTTGTTTGTTTTTGAAGTATAACTGATGTACAACACTACGTTAGTTCCTATTCCATAACACAGTGATTTGGTATTTCTGTGCCTTTCAAACTGATTACCACAATAAGTCTAGTTACAATATATCACCATACAATGACTATATTCCCCACACTGTACATTTCATACCCATGATTCATTTTGCAACTGAAGTTTGTACCTCTTAATCTCCCTCACATATTTCAGAAAGTGATTGACCTTTGTACATTAACCTTGTACCCTGCAACCTTGCTACAACTGCTTATGAGTTGCAGGAGTTTTTTTTTTTTTTTTTTTTTTTTTTGGTCAATTATTTCAGATTTTCTGAAGAAGATCATGGAATTTCATGCTTTCTGAGAACAAAGTTTTATTTCTTCCTTTTCAATCAGGATACCTTTCATTTCCTTTCCCTGACTTACTGCATTAGCTAGAACTTCCAGTACTATGTTGTAAAGCAGTAGAGATGACATCCTTGCCTTATTCCTGATCTGAGTGAGAAAACTTTGTGTCTCTCACCATTACATGTTGATATTAGCTGTAAGGTTTTTTTTACATGTTCTCTAGCAAGTTGAATAAGTTCCCCTCCATTCCTATTTTGCTAAATTTTTATCACAAATGGATGTTGGATGTTGTCAAATGCTTCTCTGCATCTATTGATATGATGATGTGGTGTTTCTTCTTTAGCCTGTTAATGTGGTCAATTACATTAATTGATTTTTGAATGCTGAACCAGCCTTGCATACCTGGCATAAATCCCATTTGGTTGTGATAATTCTTTTTAGACATTGTGGGATATGATTTGCTAATATTTTGTTGAGGATTTCTGGATCAATATTCATGAGAGATCTTGGTCTATGGTTTTCATTTCTTGTTATATCTTTGTCTAGTTTTGGTACTAGAGTAATGCTGACCTCAAAGAATGAGTTGGAAAGTATTCTCTCTGCTTCTGTTCTCTGACAGAGATTATAGAGAATTGATATAATTTCTTCCTTAAATGTTTGGTAGAATTCATCAGTGAACCCATAAGAAAGGCCTGGTGTTTTCTGTTTTGGAAAATTATTAATTATTGATTTAATTTATTTAATGAATTAGGCCTATTCCGATTATTTAATACTTCTTTTGTGAATTTTGGCAGATTGTGTCTTTCAAGGAATTGGTTGTTTTCATCTAGGTTACCAAATTTGTGGGCACAGAATTGTTTACAGTATTCTCTTGTTATCTTTTTAATGTCCATGACATCTGTAGTGCTGTCTCCTCTCTTGATTTCCTGTTTTCAGTTTCATTGATTTCTCCTCTAATTTGTATTTATTTTCTTCTGCTTACTTTGGATTTAATTTGCTCTTCACTGCCTAGTTTCCTGAGATGAAAGCTTAGCTTATTGATTTTAGATTTTTCATTTCCAATTTATGTATTCAATGCTATAAAGTTCCCTCTAAGCATTGTATTCACTGATTTTCCACACATTTTTGTAAGTTGTATTTTCATTTACTTCAAAATATTTTTATATTTCCCTTGAGATTCCTTCCTTGACCTATGTGTCATTTAGAAGTATGTTAAATCTCCAAGTGTTTGGGGGATTTTTCAATGGTCTTTCTGTTATTGATTTCTAGTTTAATTCCCTTGTGTTCTGAGAGCAGATATTATATGATTTCTACTATTTTAAACTTGCTAAGGTATTTTTTATGGTCCAGAATATGGTCTATCTTGGTGAATGTTCCATGAGAGCTTGAAAAGAACATGTAATCTGCTATTGTGGGATGAAATAGTCTATAGATGTCAATTATATCCAGTTGATAGATGATGCTGTTGAGTTCAACTATGTTCTTACTGATTTTCTGCCTGCTGGAACTGTCCATTTTTGATAGAGGACTGTGAAATTCTCCAACTATAATAGGAGATTCATCTTTTCTTTTTGCAGTTCTACTAGTCTTTGCCTCACTTATTTTGACACTGTTGTTAGATGCATGCACATTAAAGATTATATATTCTCTTGGAGTGTTGACCTCTTTACCATTATGCAATGCCCTTTTTAAGTCTGACACATTTCTTTGCTCTGCAGTCAGCTCTGTTTGAAATTATTATAGTTACTCCAACTTTTCTTTTTCTTTTTTTAACAAGTATATTTTATTTTTTTATTTCTTTTTTTTTATTTTTGGCTGCATCAGGTCTTAGTTGCGGCACATGGGATCTTTGTTGCAGCACGTGGGATCTTTGTTCCAGCAGGCAGGATCTTTCGTTGCGGTGTGTGAGCTCTTCATTGCAGTGCGTGGGCTCTTCACTGCAGTGCACAACCTCTCTCTAGTTGTGGCGCATGGGCCCCAGGGCACGTGGACTCTGTAGTTTGCGGCACGTGGGCTCTCCAGTTGAGGCATGTGGGCTCAGTAGTTGTGGCGTGTGGGCATAGTCACCCCGCAGCACGTGGGATCTTAGTTCACCAACCAGGGATCAAACCCGCGTCCCCTCCATTGGAAGGTAGACTCTTAAGCACTGGACAACTAGGGAAGTCCCTCCAGCTTTTCTTTTGATTAGTGTTAGAATGACAAATCTTTTTCTATCCCTTTACTTTTAATCACTATGAGTCTTTATATATATTTAAAGTGGGTATCTTGTAGACAATATAGAGTTGGATCTTGTTTTTTGATCCACTCTGATGATCTCTATTTTTTAATTGGTGAATTTAGACCATTGGTATTTAAGGTGATTATTGATATAGCTGAATTGATATCTGCCATATTTATTATTGCTTTCTAATTGTAAACTTTGCTTTTTCTTCCTATTTTTGTCTTCCACACTTTTTCTTTCTTTTGTGGTCTTCATTGAGCTTTTTATGTTTCCTTTTTCTCTCCTTTCTTAACATATGAGTTATACTTCTTTTTAAACATTTTTTAGTGGTTGTCCTAGAGTTTGCAATATACAACTAATTCAATAAATTGCACTTTCAAATAAAACTATACTGCTTCATGGGTAATGCAAGTACCTTATAATAAAATATTCCTAATTTCACTCTCCTGTCCCTGTATCATTGCTGTCACTTATTTCACTTATACATGAGACTATACATTATATACTTACATATGTAATTACAACATATATACATTATATATATGCACATATTATGTATATCCATATATACGTGTGTATATATATATATATATATAATCTTGTTATTTTTTTGAACAAACTGTTATATGTTAGACCAACTAAGAATAATAAAAATAAAAGCTTTTATTTTATCTTCAATTATTTATTCTCCAATGCTCTTCCTTTCTTTATGTAGATCCTGGTTTCTTATCTATGTCATTTTCCTTCTCTGTGAAGAACTTCTTTCAGCATTTCTTACATGGAAGACTACTTGCAACAAATTCCTTCAATTTTTGTTCGTCTGAGAAAGGCTTTATTTCTCCTTCACTTTTGCAGGATAATTTCACAGGGTACAGAATTCTAGGTTGGTGGGTTTTTTCTCTCAATATTTAAAATATCTCCCTCCACTTTATTCTTGCTTGCATGGTGTCTCAGGAGAAGTTGCATGTAATTTTTATCTTTGCCTCTCAATAGGAAACATATTTTTTTCTTCTGGTTTCTTTCAAGAGTTTTTCTTTTTCTTTGATTTTCTGAAGTTTGAATATGATATGTCTATGAGTAGTTTTTTGTTTTTGTTTTGTTTGTTTTTTGGCATTTATCCTGCTTGGTGTCTCTGAACTTCCTGGATATGAAGTTTGGTGTCTGACAGTAACTTGGGGAAATTCTCAGTCACTGCTGCTTCAAATACTGCTTTTGTTTCTCTCTCTCTCTTCCTCCTAGTATTTCGATTTTGCCTACATTACATCATTTATAATTGTTCCACAGTTCTTGGATATTCTGTGTTTTTGTTGTTGCTTTGTTTTATTCTCCTGTGTTTTCTTCTCTTTACTTTTCCATTTTGGAACTTTCAATTTTTATATTCTCAAGTTCTGAGATTCTTTCTTCAGTCATATGTAGCCTACTCAGGAGTCTCTCAAAGGTACTCTTCATTTCTGTTAGTGTTTTTGACCTATAGCATTTATTTTTCTTTCTAAAAATTTCCATCTAGGACTTCCCTGTGGCACAGTGGTTAGGAGTCCACCTGCCAATGCAGGGGACATGGGTTCGAGCCCTGGTCCGGGAAGATCCCACATGCCACAGAGCAACTAAGCCTGTGTACCACAACTACTGAAGCCCGTGCTCCTAGAGCCCGTGCTCTGCAACAAGAGAAGGCACCACAATGAGAAGCCCGCGGACCGCAACAAAGAGTAGCCCCGCTCGTTGTTAAATTATATCCTGTCCATACATCAGTGTGTTAAGAGTTCTCCTAAGGATATGAGCCTGATTTCAAAGATGTTTTAATTTACCATGTAATTAATATCTCAATAAATGGACTTTTGTATTCACTAAGTAGAGAAAATAAATTAGCAAATTTCTTTGAATTTCCTAGACTCATCAACTTTGCATTCTTGCAGCCAATCTGTTATTTTCAAAACTAGACTTTATTTTCTTTACTTACTAAAATGCCTCACTGCTATCTCAAGTTTTTCAATAAGCTTGAAATTTTCTTAAAAGTGTAATCCAGGAACTTATCACTTTAGCAAATTGTACACAGTAAATAGCAATTTTATGAACATTTTCCTTCAGGGATTAAAGATAGGTAAACTTTTTATCCTTTGTATTGGTGTATTGATGTGAACTTCATCTTAAGAACAAAATCTACATTCTTAAGAGGTCTGAAAAGCAGAATTTTTTTTTACAACATCTATTTCCTCAAGGAATATTTAAAGTTTGGTTTATGGAATTAAGACCAAAGTAACTTTGCTCTCTGCTGTTTCACTTTATGATAAACATTTCAGCAAGTAGAATAACAATCTGTAAGAAACCCTGAATTCAACCTTCAGAGTTCTGAAATGTTTCTCATAAACATACAGGCATCTGAATGCAATACTATTGTTTTTTCCTTGAAAGGAAATAACAAGGTCGCTTACAAAATGCAATGAAACAAATCTTTAATATCTGTGATACGCTGCAAGTAGTCTCACACACACACACGAAGTTCAGTGAAATTTCAGAAAATGTTATCTTGTCCAAGGTTTTCATGTTACAGATAAGGAAACAGTAATAAACTTGCTGCCCAGCATCACAGGAAAAGCTGAAGAACTCATTTAAAGTCAATAATGCATTTCTGCAATACCAAATATGTACTAATCCTGTTTGGCCTGTCTGAGAAACGCATGCTATGAACATATGAAGAAGATGATAAGCCTTGGAAGAAGATTAGAAAACAGACTTCCAAAACAGGTAAAGATATGCATATGAAAATGAATAATGCAATCCAGAAGAAAGCAGCTAACCTACTTCTGTAGGTCATTGTAAATGGGCAAATGTAACATTGGCAGCAAGGACTAGCATCCTTTATCAAGAAACAGCTGTAGCTCGAGAGTTGTACCTTGTGGCACCGGTATAGAATTTAAGGATTTCAGAACATGCCTCAGTAAGTTACACTGTGAGGGATTACTGGTTTCTGTTACCTGGCTATATGGTCACATATCATTATGTCAAAAAAAGATATTAAGTCTTAAATCAACTCTTCTCTGATTTCAGAAAGTTCTCTATTTGGAAGAAAAGTAAAGAAAGAACTACTCTATCAATTTGTATCTCATTTCACTAGCATCAAGTAGAATATTAATCATTATGGGATTTTATGCTACTAAATCTTTGGAATTAGAATTCTCTACAAGTATTGGTCTACATTCAACAAATAGCTATTGTGGGCTTACAGTGTTCCAGGTACTGTGCTAGACAATGGCAGTAACCCTTTAAACAAAACAGAAATAGAACTCCCACCATGAAACTTACAAATCACACTCAAATTCGACTGGATTTTGAGCCTTTAGTAATAAAAACAATAATGAAAGAAAAATGCACTCAAAACACTATGGATTTACATAAGTTTCCCACCCCCTTTAATGAAAAAAGAAGGTATTTCAAAACCTTTGGAAAACTTGAGTTGGAGAATCATCGATCTATAGCTATTTTCCACTATGAAATAAATGTCAAGGACACTTGAACTCAGAAGTAATATTCTGAAGGATATTATCTCATCATGACAGTAGAAGTTAAGAGATATTGAAAACCGTGCCATTTCTCCTAGCTAGAAGGAAGTTGGTAACCACACAACTGAGAGAAAGGAAGCAGAAAGAACATAAGCATTGCTCATCTTTTAGGAGGTTTGAGCTCCAAAAATCTATTTATAAATTAGTTGTTTAAAACTTAAGGTAGCTTTTCAAATCATGTTTATAATTTAAAGTAGCCTTTTAAACACCTAATGTAACTTAAATACTATCCAATTATAATAACATCAGAAAAGAGTACAGTTGCTGATATGCATGATATTTTAGCTCCAAATGTTTCCTTGGTCCTAGAAACTCCTGGGAGATTGTCTCAGCTATGCTGTGTGGATCCGAAAGCCTAGTTTCACCTGTGTGTGCTAAATATATACTTTTATCTATCTTTAATTTCTGATGGGGAGAAAAACACAACACTGGTAGCCTTAAAGGGAAAAGTAGTAAAAAATAAAATTATATCATGCCCCCCCCCCCGTTTTTTTTCACCATTTCATTCACTCATACGTTCACCAAATATTTATTCAATGCCTACCATGTGCCAGCCACTGTTCTAGGTGCTGAGGTTATATGTGACCCAAACAATGCCTTTGTTCTCAGAACTCACGTCTACTGGAGTGAACAGAAAATATTTTTTTGAGGGGGGGGCATGCCTCACAGTATGTGGGACCTTAGTTCCTGGACCAGGGATGGAACCTGTGTCCCCTGCAGTGGAAGCTCGGAGTCCTAACCACTGGACCACCAGGGAATTCCCACAAATTGTTTTTTTTTTGAAAAGCAGCAACAAATACTCTAGTAAGTGATGATAAACCTAATCAAAGAAAATGAGGCAAGGTAAAGTGTGGCAGTTCTGTTAAATGGCTATGGATTTTATTTCTGAAAAACTAACACTCAAAGAGAGATTAGAAGGAAGGGACGAAGCAACACGTTGGATATCTAAACAAAGGCTTTTCCCGGAAGAGAAAACAGCAAGTGCAAAAACCTGGAGGAAAGAGGACGCTCATCTTGTTGTCTGGACAGCAAGAAAGCCATGGAGATTGGAGTGAGGGAAGAGAACTGGCAAGAAATAGAATCAGAAATGTAGACATTGGCCTGAGACCTTGTAGGCCACAAAAAGAACTTTGCCTTTTATTATTGAGTTAAATGGGGATTCATCGATGGCTTTAAGCAGAGAGGCATGATCTGACTTAATTTTTAAATGACTTAATTTTTAAATGATCACTTGAATTTCTGGGTTTGGGTAAAAGACCTCGGTGAGGTAAGGAAGAGAGGGGCAAAGGCAGAAGCAGGGAGACCCATTAGAATGACACTGCAATGTTCAAAGTTAGACATGACAGTGGCTTGGAAGAGTGTGGAGATGGTGAAATGATGGGAAATGGTCAGATTCTGGATATATATCAAAGCTAGAGTCAACAGACTTTGTTGAGGGATTGAATATTTTTACCTGTCTCTTCTTTTGCTAAAGTTAGGGAGGTGGGGCTCTTAGGAAAAGATTATGCCCTTATGGATACTGCACTTATTTTAAAAGATTACTAAACAGTGCAAAATAGTGAAATTTGTTTCACCTCCTTTTCTTACTTACCTGTTACTGAGCAGCAAAATAGGGAAAAGATATGAAGATGAGCAAAGTATCTTCAAGGGCCCAGAAATTATTCAGTCACACCTTAGATCTGCACTGGATGAATCTCTACTGCTAGGAATAATAAGCACAATCACTCACTATGCCTGGGGATTATAATACTGAAGCATGAGGGGGATACTGAAGGCTTACTATGAAACCACACACACCAAGTTTTGAAAATTAGTAATGGACTCTAGCACTACTATTATTTTTAAAAGAAGTATAAATAAAGTACCAGTAAAACTATAAATATATGTATATATTATCTATGTACATATAATATATAGTGTATACACATACATTTTTAAAAGTTGGTTGCACTATTTCATAGAGATAGAATAGAATGTAATTCTTTATTTCTGTAATTTTTGTACAAAATTTAACTCATTCCATAGAATTTGAGCCACAAAGAGACTGCCATTAAAAAGAATCAGAGGGTATAAGACCTTTTGTAAATTAAAATTCAATTAACATTAAAAAAATCAAAAGAGTTGGGAAAATAAAATATACAGAGAAAACAGGTAGAAAATATGAAAAGAAATACAATAAACAAGAAAAATAAATTGAGGAGGTCCAATGTACAATTTGTGTGAGTTCCATAAAGATAGAGAAGAAAGAAAGAGAGGGGAAGAAATAATCAGAGGTATAATAGAAGAAAAGTTCCTAAAGCTAAACAAAGGGGGTTTTTCCCCAGATTGTACAGGATCATTTAGTGCTGAGAAGGATAAATTTTAAAAGAGTAATTCCTAGATATATTAGGATTTAGATATTCCTGTGACCCTTTACTTTTCTGGTGGGATTTCAGAGCTGAAAAGATAAAGATCAAAATAAGCACTTAAAGTTTTTAAAAAGTTATCTAAGAAAGAAGAATCACATTTATTTCAGGTATCTTATAACCAACAATGGATGAAAGACAGCAATGCACCAATGTCTCCCAAGTTCTGAGGAAAAATTACTTTGAACCTGGAATCCTATCTTTATTTTATCAATTAACTCTGAGGAAAAATTCAAGGCATTTTGGACATGCAAGGACTCAGTTTTCCTCCTACACACCATTTCTGGGGAAAAAAATTGGGGGATGTACATCAGTGAAAAGAAAAGAAAAAAAAAAGAATCAAATACCGAGAAAGACATGGGACTAAGGCAATAGAGGACCTAACCAGGAGAACAATGAACAGAAACTAAATCAGAATAGAATAATCAGACAGCATAGAGAAGAATGACTTTAAGAAGAATGTATATTTCATTCACTAAGTGGTATAATTAAGAAATTTGAAAAATCATTGTGATATATATTGTGAGATAAGAATTTTTGCTTTTCCCATTTTACAGATTGGGAAGCTGATTCAGAGAGGCTAAAGCTGCTGTTTTGAGTAAGAACATACACAGTTTATAAGGCAAGTCAGGATTCAAAACGGGATCTTCCTAACTCCAAAAACCAGATTGTTTGATGGCATCCAGCTGTTTAGAGTTGATTGATTCATTAGAAATAATGAGGCAATGTAGATTCCAGGGAAAACAATATGGGAAAAGCAGAAAAAGCTGGAAGAGGGTGGGAGAGAAAGCTCATACAGGCAAGAACGCCAAGGAGGAAGAAATTAGTCACAAGGGAACAGAGTGGAAAAAAAAAAAAATAGGGTGAGGGAAACAGAAATGGAAAGGGGCAAGACAAATGGCCATAGTAAACTATTCTATAGGGTTTAGTGATAAATAAATTTGCAAATGGGGAGATGTTAAAGATAATTCAAAATGTATAGGAACTTCCCTGGTGGTCAAGTGGTTAACAATCTGCCTTCCAATGCAGGGGATGCCAATTCGATCCTGGAGGGAACTAAGATCCCACATGCTGCAGGGCAACTATGCCTGCACCACACCTACTAAACCCAAGCACCACAACTAGAGAGCCCACAAGCCACAACCAGAGAGCCCACACTGCAACGAAAGATCCCACATGCCACAACTAAAACCAGAATCAGCCAAAAATAAATAAATATTAAAAAAAGAACAGTGTAGCTAAGGACACATTTAAAAAACTAATTCAAAATGTATAGGGAAATTATTTAATCCTCTGTCCTGGTTTCTTCCTTAGTAAAATGGGGATAATAACAGCGCCAACAAACATAGAGGTGATGGGGCGATTTCCCTGGTGGTCCAGTGGGTCAGATTCTGAGCTCCCAATGCAGGGAGCCTGGGTTCAACCCCTGGTCAGGGAACTAGATCCCGCATGCATGCCGCAACTAAGAGTTCAAATGCCGCAACCAAGAAGTCTGCATTCCGCAACTGAAGATCTCGCATGCCGCAACTGGGACCCGCCGCAGCCAAAATAAATAAATAAATAAATATTTAAAAAATTAGAGGTGATGTGAGAATTGAATAAGATAATCTCTAGAAACGCCTAGTATGGTGCTAGACACAATGTGAATAATTAGTCAATATTGGCTATTATTAGAATGATAAATATCCTGTTACTCAATTTGAGGCAACTGACTTTACCTTCCCATGCCTCCATTTTTTTCTTGTTAATGCAACAGAGAGTCTCTAAAGTTTTTGTTTTTTGCCAATAACAGTCTATGATTTGTTTGAAAATGAACTACATTTTTGCAAATCTGACAAATGCTTTATTGAAATGTGGAAGCAAAGGTGGTGGAAATCCAGGTGGCAATATCTTACAAGTAGCTGGAGATGTCTCTAGTTTATATAGCTAGATCTAAAATATAAAAACATATTCAAAAACACACATACATGCACACAGAATCTCTAATCCACAGTCCAGAAAAATCTGTTAAAAGTTCAAAGAGAGATGGATTTTAAAAAGTCCTGGATAATTCGTTACAAGTAGGAAAGAGTTTGAAACAAATCTTATAAATGTTCATAGTTTGTAATAGAGCACTTATTCACTGAAAACTCTATATTCTCCTTATTTATAACATGTTTTCCCCTCACCCTTTTAGGCACTTTTCCATGTTTAAATACGCTAGCTTGGTATTTAGTTGTATGGATACCACCACCTTACCATTATTACATATTTTCCAAAATTACCGCTCACATTTCCCCCCCTTTATCATGATTCTACCAGATAAGAAGGGGGTTTTCCCCTGTATTGTTGTAGATATAAAGCTCTTAAACAAAGTCATTCTATATAAACATATTCAGTGATTTTGAAAAGCATTTTTATATGTGGTAGGATTGGCATATTTTCACAAATAAAACAGAAATTATGGGTGAGAAACAATTTTAAAACCAGAGAAAATGGCAGCTCTAGCTCCAATTGTCTGTTCCCATGCAGGTATGTAGTAATAGTATTAGAGCTGGTTGAGTTGCCATAAAAGCTTCCAAAAGAGTCTGAATCAGCTTGGTTACCAAAGAGAGTGACACTCTTAAGAGCTTTGTCACCTCCAGTCCTTAGTTACTAAAGCACTTACTCATTTGTCCGAGTTAAAAGCTACTATTTTAAGTTCAAAGTAGAAAACTCCCTTTGGGTGGTAATGATAGTTTAAAATAAACAATTTGGGGGCTGGAGGCAAAGCCTGCTTTAAGCATCTACTCTATTTCCCCTCCAGGCAAGTTTTACTACAATCAGGGCTTTCTTATTCTCTATCAGTATTCATGACCTAGGTCATCAAACAGTTTGTAAGATACAGACCACCCCTTCCCCCACTGTTACATCACTGGTGTTCAGAATTCTGGAACTGTGTGTGTAAACATTAAAGCCATGTGTGCTTGACCACATGGGAAGGCATCAGGATGACCTAGGACTCCTACGCAAGAGGGAACACCCTGGCGCCAATCTTAACATCACCAAGCCAGCTGTTTGTTTTTATGTGTGAGCCCTATGCGACTCAGCAGTCTTCTAAAGGGACCATATAAAAACAGTTTACATAAAAGACCCTGGGGATTTTGTGCACCTTCATGATATTTGGAAAAATGCATGGCATCAGTATTTTTAAATTTTATATTCATAGACAGAGAGTTTTATTATGGTTTGTTTAATTAACCATTTCCAGCAATGAGGACTTAACTCATATATCAAAAGTCCAAAACTTTTTGAGTGAGGGCACACACACATGCTCTCAATAGTAGCTGGAAAGAGAAAACAACCTAAAACCCCCACATTGCATCTTGATACATATCTTTCACATTCAACCTACCATTTTGGTATTTTACAATACAGAGACAATTATCAGTCAGTCTCATCTTTATGAAGGAAGCCCATCTTTTGAACAAATCAATGTTTATTGAATGCTTGCCACTTCAGGTGAAACAAAAATACAGTCAAATAAAGTTATATTTAATCCCTTTCCTAGCAAAAATGCATTAATTTACGGTCTTTATCAAATTCTGAGCACTTTCAGCTTATAACCATATATAATTTACTGTCCAATAAAGGCATAAGAAGAGGGGAAAATATTAATGTTCTAATACAGGGTAAGATCACCCTTGTGAAAGCTCAAGAGTGTTCAGACATGGTACTGCTCTTAGTAAGAAAGTATATTCATAAGTAATTTCACACAAACTTTCACTGTTTGGGCCAAGGGTAATTAAGATAAATACACCATCTTCAGGCCAAAACAATGAAAAGCATGCAAATAAAACAATTTTTAATGCCTATAATCTAAATTCACCGCATCTTAATTCAACGTATAAGAAAAGTACAATAACTTATAATGTATTTGGTGGTTATAGGTTACATCTTTTCAAATCCATAAGGAACCTGTACTCAGTAAGGAAAGATGAAAAATGTCTATCCTCAGATTTCATTGTGTTGGTTAAATGAGTCACTCTTTTGATAATTTCTTCTAAAAATGAGCAGATACAGGTGTTAAACATCTGAAACTTAAATTTCTAAATCTCATATGTAAATAATAGATTTGAAGAGATAACCTCTAAATTATTCCAGATCTAAACTTCTCTTATACCAAACATTACTTGGTACTTCGTTTATCTCTTGGAGAAAAAAAAAAATCCTTTATTTTTAAAAGTTAAGCAAATTCCTTCCTTTTACAGTACCACATTTCAAAGATTCTGATCTTTCCTCTTTTTAGAAAGATAGTGTAATTAGAAAAAAATATATTCTATGAAAGAAGAGTTCAAAGAGCCCAACTTTTAAAGTAACTACAAGTTCATTTTTTGATTTAATTTCAATTCTGTTAGGCTAGAAGGTTTCTATTTTTGGATAATCAATGATGACATCCATCTAAAATGATCCTAAGATGCAATACAAAAAGAACTCAAAATTTACTCATATTTTAAATATTCCAACCAGTCAATTTGCAATTTACAATGAAAAAAAAATCAGGAAACATATACCAGATACATAGGAGTAGACATAAATTCTTGGTGCTTTAATTTATTAACTTGAGACTTTTTAAAAGATTGATAAATATATATGAAAAATTCTTAAAATCAATATGGAAAAGGAAGAACAATTCCCTAAGTATAGAAATCTAATTTGTTTTTTAAACACCATGTCTTGATATGTAATTTAAAATGGAGAAGGGCTGAGGGAGGTGTGGTGATGAGGCGTTGAAAAGGGAGCTGCGAAGGGATGGGGATGGGTAATGCGGGACTGGATATGGAGGATGATCAAACAATCGTTTTCTTGAGTATTCCGTGGTCAGAGTGTCTAGTTGGGCAAGTCAGTTTATGAATTCTCTTGCATCTGAAGGTGCTTACACATGAGAAAATAAACTTAAAAAAAAAAAGCATTTGTGAGACTGGGTGGCAGGCATGTGCACTTCAGTCACAAGTGGCACTGTAAATTACAACAACCAAAACCAAGGCACAATTTGCCCACATTTTGCAAAAATCACAAAAAAAGTTTGTCATAACTGGTTGTTTGTTGCAGGAGGAAAAAAAAAAGAGTAATTCTATATTAAGGCACAGCCTTTGAAGCTTTGGTAGGAAAACTGCATATTGGGTGGATCCTGACCTAGACACCTTGATCCTTGATTCATGACCCCATCAGAGCCAGACAAGGGCTCTCTGACTATGAATTAAACTGTTTGATTCCTCTGCGCCCAGGGACACACAAAGCCTGTACTCTCAGCTGTTACATAAGAGGCTCTGGAATCCCTGGATGGTGTTTGTAAATAGCGCTGCCATGCGCATGGAACCCACGTGTCAAATGTTGACGTGACAGTGTGAAGTGTCAACAAGTTCCGAAGAGAAACCTCCTATTTCTTTTGCCCTAAAAAAAGAGCATGTGGGTGTCAAGGAATTATTTCCAGGGGAGATTTTTTTCTCTCCCTCCATCTCCCACCAAAAAAAAAAAAAAAAAAAAAAAAAAGTGGGAAGAAGAACTGGAGGAAATGACCAATCTCCATCACTTTTCTTCTTATGTAACTCCTGACATGAGGACATGATCAAAATTAACTGCCTGTCTAATTAAATTTAGGGTAAGTTTTGTAATCTCAACAATGCATTCTGAATGCACTTTCTACCTCCTCTCATCAGACTTCTTGTTTTTCTTATTATGAGAGATAGTATTACAACCACTAGAAGGACACTAAGCAGGCAAATAGTTTGCAAAGTAGCAAATCTCCATCCAAATAAAATTACAATATGACCCTTGCAGAGGAAAGTATCCAATAGCTTTGTCTGGGTGAACAGAAACACAATTTAGTACCTTTTATCATGGGTCTGTGAACAGAAAACAAACTCCATTCCTTAAGGAGGCTAAATTCTTACCAATATTAGAGAAAACTGACAATGTCAACAACTAAGTTTTTATCCCTAAATATGAAAAGTTGCCCATAATCTTCAGGATTACTTAAAGCACAAGTTATAACAATGTAAAAAAAACTGATGCAAACTGTCAGTAGTAAGTTAAACTGTTTTAAAAAATACACTGCCTTCAAAAAAAAATCTCAAGCATTTTTAAGTCATTGTAAAATGCCATGTTCTATATCTTTTATATACTTGATACAAAATGTTTTTAAATTACATATTAAATATGAGCTGCTGTCTATAAAATGTCCTACTTGAAAAGTATCACATTTAAGAGTAAACAGGTTAAGTTTCAAAATATTGAAAATTTAGTTCCCAAAGTTAACCAAATGTCCTTTCTAATTTTGATTTCCAGTAGACACACATAATTCATAGTCATTTAAAAAGGTAAGTTATTAGCAAAATGTCTACTAGCTTCATTTTCTGCCAATGTTTTTCTCCAAGCTATTATGTGGTAGACAATTCCAAAATTAAAAACCATTTAGGTGATTGGATTGGACTAAGGACAGATGAAATCTAGAATGAAAAGTTTAAAATATGTGCTTTCTTGCTGAAATGTATCTACTTCTCTTTTTACAAAAACAAATTATGTGTTGAGTATTTTTAGATTGGAAGATTTGTTCTTCCCTCATTTTTAAAATATTTTTCCAGTTTTATTGAGAAATAATTGACATACATCACTGTATGTTCTTCCTTCATGTTTGAAAAGTATCCATTTATGGTCATTTTTCCTCTTATCAATTATGTTTGATATATGAAAATATGAATATAAAGTGAATTAATGTTTTAATAACTGATTCACTTTTTGAGATGCTCACTCCAATTTTATGAACTATCAGACACTTCATTTGCACAAATGATTTCTTGTTCTGTTACGACGTATGCAGTAAGACAAACAAAAAGCTAATAATCATCCAAACTAATTAGTGGGCGTCCAAAAGTAATCCTTTTAATGCAAAAATCGTGAAAGGTTATAAAAGAGCTGACAGAACTTTATAGCCAATGGCAAATGTGAAAATTCTGTAACTTCAAACAAAAATGGAAAAAGTACCGAAAGAACAAACAGATTAAAAAATAAATTAACAGGAACAAGACAGTAGGTTACAGATGGAATCTGGGTATAGTATCATTGTATTATTTTTAGATTCTGGTGCTTTACTTTAGAATCAGCACAACTAATAATTAAGGTATTTTTTAATGGGTGTCCTTGTTTCTCAATGCAGGCAGGAAAGAAAAACAGGAGAAATAACTCAGAGATAGACCATGCTATATCCTCTGGGCTTCACTATCATTATTTAAGCCTTTTTTCCTTTTACACTGCAAGACCAAAAAAAAAAAAAAATCAATTTGAGGAGAAATATATAATAAAAACCCACCTTGAGAGTTGGGTGAATAGTTTCCATTAAAGTATAATCTGAACATAGAAACCAGATTTAATACTCTATCAAGAAAAAGACATGACTTGGTAAGGCAGGTTTTAGTAATGGCTAATAAAGCATGACAATAGTAATTAAAATTATCATTACTTTGTGACATCCACAAAATTGTAACAAATCTCAAAATAGCAAAAGTAGCAAATGAAAAACATCAATACTATGTATGGCATATGTTCATGGGACACCTACTGTCTATGCCTGACATGGGCAAGTCTGCTCTCTCTGAAGAGAGAAGTCCATCAGCAAAAATCCACAGCCCACTGTTGTGAATACAGTGTATCTTTCAATAATAATTATTTATTAAAAGGTAAGCTAAAAATATTTTTTAAAAAATCAAAATATCCCTAATTTGAAAAGGTTTACAATTTTTGGAACCACATTAAATAAAGCAAAGATGGAGTACTACACTCAAATTCAGTGAGCAGCTTTCTGAATATTATAGAGATACTAGTATGAAAATCTACTATCAGCTGAGTTGGTTCAAAAAGTGTTGCAAGAAACAAGAGATGGCAAAAGCAAAGAAACTACTCATTTCTCCTATAAGGAAGACCAGACCTATATTCTACCTTATTGCTTTCCATAATAATCACTACATCAACTTCCTGATGGGTCAAAGGTTCTAACATGAGTGTCTAACATGAGTGTCTAACTTGGGCCTGTCACAAATACACAACAAACATACAAGTAAATGCTATAATCATACTCTTAAAAGGTATATCTGGGTCATTTCTACAGCTATTCCTTGAAAAAGTAATGATTACAGCAATTACATAAAGCCAAGACATGTCCCCACTGACTACAATAACGTGTACATTATTAAAGCTAAATGCTTCAAGATCATTGGCTTTCCCCCACACTGTTATCAGTCATGGCACCAAGCTATGGGATCCAACTGGCAGCATTCTAATCAGAATAAAAGGGAAAGGAGTATTGCTTAACAAGAAGAATGTTTGGTATCTAGAATTACATAAAGTTAGAAATTCAAATAACGCCAACCCCAAGTAATTCACTGTGTGTGTTCAAAATTATGTCCTAATTTCATAGGGTCTAGACCTAAAAATCTGCACTCATTTTACCATTAACAGTCTGTAAAATTCTGTTGGTGTTAGTAAAGACTGTGGCTATTTACCATTAACAGTCTGTAAAATTTTGTTGGTGTTTGTAAAGACTGTGGCTATATGTGGCGAAACATGGAGAGCCATCAACATTCTGATCCTAACTCCCACTTTGTCTTGGCATCACAAAGAGGCTGCAGACCAGTTTCTTTTCTGAACCCTATTTTACGTGTATATTGTTAATAATGCTGCTATGAATATTCAGGTACAAGTTTTTGTGTAGACAGGTGCATGCACTTTAAGTCTCCTTTTATGACTTTCCCTATATAGCCCACATTATAGCTACATTTTCATCATTAGTGGTAATGAGGCGGTAGAGCATAATGGTCAAAAGACTGGCTCTAGAGACTGACTGGCTAAATTCATAGCCTAGCTAAGCCACGTACTGGCTGTAGGAACTTGGGCAAGTTATTTAATCTCACTGTGTATTAATTAGTTTCTTCTCCAGAGATAGGGATAACAACACCACCTACCTCTAGAGTTGTGATGAGAATTAAATGATATAACTTGCAGTGTCATAAAACATTAAAACAACTTAAAATATTTTTAATGCAAAAGTATTTTAAGCAAAATAACACCTTTTGAGTAAACAAAAACCTATATTCTGATGCACATTTTGATAAGACATGGCAGTACAATCACATGATTGATGAAACAGAACTGTGTTAAACTTTTTTGTTTTTGGGGAAAAAAAGGTTTAAAATTATCTGATCATGTCATAAAATGGTACAGAACTAAATATATACATACACAAGTATACAAGTCAAATGGGAAATCTGAGTAAGATTCGTAGACTGTATCAATGTCAGTCTCCTGACTGTGATATTATACTATAGTCTTGCAAAATGTTACCACTGGGGAAAATTGGGCAGAATGTTCATGTTCAATTATTATTATTTCATACAACTGCATATGAATCTACAATTAGCTCAATAAAAATTTCAATTAAAGATATGTGATCCCGGGCTTCCCTGGTGGCGCAGTGGTTGAGAGTCCTCCTGCCGATGCAGGGGACACGGGTTCGTGCCCCGGTCCGGGAAGATCCCACATGCCGCGGAGCGGCTAGGCCCGTGAGCCATGGCCGCTGAGCCTGCGCGTCCGGAGCCTGTGCTCCGCAACGAGAGAGGCCACAACAGTGAGAGGCCCGCGTACCGGGGGGGAAAAAAAAAAAGATATGTGATCCCTTGGACTTCCCTGGTGGCGCAGTGGTTAAGAATCCGCCTGCCAATGCAGGGGACACGGGTTGGAGCCCTGGTCTGGGAATATCCCACATGCCGTGAAGCAACTAAGCCCATGCGCCACAACTACTGAGCCTGCAGTCTAGAGCCTGTGAGTCACACTACTGAAGCCCGCGCGCCTAGAGCCCGTGCTCCGCAACAAGAGAAGCCACAGCAATGAGAAGCCTGAGCACTGCAACGAAGAGCAGACCCCGCTCGCCGCAACTACAGAAAACCCGCACACAGCAACGAAGACCCAACACAGCCAAAAATTAATTAATTAATTAATTAATTTTTTTAAATAAAAATATGCGATCCCAGTATAAATTTACTAAACATCAATCAACTGTATGCTTATAATGACTGGCTTTTATAGGACAACTGCCATAACCTGTAGAAGTTACATTTAAGGAGAAAGCACCATCTTTACTACCATCATCAGCAACACCAACGCCTTTTACATTATTTTTCTTATGCATTTAAAATAGATTACACAGTTTCTAATTAAATGACATTTTTTTGCTACTTCTACATCATTTATTAAACCTTTTTTCCCCTCAGCTTTTATTGAGAGTAACTGACATATAACATCATGTAAATTTAAAGTATACAATGCAATGATTTGTAATAGGTATATATTGGGAAATGATTACCACAATAAGGTTACTTAGCACGCCCATGACTTCATATCGTTATGATTTTTTGTGTGTGTGATGAAAACTTTTAAGATATACTCTCTTAGCAACTTTCAGGTATACAATACAGTAATGCTAACTACAGTCACCATACTATGCGTTACAACCCAGAACTTATTCATTTTATAACTGGAAATTGGTACCCTTTGACCACCTTCACCCCCTACCCCCGACCCCCAACTCATTAAATCTTGATTTAGTAGTATACCACTAGATTCTATTACGGAATAAAAAGACATAGACATCAGTGCCTCCCTTCCAACAGACATAAATCTAACTTAAAAAAAAAATTTACAGTATTTTTAGTGAAGCAACCAGTTAATTTTATGTCCTAAATTGTCCTCCAAAAATGCTTCATTCCAATTCATTCATCTTTTTATGTAATCCTCAGATTATGTGGATCTTGATTTCAAGTCAGTTTGAGGAACAGCCCTTAGTGAGTATAAGATATCGATCTCAAAATTCTTAAAACTGCAGGTAGGTTGACATTATCACTGAATTTAATTTTACACAAAATATTAAAAATCCACCTACCATCAATTTATACTTCTTGAAGCCTGGCACATTTAACTGCATTTCATGACAAGTGGAGAAAGCATAAATCGAAGCTGATAGAATTTACTATTTTGGAATGGGCAACCAAAATCCATTTTATTGAGAAAAGATTGTTTATCTATCTTAGGTATTTTCTGCAATGTACAACCTAGAATAAGAATAATGCTGGAAATAAGCAGATACATACAATCCTTTTTGGCTTGCAGTCACAATGATTCAAGGTGTCTTGCTTTGCACTCTTCCCTCCAGGAACTCTTCTCTCCCACTACACACCAAACCAACAGATGAACTATATAACCTCCCTAAATAATGGCACAGTATTTACAAAGTTTTGGCAGTGAGTCAAAATAGAAATTGGAGATCTAGACCAAGTAAATACTGTATATTTGGCAAAATCACATTTGTGGTTGTGTTCTTCAGCACAGTTTCCAAGATAACCACCAACTCTACTTGGCAACCTGACTCTCCCACAGTTAAGGCTCTACCTGTAAAACTGGCTTGAGAGATATTTTCCTGCTACTGGATTTGGTGCCATTACTACTCTTAAGAACTACTGTGCAATGATGGCATAATAGTTGAGAAAATGTTATTTTGATGAACCAAAACTGACAGCTAGCTGGTCCAAAGCTTTAACCTGTCCCCATGACAGGAAACAATTAGAGTAAAACAGTCTACATGGTTGCTTACAAAACAAAGAAGACTCCCTCTAGTAACTGAAGATTGCTAAGACTATTAAAGTCTATTAAGCAATGATAACATCAACAACAAAGACAACAATTAAACTTGTAGAGGCAATTAGGGCATTAAAAAAAGCAGATTTAACATTTTCTAAGTATTAAACATTCTAAAATGTCAAACATCCACAGCTTATGAGAACATTTTATTGCAAACTAATTTCTTAAGAATTCACATGAATTTACTAACTTGGATTTGGTGCAGTATGAAAAATAAAGTTTCTGCCAGGTGTGTCTGTGAATCATAAGAAGAACTTCTTAATGAGATAAACAAGGAAAGATTGGGCTGGCCAAAAAGTTCATTCAGGTTTTTCAGTAACATCTTACAAAAACCCAAACGAACTTTTTGGCCAACCCAATACATTTCAGTAGTGCCATCTGGCTTACAACACTGTGTATGGGTGGGGTCTTGGAGAAGTTGATAGAGAAATTCTAACTGCAACAAGCGAAACCAAAACATTAACTCCACTCTTTGTTACCTAATACAAGTCTAGTGCCCAAACAGAACTTTGGAAGTCTGTCATAACAACTCCCAGGCAGGTGCATTTCACTTGTTCTGGAAGTGATGTTGACCTGCCAATATCTAGGTCCATGCACCATTGAATCAGAATCCTATTAATCCCTCTGGCTCCTGGCATGGACCAACACAATACCAGATCTAATTAGAGCCATAAGAAGAGTTTGGTAAATGTGTGAATTTAAACAAGGCAAGAGACTTCCCTCATTCCAAGTTAATTTCTCATTAACCATTAGTTCAATTTAAAAAATAAGCAGGGGACTTCCCTGGTGGCGCAGTGGTTAAGATTCCGTCTGCCAGCACAGGGGACACGGGTTCGAGCCCTGGTTTGGGAAGATCCCACAAGCCGTGGAGCAACTAAGCTCGTGCGCCACAGCTACTGAGCCTGTGCTCTACAGCCCACGAACCACAACTACTGAGCCTGCATGCCACAGCTACTGAAGCCGGCGCACCTAGAGCCCGTGTTCCACAACAAGGGAAGCCACCGCAATGAGAAGCCTGCGCACCACAACGAAGAGTAGCCCCCACTCACCACAACTAGAGAAGAGCCTGCGTGCAGCAACAAAGACCCAACGCAGCCAAAAATAAATAAATGAATGAATAAATTTATAAAAAATAAGGAGGGCTTCCCTGGTGGCACAGTGGTTAAGAATTCACCTGCCAATGCAGTGGACACGGGTTTGAGCCCTGGTCCAAGAAGATCCCATATGCCGTGGAGCAACTAAGCCCGTGCGCCACAACTACTGAGCCTGCACTCTAGAGCCCGCGAGCCACAACTACTGAAGCCCGAGTGCCACAACTACTGAAGCCTGTGCACCTAGAGCCTGTGCTCTGCAACAAGAGAAACCACTGCACTGAGAAGCATGCACACCACAAGGAAGAGTAGCCCCCACTTGCCGCAACTAGAGAAAGCCCGCGTGCAGCAACCAAGACCTATTGCAGACATACATACATACATACATAAATGAATGAATGAAATTTTTGGAGAATCCAGGTAGTATTGACTCTCACAAATATGGTATATGAAAAGCTGAGGTTATGTCTTTCATTGTAAAGTATCCCATGCTAATTAAAATAATTTTTCTAGGGCTTCCCTGGTGGCGCAGTGGTTAAGAGTCCGCCTGCCGATGCAGGGGACACAGGTTCGTGCCCCGGTCCGGGAAGATCCCACATGCCGCGGAGCGGCTGCGCCCGTGAGCCATGGCCGCTGAGCCTGCGCGTCCGGAGCCTGTGCTCCGCAACGGGAGAGGCCGCAACAGTGAGAGTCCCGCGTATCGCAAAAAAAAAAAAAAAAAAAAATTTCTACTAAAGGAAAAAGTAATATTTTCTTGATTTGGTGAATAATATGCACACCTCCTCCTTATAATCATTGAAGCCCCTCATACAATATTAATTAGCAGCTATTTTCAGAAAAGAGTCTAAATTGGATGCTGGGAAAGAACAAGCTTTCATGGTCACAATGAAAATTATTAATCAATGTATATATCCTTATTTATCAATGTGATGTATCTATTATTAGTTGAATAGCCTTAAGACAGTATATACAACATCTGAAAAGTCCCCCAAAAGTAGTTATATACCACTGTTAGCAAAAGAAATTATTTATTTTAAATTCTGAATTGCTGGAATAATTAACCACAGTTTTCTCAACAAACAGTAAGCATTTGTGCTAAATTCCTAAGTGTTTTCTTTATTATTGAGGACAAATAAGAACTAACCAAATGAGCTGTTTCTATTCCACAGAGATGAGTAATATGTCTCCCTTGTAATCATGCCTCCGATATCAATGATTAAAGTAAATTTAACTGCTTTTCCAGAGATCAAAATACAAGGAGTTACAAAGTGAACTATTGAGGACAAATAGTTTTGGAAATCCGATTTATGGAGTAATGTCCATTACTGTGCTTTTCCAACTCTGTCCATCTTTTAATCATGTCCATGCCTTCTAAACTTGTTTGACTTTCCAGTCTTTCACTAACACTTCTCTGCTTGATAACATTTAAAAAATCAGTATTTATTGTGTTGAAATTTATATTCTACTTCAAACCTATTACAAAACACACATGCAAACATGGAAAAGAATATAACTCCCCTCCAGTATTTCAACTTTTCATTAAAATGCAAATATAATGATTTTCATTAGCCAGGCAACAATACCCACAGTCTTAAATCAAACCCAACCCAACCCAACCCAATTATCTTTTCTATGTACATTCCAACTGTCCCTAAGATATATTCTTCCTCTTATGTTGGATCATTTGTTGATGAATACTTTTAGATTTGTATTTGCCATTATTATCCCTGATTGGAGAGGAAAAAGCACAATGTGTGACTCGAGATTTTAAATTTTGGATATATCCTCCTCCCTAGACAGACAAATATAAAAATATTTCACTAAATTTTCAACAACTGGAAAATGATCATTTTTCAATTCCTAAACACTACAAGAAGAAGGAAGAAAACTCACTCAAGGCAATTAAAAGTATGTCATGAGGGTAACAGCCAGTAAATTTCACTTATATTTCACATTCGACCTTCTCAGCAGTCTATCCAGCCCACGCTTTATTTGCCATAGGTAGAAAAGTCTCCATAGAAACTTAGCTTAATATCGCTAGACGAGCAGCCCCAATGAAAGAGATTCAGCAAGATTCATGTGCGTAAAAAGGAGGAGGAGGAGAAAGAGGAGAAAAGGAAGAGGAAGAAGGGGAAGAAAGGGGAAGAGGAAGAAGAAGTAGAAGAGGAAAGAGGATGAGGAGAAAAGAGACACAGAGAAAAGCAGAGAGATAAAAGACCAAAGAAAAGAGAGCAGCCAAGAGGGAAAGAGAAATTTGGATGGGACTGTTAGAAATCTGCTCTCTACGTCTCTGTTTCTTTACTGGGATTGGGTTTCATTTCTTTCGGCGCCCCTGACCTTGCAGTCTTCCAACTCTCCACACTCCCCCCCCACCCCCGCCTCCTGCCCGCCCGCCCCCTCCCCCGGCCTGCGCCTGCCTTTGTGTCTGCCTGTCACTTACCGGGGAACCCGACGAAGCTGATTCGGGAGAAGCACAAAGCCAGGACACAGATTTGCCCACAAATTCTCTCACACACATTCCCCAGGCTGGAAGGTACAGCCCATCGCAGAGCTGATGTACCTCGAGAAAAGTGGGTTCGGGTCTTATTGAGGGAACCAGAGAAACTATTCTTTCCTCTCTCGCTCGGCACCGCTAACAAAACGCGCGGACTTCAGGAAAAAACAAAACCCCACTGAGTGGACTCCTGTTCCACTCGCCTGACACTCGCTGAGCGCAGCCCCCGAAAAGGGGGACACGGGGCAGAAAGGGGCGGACGCAAACGCACACCCAGACCCAGAGCCCCAGCGGAGAAAAGGGTCGAAGACCACTCCGTCTGTGTTCTCCCCAGGGCGGGCGAGGATAAACCCGAGGCTCGTCTGCCTTCCACGAAGGGAGGGGGTGGGGAAGCTTCAAGGGGAAGGTCGTGCCCCCCACAGCTGAACTATTTTAGAAAGGAAAGCAGAGAAAAATCACTTTCCGGAGGATAAAAGGCCGGGAAAGCAGCCGGCCGGACTCACAAAGGTAAGTTTTCTGGGCGAGGAGGACACGAGCACTAGCAGGAGAGAGAGGAGGACACAGAACTACAGGTTTAAAGGGGGGTGGGGGGAATTAAAACTATATTTGTCAGCCATGTTGAAGAGGCTCCAGTAATTTGTGAAGCTTCCCTCTTCCCTCTTGGTATTTGTGGGTGACACTGCAGGCTTTGCTCCCCAGTCCCCACAAGCCCGAGAGAAAGCGCAGGGGAGAGGAAAGGGAGAGTTTCGCGGCACAAGAGAAGCGCTCTGACCTCGTTCTCGTCCCTCAGCCTTGCAGCAATCCAGCAGTGGCAGTCGGGTCTCCTTTCTAACAAATCCTAAAGGGCAGCCATCTTGCTTCCTTCTGCTTCTCTACGAAAGCAGCCTAGCCTCCGCATCAATATTCATAAGGCAGTTTGACGTCTGTTCTCATCACTCGGCGGGGCCGGCGTCTCGGGGCGGCCGCGGCGAGGGGGCGGACGTGACTCGCATGCGAGCCGGGCCTGGGCGCGCGGCGCTCGCGAGGAGGCGGCGGGGCCGCCCGAGCTCTCGCCGCAGCCGCCGCTCTCCTCCTCCTCCTCCGCCTTCTCCGCCCCGCTTCCTCCTCCTCCTCCTCCGCCTCCTCCCCCTTCACCCGGCCGCCGCCTCCTCCGTCCCGGTCTCCGCCGCCGCCCCGGGACCCTCGGCCACGGCTCCCCGGGAATCGGCTCCCCGCCCCGGGGCTCCCCGCACAAAAGCCGGCGGCCCCTGGGGCCGAACGAGGGGGCGCGCGGTCGAGGCCGGGGCTGGGGAGCCAGCGTGGGGAGCCGTGGGCCCGGAGGAGCGCGGGGCGGGGGCACGCGGGGGAAGGTCCGGCCCCCGGGACCCTCTGATGGGTTTCCACTCCAGTGAAGGCGCGGGGCGGGCGCGAAGGGGGAGGTGGCGTGCGTCCCTGGCAGGAGGCTGCGAGACCCCAGCTTAACCTTTTAAACTTTTTGCTGGTACCGCACCCCACCGCCTCCTTAGAGTAGGTGGGCGCCGCCCCCGCCCCGACTCCCACCTCCTGGCAGGTATCCCCGCACACGCCCCCTCGCGCACCCACCCCCTGGTAGGTCCAACCGCCCCGCCTCGTCCCCGCTTTGGCATCCTCTCCACACAGTCGCTTTCATCTCGCTCAGCAGAAGCACTCCCCAGTTTCGCGGAGGGCATGCCCTTAGTGCTTTAGGGGCCTGTAGTTTTAAAGACTCGACAAATTAGGAATTTGACCCAGGCCCGCTTCTCCCCGCCCCGGCCCACCTTCTGTTTACTTTGGCCACGTGGGCTGGGAAGAAGGATTCACGCAGATCCGAGAGGGCTTTCGCACCAGTGACTCTCCACTTCGCGCTGGATTCGGTTGTAAGAAATAAATCTGCACTTTCAAATGCTTAAATTTACCCCCATAAGAGCCTCTATTTTGAAAAAATGTCCAGCCTTATAATTAAGTAATGACATCGACCCATAAAGAACCAAACGCCGAATGACGGACGCTCGATTTTCCCTGAAGTTCGGAATTCTATATAACCACTCGCATCCACTGACAGATTTTCTTTTCCATTGCCGAGTAGTTTTACTTCTTTTTAATGCTTTTTCCCCCAATCATAAATTTTTTATGTGAAGATGAGATCAAGAACAAAGCCCACGTGAATTGGTATATCAGATGGTTTTTGAGATTTGCCCTCTATTAGAAGTTCTCACGTTACTGGCATTCAAATTTTAGATAGACGTTTTGGACACATCTTTTACGGGATCACTACATTGTGATCACGATACTCTTAAGTAAACACAAGTTATTTTGTGTAGCTCACGGTTTTTTGTCCGCAAATTTCTTTGGATGTCTTTACCTAATTTTATGAAATCAGAATATTTTCTCTTTGAAAAGGGTTAAAAAAGGAACTCTTTGTATGTGTCACGTTGTTACTAAGAAGAGCGTTTGAAGTGAAACGCTGTTTATTCCACTTTGAGACAAAGTTGACTTCGATTTCTGGTTTTGCACTAGACTAAGTAAAATCGTTCGTTTCCCTAAGCATTCATGTAAAATGAATTTCCATCTTTTCTAATTGTACACTAATGTGTCATTGAAGTCTTGGCAATTGCTAACGGACTTTAAGCTGTTTAAAAGGTGCCTTGTAATTTGTTTCTCAAGTCCAAAAAGTAAAGTTTTCCGAAGGCTGTGACGTACAGTTGTGCAGCGCACAGAACAGCAGAATTGTGGAAAGCGTGAGCTTTGGAGTCCACAGAGGCAGATGAATCTTGACTCCACGCTTACTAAATGTGTGACCTTGAGCGTGGTACTTAACCCTTTGTGTATGTCAGTTTCCTCACCTGTCAAACACCATCTAAAACAGTGCGGTTGTGAGGATTAACTATGACACTAAGTGCCCAGGTGGTTATTACTACTGGTTATTACTATTACCAGTCATAAGCCATCTACTTTCAAGAGTTTTTCTTGTTTAACTAGAAGTATAGAAGTAATTATGTCTTCCTACATTGAATAACATGGCAAATATTGTATTGGCATGTGTCTGATATAAACACCCGTATATGCCCTTATTTATATGATAATTGAGGAAATGGTCTGTAGGGTCACCTCCCTCTCATCTTTTAAACCTCTCTCTTTGTTGTAGCAGGTGGTTCTCGTCTACCTGGAGTCATACTTGGCTTGCAGTTGGTTTTGCAACAGGCCCTGAACCTTTTCTTGCCAACTTCTTCCTTTGCACCTCCACCCCACCCCACCCCACCCTTAACCACCATGACATTTGTTAATTGAAAAGAAAATACCTTACTCCTCTTGGCTGTTATGACTTTTCAACAGCAAAAGGAAGTAAAATTCTAAAGGTCTCCAGGTGTAAAATATCTTAGTGAAATTTTGTATTGTTGATTTTTTAAACACCTCTTTCTTACTTGCTATTTCTGGGAAAGATAAGCTATAGTGAACGTTGTTGACTGGATATTAGTGGGTAATTCAGAGCAAGCTTTTATTAATTGTGTGTATTCTTAAGAATTCTCCTCTTACAGATGTGGATAATCTTTTTAAAAGATAATTTGCTGTTTTAACAGCAGTCCATTGCTATCAAACTCCTTACCATTTTCTTTTTTTTTTTTTTCTTCAACTAGAAAGACCAGCACTATTTCCACACAGAAAAATCCTTGCTTCCTTACCAGAGGAAAAAAAACTAATAGAACAAGTCCCACAACATGCTATTCTGTGTTAGAAAATTGACTTGATTGGGCTGGGTACCTGCTGTCTAACTCAATTGCTCGGTCTCTAAGCCTCATAGGGTGGAGGCAGCTTCCTGTCTGCTTTGTCCTTTAAAGAGCTGACAACAGGGCTTTCCTGGTGGCGCAGTGGTTAAGAATCCGCCTGCCAATGCTGGGGACATGGGTTCGAGTCCTTGTGCAGGAAGATCCCACATGCTGCGGAGCAACTAAGCCCATGCGCCACAACTACTGAGCCTGCACTCTAGAGCCCGCGAGCCACAACTACTGAAACCCGTGCTCTGCGACAAGAGAAGCCACCGTAATGAGAAGCCTGCGCACCACAAAGAAGAGTAGCCCCCACTCTCCGCAACTAGAGAAACCCTGCGCGCAGCAACGAAGACCCAACGCAGCCAAAAATAAATAAATAAATAAATTTCTATTAAAAAGAAAAAGAGCTGACAATAGCAGCTTGCTTTACAATGCAAATTTCTTGTACTAACAAAAAAATAATAGGTGATTCTTAATTTCCTCCCCACCTGCAGAATAGGAAATTTTCTTTAAGGACTTGATTTTCTCTTTAACTGAGATGAGAGTTGTGGTGCATACACCTTTGAAAGAATTATAGTGGTTTAACAAAAACATTAAATCATGGCCTGTTGTTTCCCATCTCCAAAAACATATTTCTGAAGTATGACATGATAAAGATTCTCTCCATGCTTAAAAGACAATTGACCTTCAAACAGCACAGCAGTCATTGCTGGGAAGGGACTTTCTTGTTTCTTTTGTCTAGTGACATTACTGCACACCATACAAAGGTACATATTTAATATAAGTAGAATGCCAAGTTAAAAAAATCCCCAAGAGATGAAACATTTAGACAGAACACTTCAAATTATTGATATACATTATTATTAATACAAACCATCATTGTCTAAAGCCGAGGATCATAATATTATGAGATTCTTGATAGAGTCTCTTTTGTTAATATGATTTCTACTTTTTTCCTGACCTTGTTTCATATGGTTAATTTCTCTTTCTATCATTTGGAAATTTTAAAGAAATAGACACAAATGATATAATCCTAACACTCAAATCAGGAGCTTTCCAATGTGTGTACTGATTTAATGGGGGTTAAAATGAAATGTTAGATGAAACTCAAAAGTTTAATCCTGTTAAAATATTGTCAAAGACGTTATAAGAAGAACATCAGGGGGACTTCCCTGGCGGACCAGTGGTTAAGACTCCGAGCTTCCACTGCAGGGAGCATGGGTTCAATCCCTGGTCAGGGAACTAAGATCCCACATGCCACGAGGTGTGGACAAAGAATATTAGGCTCATTAGTGAGACAAATCTCATGGAAGTGCCTCCAGAAGTATTGCAAATGTGTTGCTAATATCAATCTCTTTTCTTCTCATAAATTCTGAATTCACAGTCCAATAACTACTCTTCTTATTCTCATCCAACTTTGGTAACGCATTTAATATCCCACTTTCTTCTTTTTTTAAAATTAATTTATTTATATTTTATGTTTGGCTGCGTTGGGTCATCGTTGCTGCACGTGGGCTTTCTCTAGTTGCGGTGAGCAGGGGCTACTCTTTGTTGTGGTGTGTGGGCTTCTCATGGCGGTGGCTTCTCTTGTTGTGGAGCACGGGCTCTAGGCGCGCAGGCTTCGGTAGTTGTGGCACACGGCTCAGTAGTTGTGGCTCACGGACTCTAGAGCGCAGGCTCAGTAGTTGTGGCGCACGGGCTTAGTTGTTCCGTGGCATGTGGGATCTTCCTGGACCAGGGCTCGAACCCGTGTCCCCCGCATTGGCAGGTGGGTTTTTGACCACTGTGCCACCAGGGAAGTCCCCCACTTTCTTCTGATAGAGTAATTTTTCAGTTTCAGTGATAAACTTCAATAATGAAGTTTATTATATAGGATTTTATAGTTTTAAAAGCATTTTTGTACACTAATATTTTTGTGGTAAGGTGTACACTAACAGTTTAATATTCAAAATCATATGCCACATTAAAATGGCATATAATTCCTGTCTTATAAAAATGAAAATTGAGGCTAAGTGACTTTTCCTGCAATAGAGGATCACCTCTCAAACCCAAGTTTAGTGAATCCAAGATCAGGCCTTTTTCATTATACCCAAATTATCCTCATATCTTTTCCTGCTCGTCTCCGTCTAAATTTTTCTCACCATTATTAGTACTAACTAGTATAAGAATCTTCCCTTCAAAACTCAAAATAATTTTCCGTTATTCTGTTACTTAAAAAAGACAACTCAACACCTGCATTTACATATACTACATTTACTTGTTAAATACTGGCTATGTACCAAGCATTGTAATAATTCTTGTACATTTATTATCTTTTAATTTAATGCTTAGCATAACCAAATAAGGTAGGTAAAAGCTTATAGAGAATTAACAGTTGAGTGATTTGGTTGGGATTAAAGAGCTGGAACCAAGGTCTAAATCTAAAGCTAGGTTTGTCTGATTCTAAAGCTCATGTCCTTGCAAGCTACACTGTTCTGTCTCCCCAGTTTAGCAGATACAGATATCTATGTTTAATGCCATGATAAGTTTTTCACACAGTTAGGGTGTGTGTGTGGGGGGGGTTGTGTTTTGGGGTTTTGTTTTTGTTTTTTTTACAATAACATTAGTGTTCCCTATCTCTTCCTCATAAAACAAAAACAGAAACAAAAACTCTTGTCTAAACTTTTACTTGGTTTTTGTTTGTTTGTTTTTTTTGTTTTTTAATCATTTGCTTTCTACGCTGTTTCTTTTGTTTCCAATTGTATGCTAGAAGTTGGCATGCTTGAACTTTTTGGAATAATGATTATATTTGTGTAATAAACAGATGTGGTATCACACTCCTGCCCACTCCCCCATCCCTATAACATATGTCTTAACCCCACTAACAGATTGTTTACAGATAAGTTCTGCTACCTGTTTTCAGTATTAGTGTGGTGGAAGGATGTTGCACCCTTGATCTGCTCCTGATTTCTTTGAATGACTTAGGGTTCATTCCCGCCAAACAGGGAAGCTGACAGGTGGAAAGAGTGCCACCTACTGAAATTGTTCATAGGACATGGATCTTTGGGGATAAAATACTTAAAATGGGATGGCACTAAATCTTTCCATTGGGAAAATGAATGAGACTCACCTCTGGGGCTTTTGAAAAATACAAATAACTAGCTTGCACTTATCTACCCCCAGCAGTGTCTTGGTTTAATTAACGAGGTCTGGGATGGGGCTAGAGTAACAATATTCTTCAAAAGATTCACGGATAATCAGATGTACAGCTCTGCTGAAAAATCGCGGGTATAGCTTAATGTGTAAAAATACGATGAAAACAATTAATGCTTACACATAATATTAATAGTTAATGGGCACAAAATGTTGTCATTCATGGAGCATCCCATGACAAAAAGCAAACAGTGGGTACCTCACTACAGTCTGGTGAAGCCCTCACACCTTTGCAAAGATGGAGCAAATTTGCCTGTGACTCCCTTTCTGTATTTCAGGTTGGTTAAATCCTTCTAAGTTCTCTTGTGTCAGGTTAAAACAAACAAACAAACAACTCTCCTTTGAGGAAGAGATAAATAATTAGCAGCCAAAGAATGACCCAGATTATTACTAGTGAAAAGGAAAGAGCAGGGGAAAATGCAAGTGATAGGACTGGTAGCCTGATGCAGTGGGGAGAAAGAAGTGTTGAAAGTTGCCTGAGTTCAACTTGAGAAGACTACTTAGGGATTTTTGTTCTAATAAAAAAAAATTCTATTGGTTGAGTTTCGTCACATTTTTCTAAAAACATTTAAACCATTCTTTAATCCAGGCAGATAGACAAATTGATTCTGATTTCTTTCTTTTTCCAAAATAATGGTCACGCAATAGTTTATGAATGTATTACAAAGCAGCTAACTATTAGTGCAGTTCTTCCTGGAAGAAAGAGCTTTACAGATTAAACTAATTTTAGGTCCCCATGAGTTAAATTCTTCCCTTTCTTATGATATTCTATATGGAAAAGAAGGAAAAATAAAAAAGGAAGTAGGGTAGTTACTATTTGACATCCAATTTTCTTCAAATATTCTAAAGTGTGTTTTCATACTTTCTAGAGATGTGTGAGAAAAATCTAATGAGATCTGAATCAGTGCCAACTCAGAGCCTGTGGGAAGGCAGGGTAGTTTCCTGCAAAGATTTACACCACCAACCTCTGTTTAATTTGTTTTCTTATTTTATATCTTAGAGTACAATACTATTACTATTTGGCAGAAAATCTCCTTGATCTGTCAGTAATTAGGCACGCCTCTAAGTTGAACATGGGTTGATTGCCAAGCAATTGTTCTGCATTTCACAATGACTTTAAGCCCCAAGAGAATAAAGTACATTTAAGTAGTGACCACAAAATAGGGGTTCCTGAAAGAAAAGTTGGAGTAGAAGGTGAAAAGAAACACACACACACACATTAAATCAGAACATCAAAAACACATGCTAAAGAAGCATTTCTTTGGGGGTCCCTAACATTTATTTCTCTGAAATCTTATGATCACTGACCCTAGTTAGACTGGGTAGAGAGAGATAAGGAAGTGAGAACTATTGAAGAATGGTGTGCTTAGCACAGGGTTGGGAGATGTCAGGTGGGTGTGATCCTAGTGGTAATACTGATATACTTTAATAAAGGAGACTTTCCTGATTCTCCTTAAATCTTAAAACATTAATAGCTATTGTCTACTAGTGAACAAGAACCAAAAGAGTCTCTCTCTAAATTTAAAATCCAAAAAAGGCTAAAGTCATAATTTTGGTGGGTGAGGGCCACTGTTAAAGGTAAAAGTAGTATCAACTCACAAAACAGATACTCAAAAAAATTTAGACAGAGAAACTAGTAAAAGCATACTTATTGGAATGTTAAACTCAGTCTGATATGAGTAAATGACATGGTTTAGGATTGTAGTCTAGACTCTGCTACTAAAAAACCTACCCAAAATCTTTAACATGCATTATCTCATTTAGTATTTACAATAATCTTTAAAATAGGTGAGACAGTTATGAATCCCATTTTATTTTATCTTATTTTTTAACACTAGGGAACATGTATTTAACACATGAGGGGACATGTCAGAGAGATTAAGTAACTTGCCCAGGATTACACAGCAGGTGATACATTCTGAGACTTAAATCTTCTTCAGTATTCTTTCCACAAACCAAAAGGAAACAAATAAACCAACTTTAATTCCTTCCTGGGGGCAGAAAAGAAGCTCTGATCAACCTGTGACATTGTATCTTAGGCTGATACATTTGTATTCCTTGCCTATGCTCACACAGGCAGAGCAGAATGCTACAGTAATGGAAACATTTAGGAAAAGTGTGTTTACTGTTTTTCGTTTATTTACTTGTTTATGTTTTAATGTAGGCCATCCACTGTGGTAGGAATTCTGTTCATTCCAAATGTGAGGGGAAAGTTAATCTATTCCCTAAAAAACATTTCTAAGGGGAAGAATAACAAGTCAAGGCACTTTGTCAGAAATTAAAAAAAAAAAAAAACTTTAGAAATGAAGGCTTGTTAGTCTCATTTTCCATTGCAAAATGGTTCATCTGAAGTTTCTAAACTGTCATAGGTTATGGTGATGCTTGAGATACTGATGTGTCATTTGTGTTTCAATTTCACATTCTTGAGAGGCAGCTTAATCAGCACATGACCATAACCAGAGTCAAATGGCATCGTTACAAGGGTTTGCTCAGGAAATCCTCAAATCACAGAAGGATCAGAAACGGATGGAAATACCATCGCAAAAACATCCCTTAAAAGGTGTAATAATAACGACATATCTGGTCATTCTTGTTTCACATTAGCGGTAGCATTTCCCAGGATCTGCTTTCTCAGCCTTTAAGAAAGGCTATATTTAAAATTAAATTTAAATTAATTCTATATCTAAAATTAAACTTACATGGTGATGACTCATTGCATTATTCTCACTTCAATATACTTCTTATTTTTTCTCTCATTCAGTGATACAACAGTGAACAAGACGTGTTCCCTGCCCTCCAAGAACTTATAGTCAAGTGGGAAAACAGACATGTAAACGGGCTGTGATAAAACACTCTGTGTTGTGTGCTGGGGTGCAGTCAGAAGGGTGCTTACCTCATGTTTGAAAGCTCAGAGCAAACCTCCCATGAAAGTAATATTTAAGCTAAGATCTTAAGGATGAATAGGAATTATTCAGGCCAAGTAGAAAGTCAGAGAAGAGTGCTCTGTGGAGATAAAAGAGTAAAAAGAGTATATGAAGAACCAGGGGCAGGAGAGAGCACGACATGTTTGAGGGGGAAAAAAAAAAAAACCCACGTTCCAAATGACTTGTATAGGAAGTGAAGAGGGAGAGGGTGACTACTCAGGCTGTGGCCATGTGCAGGGACCAGACCATGGGGGTTAGTGACAGTCATGGTAAGGGGTTTGGGTTGTGGCCTAAGTGCAGTAGAAAGTCAATCATGGGTTTTAAGAGAGAAGAAAATGATCAGACTTGGATGTTGGAAACATCTCTCTAGTAGCACTAGGGAGAGTGGATCGAGAGAACACAGTAGCAGGGGCTAGAACACCAGTGGGGAGACAGGGGCAGTGACTTAGGGAAAATTAGAGTGGTCTTGAATTAGAGATTAGTCAATAGGAAGGAGAGAAATGGACAGGTACATGGGCGTCACAGAGGTAGAAGAAATGGAGCCTAGTAACTGCTTGGAAGCACGGAGAAGCAGAGGCGGGACTCCAGAATGTCACCCAGATTTGTGACCTGGCTGGGGCAGTTGGGGTGACTTTCACTGGAGGTAGACATGACAGGAAGAGAAGAGGACCTGGAAGTGGGACTTTGAGAGCGGAGTAAAAAAGAAATCAGTGATCAAAACATTAAGTTCGAGGCACCTGAGGGACATCCATGGGGAGATGTGCAGTAAGCAGTTGGATGGCTGAGCCTGAAACCTAGGAAAAAGCTTCAGACTGGAGTTGGAAATTTGTGAAGCATCTGCAGACAGACGGCAGTCGAGGGAGATACGCTTACACTCTGAATGAGAAGAAAAGTGGAGTTCTAGGACAGGACCCTCAGAGGGACACCCCCTGTGAAAGAAGAGGAGCCCCCAAAGGAGGAAACCAGAGGTGTGTGCTGTTGTGGGAACCAGGTTAAGGACTAGCCTCTTGAACGAGGTCTGACCTGGTGAGCAGGGCCACATGCTAAGGAGCCGTCACCTGAGACAAGTAACGAGAAGTGCCTTGGGTATAGCAGTGGGGCATTCCTTGCAATCCTTGGCCAAGTGAGCTTCAGGAGAAGAGTCCTGGTGACAGAAGCCAGATTGCCTGAGGTTGAAGGATAAACAGGAAGTGAGGATGCGGAGATAGGGAGAGCCGATGTTTAAAGAAGGTTGGCTACAGAGAGAAGGAAGCAGATAGCAAAGAAGCTCCAGGGCGTTGTCGGATGGAGGAAAGAATGTCTTAAGACGGGAAAGACTCCAGCTACTGATGGGAGAGAGCAGATTGAGGTGGGTGGTTAAAGATACAGGAAAGAAAAGAAAACTTACTGAACAAGGCCCCTGAAAAGTAGGGTCTTTTTTTTTTTTTTTTTTTTTTGCAGTACGCGGGCCTCTCCCGTTGCGGAGCACAGGCTCTGGACGCGCAGGCTCAGCAGCCATGGCTCACGGGCCCAGGCGCTCCGCGGCATGTGGGATCTTTCCGGACCGGGGCACAAACCCGTGTCCCCTGCATCAGCAGACGGACTCTCAACCACTGCGCCACCAGAGAAGCCCCAAGTTAGGGTCTTCTAAAAGAGTATTCTGCTGACAAGCTGAGGAGGCGCATAGGCCTTACAAAGGAGGGGAGGACAATTGGTTTAGTGAGTTCATTTCATCGTGCCCTCCCTCCATCTCTCTCCCTCCCTAGTGGGCTTTGTAGATTTTCTTCACAAGTTTCATGGCTTTGGAGAGAAAGAGGAATGGGATCTGTGAAATGTATTATGAATTAAATGCTGGTGGTTGGACAAGGCTGAGGTGGTATCTATAATATAACATAAATTTCTAGAAATCGGAGCTTCCTTCAAAACACAAGGGTGTATTATAAAACACTGCAGCTAATAAATACATACTAAAGGGATCCTACAGTGGAGGGACAATCTCCATCTGGGTGATGTGCAGTGATGGCTAAGGTTTCTAATCCATGCTTTGTACTATAATGACAGCTCTGTGATCCAAGAATAATCATAAGAATATATACCAAATATTGATTGTCTACTGAGTGCTGAGCACAAAGTACATATTATTTTTATACTACAAGGATCCTGCAAGGTAGATATTTATTTTCAGTTTACAGGTAAGTAAAGGCTCAGAGGGAATAAATAAGTTTCTACAAAGAGCTGGTTAATGGCTCAACTAGCACCAGAACGAAGTTTATCTATTTCAGATTGTGAGCACTTTGCACTAAGTAACATGATGTATCTTTCAGAAATATCTTATTGAAAATTATTTTTGCTCCCGATTTCCCTCATAGTTATGTATTATTATGCAACTAAAGTATCTTCTCTTTTAGATAATTGTGACCAACCAACCTAGGAAAAAATTGGTATTGGTGTGCAAGGGAGAGGGAGTTGAGGAAAATCTAGATCCAGACATATAGAGATTAATGAGAGAAAAAGAATGATCTCCAGCATCACATATTCCTTCAGCTTGCCTATTTCCTGCATGCCGCAACTAAAGATCCCGCATGCCGCAACGAAGATCCCACGGGCGGCAACTAAGACCCAGTGCAGCTAAATAAATAAATAAATATTTTAAAGGTACAGAGATATTTTGTCTGCCCAGACCTGAAAGTAATTACACAACTAAACACTTAAATTGCGATTATGACAGGCACTACAAAGAAAAGGTTCGGAGGCTGTGGGGGAAGATACAAGGAAGGATGCAACCCAGTTTAGAAGTCAACTTGAGCTTTCCTTGAGGAAGTGATAATTGGGCTGACTTTTGAAAAATAACTAGAAATGAACCAATCAAATGGGGTGTGGGGAGAGGAGTCTTGTTTCGGGCAGAGGGAATTGCATATGGGAAAGGCCCAAAGCAGAAATGGATGTGTCATAAGGCCAGTGTGGCTGCAGCCCAATGAGTAAGTAGGAGAATACAATCAATGAGGCTGAAGATAGGCAGGGACCAGGACATACAAGGCCTTGTAGGTCACATTGAATCTGTTTTGGTCATTATATATTGATTTAAACTGCTCAGGATCCATCCTCACTTTTGTCAGAGAATGATACTATGATTTATCCTCGGGAAACTCTAAGCAGATAGGGTAGGGGAAAAAAAGAACCAGGCATGGCTGTCTTGACAGTAGAGAGGCCATCTTTGGCCTAAGCCATTTTGTGAGCTAAGCCTGGCCACAATGCTTGCCTTTGAATAGGTCTCAGTAGTAATTATCTTAAGAGAGCACAAGGACAAACTTCCCAGGCAAAAGAAGTAACCATAGCAAAGAGAATATATCAGTTGTAAAGACCCCCAGTTCTATTTCAATGGTAAAGATTAGCCTGAAGCTCTCAACCACCAGATCACCCTGAACCTAAGGGATGATGATGCTGACCTTTTCAGACCCTCATGACTTCAATCAACTAAAGCTTGGACTCTGTCAGCTGCCCAAGTCTCTGTCAACTGCTCTGTCAACTGCCAATGGTACATGAATATGCAGGTACCATTAGCTTAAAACTTCCCCAGTTTTGCTGTCTGGGGAGACACTGCTTTGGAAAGATCCCCGGTGTTCTCCTTACTTGCTGCAAGAGATAATAAATCCTTCCTTCTCCCAGTCTTTGCCTTGGTTGTGTCTTTTGGCTCAACATCCATCAAGAGGCGAACTCAGTTTTTTGGGTAAAGAGCCAGTCTTCAAACCATGAGGTTTAGGCAGAGCCAGTCTACCTTCAGCTTCAAATGTGGGCCTGTGTTGAAGTAGCCGTGGCTAATCAGAGAATAACTTCCTGCTCTCCCCACAGGAATTGTTGAGAGAGGGAAACATGCAACCCAAGCCAGGCCAATCAGAACCAATAGGGCCAACTCTGGGCCTTTTGCTGGTGGTGTTGGCTATTGCAACCAGAGGGAAAAGCTCAGTTCTCTCAAAGGAAATGTCTCTCTGTAGCCAACACAGAGGAGAGTAGTGCTGAGAGATTATGTCCAGTTAACATCGCTGAATAGATCTGCTCCATAACTTTTCGGGTTTGTGAGCCGGTAAATTCCTCTTAACCAGGCAAGCCTGTTTGAGCTATATTTTAGTAACTTAGAACTGGAGGTGTCTTGATCTATTATTATTTTTTTAAGTGGTACAAGAATCAAAGTGTGGTGACAGCTAAAGTGTGGAATTAGCCAGGTGTAGGTAGGAAAGAGGCAACGAGGACCTCTTTCTGTTACCTGAAAACTGGGTTCACCTTGTTATCGAACCAAACTTGGGTCGCCTCACCCATGCACAATAAAACCAATCTACTGACACTGGATTGTGGTGAAGGAAAGTGCAGCTTTATTGTAAAGGCACCAATACAAGGAGGATGGGTGGCTTGTGCTCTAAAACCCCAAACTCCTTGGTGGTTTTCAGGGAGAAGTTTTTAATAGGGAAAATTTGGGGTGAGGGCTGCAGGGTGTGTGGCTTTCTTCTGATTGGTTGGTACAGGGCTGTGTTCTAGGAGTCGTGTACTCAGCCTGAAATTACCATCCTCCACCTGAGTGGGGGCCTTAGTTCCTGCAGAAGATATTGTTATATATACTCCTTGAGGAGGAACCGGGACCCTGCCCCAAGGCTGCACTATTGTTTCTTGACTGCTCCTCCCTTGTCTCTGCATTCCCTCCCTTCTGTGATTAGTAACTGTTTGACTCTACACTTTGGAACTCAGGGAAGGTGAAGGAGGCTGAATGAAGCCTATTTCCTACAAATAAGAAATGGGAGACACGGAAAGTACTTGTACCTGGGAGGACCCCACAGGGTCCTGCTCCATTTCAGCCTCTTGGTGGATGTCAAGCCAAAAGCCACAACCAAGCGAAAGATCAGGAGAAGGAAAGATTTATTACTTGCAGCCAGTAAGGAGAACACCGGTCCAAAGCAGTCTCTCCCCAAACAGCAAAATTGGGACAGAATCCAACTTCAGTTGATCAAAGTAGTGAGGGTCAGAAAAGGTCAACATCATCACTCCTTGGATTCCAATTGATCTGGCGGTTGAGCACCTGAGTTGGGGGGGTGGGGGGGTGGGGGGTGGGGGGTGGGGGTGGGGTGTGGATTTAAATTCTCTAAAACAGCTCAAGACAGTGCTTGATGCTAGTCTACCATCAAATTAGAACCTGGCGTCTTTACAACTGATTTGTTATCTTTGTTATTGTTATTTCTCTTGCCTGATAAGTTTGTCCTTCTGTTCTCTTAAGATCCTTATTACTGAGACCCATTCAAGGGCAAGCATTGTGGCCAGGCTTAGATCAAAAAAATGTCATAGGCCAAAATGGCTTCTCTTCTGTCAAGAAAGCCATGCCTGGTTCTCTTTCTCCAAGGATCCCCTACCCTATCTGCTTACGTTTCTTTAGCTGAGAAGTGAAACACAACAGTTGATTAACTTGTTATCTGTGGTATCTTGGGACTCAGAGTATGGGCCTACTGAGACTGGAGATTACAAGATGTGTTCTTTTTTTTTTTTCTTTAGATAGTAATGTACTGGTTCTTTATTTATTTTTAAACTTTTTATTTTATATTGGAGTATAGCCAGTTAACAATGTTGTAATAATTTCAGATGCACAGCAAAGGGGCTCTGCCACACATATGCCTGTATCCATTCTCCACCAAACTCCTCTCCCATCCAGGCTGCCACATAACATTGAGCAGAGTTCCCTGTGCTATACAGTAGGTCCTTGTTGGTTATCCATCTTAAATATAGCAGTGTTGTACTGGTTCTTTTTTTGTGAGGTTTAGTGAGGTCGTTTAAGAAAGGGACAAGCTGCAGTTAATGCTGGTTTGTCTGGGAGCAGTGAAAACACTAAGAGCAGCCCTTTAGCCCTTGTCCTGAAATCCCAAACAACTAGGAGTCAGAAACTTTATAACTGTTTGGAGTTTGAAAAGTAAAGTCCTCTGTTCCAGTCTAAATTTAGTGCTAGCAAAAGTGGGGAGAGTAGAATGAAATCAGAAGATAAGATTGAAATCAGGAGTTGCACCCACCTCTGTTGACAAAACATCAAGGTTAATTGTTAGAAGACAGAAACCACCCCTTTAAGATCTAGAATCAAGGATTAGGCCTCAGTACCAATGCTGGCTTTCGTTGCTAACTCCCTGAATTTATAGGAAACAAATAGATTGTAGAGTTTACTAAACTTTTAAGGAACTTGGGTTTCCAGAGAAACTCAAACACCCATAAACTCAGGGCTGTGATTGCTCAACCCCCAAGGCAGTACTCAGGATCCTAAACCCACACTAACAGAAATAGCACCAGTAGTAGAGTGTGATGACCAGAAAGTAAAAACTCCCCAGTGCCTTTCTCACCGATGACCATAGAGGACATATTACACGGGAGGTCATCCCCAAAGACAGATTCCAGAGTAGACAAAAGAGGTCCTCAAGAAATTCACTCCAAAGCCAAGGCAAGGGATTGCTCTACTCCTGTCCTGCAAATAGTCCATTGTGTGCCACCCCTCCTCCCATTTCCCCTTTTTCAAATAGAAGTTTTTATGGTAGTTATTTTGTTTCTTCCTCACAAATATACATTGTTTGTTGGAGATGATTAAATGTATCATTTTACAATAGGTTTCTGAACCAGGAGGAATGCACATTAACAAGAGAGTCTAGACTTAGTCTGGTTGCAGTAGCTGGGTAACACTTGAATGGTGCTAGTACATATGCTTTTGATTCCATATGATATTATTGCTTAATGTAGGCTTGGGGAACTCTGAATTGTTAGGTATAAGAAAAGGATGTGTGGATGTTGTGCAGTCAGGAGGTGAACTATAGTAAACATCTGTGTTTTGACCTATCAGGAATCTATTTCTTCTAGGTCCACCCCCTAATTTTCCCAGAGGAACTACTCTTAACTTTCATTACATGTGACCAGGTGAATCTGACTTTACTTTCAGCTTCAGACATGGCCAATCAGAACATTGTAAACCTCTGACTTTAGTGATTGGTTCTGGACATCCTAACCACATGTTGGTATCTAGGCCAGTTAAATCAAAAGCAACAAAACAGTTCTGGGGTTGAGGAAGAGGCTTTTTTTTTTTTCTGTTGGGATTGTTGTTAATATAGAATATAGGCCTGAGTTTTTTTTATCACCTATTGTAAATGAAGAACCTGCCTGACAATAAAGCTAAAATAGACCAAATAAGAGCATTTGACCCATGTGAGTCGCCTCATCTAGCTGAACTTAAAAATAATCTATCCTTGAATTTTTCTTTATGTGAGTCAATCCCCCCCACCCCACTTCCCACTTTCTTGGGGGTAATCTAGTTTATGCTGTGTTTATTTCCTTACTAATTGAATGAACCTTTAACCCAAGAGCAATGGGAAGTCATGACTGGATTTAATCAGGGATGTGATCATATTTGAGATTTTTGAAGAGCAAGTTTTGTTTGAGTAACTCTTCTTGAAGGAACACCAATAAAATGTTTCCCATTTCATTCCCAAAAAGTAATAAGGGGAAAGAATCAGTCGGCTAACTGTTGTACCTATATTAGTACCCAGTGTGTGTAGCGAGACCAAATCTAACTGTGGTTAGGCGTCACTGAGGACAAGGTAGATGAGTATTGTACACACACTGTTACATTACTCTTCTTTAGTGTCTACTATTTGATCTCCCTTCATTTGGCATAGAATTGTATCCATGTATATTTTTGTACATTCACCAAGCCAGTTAGCATTTCATAGATGAAATGACTAAGGTTCTGGCTCATTCTCTGTCTGTGAACTGAAAATTTGAAAAGATAGTTGGTAGGACTCCTATTTCTTTTCCAAGATAGAAATATAGTAAGCATTCGTCATGAAAACATGGAAGAGAATAGGCCCACCAATTGCTATAATTACCTATAGCAAGATGAAGAATGATTTATTAGCATTAATTATGTCACATGTACATATATTAATTAAGACTAAGAAGAAATGCTGGAACTTTTCTAATGAAGTTAGAAGTGTTCTGGCTGTCTTCCATCACTTAAACTATTTTTTTTTATTCTTTTAATCTTAGCCAATGGGTAAAAGTAAAGTATACAACTTGTAGATCACATTTTAAATGTTACTGCTCTCCACTTCAACTCCTTTCCCTACTGTAGGCTGGATTGTGGACATGATGGTAAGAGCCGGTGTCGACCATGGGCCATGCAGATGAGGACAACCCTCTAGAAGAGGCAGAGCAACAAGGCAGAAGTAACCTGGATCCCTTAATGACCACCTGGATTGGAGCCATCTCCCTACCCAAGACCACCCATGAGAAATAAATAAATCCTGTTGTATCTAAAGCATTGTATTTTGGTGGCTCTTTATTACATCAATTTAGCATGTACACCCATAAAATACAATGGATTATTTCCAAATAATGAGTGTGTGTATGTGTGTGTATGTGTGTGTGTGTGTTTGTAGCAGATTAGGTGACCAAAAACTAAACAAAAATCCAACTTTTCCTTTATTCTCATGATTTAGAGGGAGTGTCCTCTATGGCAATGGTTGTCAAACTTTAGAATGCATAAAGATTTCCTGGGAAGCTTCTTTAAAAAGATGATTCTGGATTCTATTCCCAGAGATTCTCATCTACTAGGGCTGGAGTATGGTCCAGGAGTCTGCATTTTTAAACAAGCATCCCAGATAACTCTGATACAAGTGGCCTGAGAACTTTATGTGTAGAAGATCTGTCAACACTATCCATGATAAACTGTGTGTGCTTTATGAAAAGTAGGGATATGTAACAGAATAACAAGTGTATTTCTAAATTCATAATTTGGGGGGCACAAAAATTTAATTTGATTAATCAGTTTATGTAAAGGTAATGATCTTAGAAACTGTTACTCTTTTAAAGTTAGTTTGAACTTAATTCTATCTAAGATATAGACAGAACTTGAAACATTTAATTCTGCATGTTCTAAAAATGGACTTGAACTATGCTAAAATTATAAACAATGATTCAATTATAGGAAGTGACTGAAAATCTGAAATTTATATCAGAAAGATATAAAGCAAGAGATAGACTTTTTGCTGCAATATTCAGTTCTGTAGGGATGAAACAGAAGTTCTAAACCTTCACTTAAACAAATTTAAGGATAGAATGACAAGCTTAGTATTCAATTCTTAGATGTTTCTATAACTTTCTGAAGCAGAAAGGTATAAGAAAACAGGTGAGAAAAATGAAAGGAAATGCTAAACTAGGCCCCTCTCACTTCAAATCCTCAAGTCTAAAAAAAGGTTTAAGAAAAATTTTTAATCTAATTATGCCTTGGTGGAAAACAAGAGCCAGCCAGGGGGGATGGGGGTAGGGTGGGGGAAGCCCCCAGACTCTACACTGGTAAACTATTTCCTTCACTTTTGTTGAATTATGTATCTTTTACCTCTAATATATATTTGTTGTGAAGAAAAGAGGGCCTATTTTTCAGCTGAGGACTTATTCCACTTCCTTAGAATGCAAGAAAGATACAAAAAGAGGAAAATTATGACCTAATGCAAAATTTCCTTCAAGGCATCTATGTTCATTTCATGGTGGGAAGGAGCTGACACAAGGAGACCTGAGCTGCAGGAGAGAAACATATTTCTCTTCCAGCCACGTGGCTTTAAATGCCTCTCCTCAAAGGAGGAACCAGTTGGAACTTATATCTATGCAACTTAAAGTGGTGAAACTTCTCACACATTCAGTGTTTTCAGTGGCTTTTTCTAATGATTAAGTAGTTTGCCTTTAACGAACATTTTAACATTGTTAACTGTTTTCATTCCAGAGGAAAGAATGTACTTTACACTCTGATATTAACATTATTCCTGAGTATACACCCTTCTCCCCAAGAGATTCAAGCATTACTTTGTATGAACAGATTTCTAGAACATAAAGTCTTATTTAGTATAAAAATAAATTTAAAAAGTAATTACTAATCAATATGGAATTTCTTGACAACCTGTTGTGTATCTGAATTCGGGAAAAATACTATTATCTACTTTTTATTGCAAAATAAAAAATTTAAATTAGATATTTACACAAAGATACTCAGGGTGTCACACCACTATGAAGAATAATTGTGTAACATCATGCCAGTAATATGCTCCTTAGTGAAGACTTTTAGGAAAGACAATTTTGAGAAAAGTGAGTCAGCTTTTTAAAATGGCTTTCTGTATGATTTTAAATTCTATTGGTATATTTTTCAAAGTTTAACAGTAAGTAGCATTTTCCCCCATTTAATGTTACCACCACCTTACCATCTTCTAGTTGTGAAATCTCGTGATTCATTATCATTAGAAAAGTTTAGAAAGTTCTGATGGTATAATGCCTGAATTGGCTTCTCATTGTAATATTCCAGGGGCAAGATACCAACCTATACATATATTTTACACAATGCTTCCGAGACACAAGATTTCCTTCTTTATAACAGTGTTCTTTTCCCTCTATAATTCTCAACATGTTTTACTGAGGAAGAGTGACCTAAAAATCCAGATCACTGAATTTTGTCGGTGAATTTTGCTTAGTGATTGGCTAAGAGATATTTGCACTGATAAGTTTAAGAGTATTGGGGTAATTCACTGGGCCCATTCCCAGAAAAGAAAATACTCTTTTTGAAACTTTTATTCAACAAGTTAACCTGTTAACATTCTAAACTAATGTTTCCTTTTGAACAGAAGTACAAGATGGTAAGCATGAAGCCTAACTTACTGTTTGACAGAGTTTGTTATTCAAAACTAGGCTTCTGTGGCCAACTCTTAAGTGGTGGAGGTTTGGAGTAAACCCTCTTGTGGTTTTACAAGTGATTGTCCTTAAAATCTGAGTTTCTTCAGATGAATCCACTTATGCATCAGTGAAGCCCACAGCTTAAGAGTAACCTTCTCACTCCCCATTCTATTTTAACCGAGAGCTAAGAGTAGGTTTAGCCACAGGAAAATAGGCTGCACCCATAATGTCATGGTGTTAGGGACATCTGCCAACTATTTCAAAACCTCGAGGGCATTGGCTGGCATCAGTGAAACAAATGGAGTTTAGCTTTGAAAACTGATTTTGTAAGTGCTTCTGTTTCTACTATGCCTCCTGAATCTCATTCAAATACGTTTTGCAATAAGGTGGTTACTGCCTTATTGAGCTCTGAAAAAAGACAAGCACTTTACCTTTTAGAGGAGAAAATGTTCTCATCATATTAGGTTAAGGTCAATTTATGAACCCCAGGTACTTTTCATTTCAGCATAGATTTTTTTCCATCTGTCCCTCGAGCAAGTTCTTTGGCCAAGAAGCACATCTACAAAAGCAGATATTTTGTCTGGATTTCCCTAGAGAATAATAAATAATTGAAATTTCTGTGTTTCAAAAATATTTGAAATTATGATCATAGTTTGTGATAAAAGAGACATGAATTTCCATAGGTCCAAAAGTGTTTAGAAAGTATTCTCAAAGAGCTTACATGAGGGATTACACTAGTACTCAATTGGATAGACTTCTTTTCTTCCATGAAGGGGCACAGAGTGAGTTTTCTTATTAAAAACATGTGTCAAAGATATTTTTTCTACAATCTATATATTATTTACCACTTAGGAAGATATTTATGTATAATTTCCTTCTTGGAAATGGTTAACAGTCCTTGTCAATCAAGATAAATCTTAGGATTCAATAATATAAAGCTAATAAAATCAAAATCTGTGTTAAAGTGGAACATGGGAAAATACTGACATTTAAAGTTGCTAGATTGTTTCAACTTTTACAAACCCAGCAACTTATCTATGATGCTAATTTTTTATTGAAAAATAGTTATTGAATCTAGAAGGTATGTTCCTATTAGGCACCTTTATAATTACATTAACCAAATTTTAGTTTATCAGTTTCCAATGAATTCTACTTATTAGTGTACTTTTTAGGTACACCACCCTATCATTTGACAGGTACATACTTAGAATTGATCATTCCTAAAATAATACTTTCAGGGACATAACGCTTAAACCTTTTAGAAAAATTCCAGTAAGATCTGAGTCATAAAGGGTCCCAGCAGGAAACAGAGTGCATACTCAAACAAGAATACTTTGAGAAGGGTTTAATAAAGAGATGTTACAGGTGTTTGGAGAAGGTTTATGAAAATCACAAAGGAGAACACTGCTATCATCTCTAAGCCTGGAGGGGCAAGTTGAAGAAATGGTTACCAGAACCTGGAAGAGAAGCTATGTGTGGAGTAAGCCAACTTGAAAGGAGCTATGAAGGACAAAACCAGTCTGAGGTGACCCCACAGGGAAGGAGTCAGGGAAGAAATATCTCAAATTTACTCTTTACCACTCGGTGATCCATTACCATGTCTTCCATGGGCTAAACTGCACTGCTTAATATGGTAGCCTAGTCACTGATGGCTGCTGAGTAAGTGAAATGTTGTAAGTGTAAAACATACATCAAATTTTGAAAACATAGTATAAAAAGAGAATGTAAAATACATTACTAATTTTACGTTAATCAAAAATAGGAAGGATAATATTTTGGACATGTCACTCCTGGGCATATATCTGGAGGAAACCATAATTCGAAAAGATACATGCACCCCAATGTTCATTGCAGCACTATTTACAATAGCCAAGACATGGAAGCAACCTATCTGTCCATTGACAGAGGAAAGGATAAAGAAGATGTGCTACATATATACATTGGAATATTACTTAGCCATAAAAAAGAATGAAATAATGCCATTTGCAGCCATATGGATGGACCTAGAGATTATCATACTAAATGAAGTAAATCAGACAGAGAAAGACAAATATATATGACATCACTCATATGTGGAATCTAATTTTTAAAAAATGATATAAATGAACTTATTTATAAAACAGAAACAGATGGATTTCAGAAACAAACTTACAGTTATCAAAGGGGAAACATAGTGGGGGGAGGGATAAATCAGGAGCTTGGGATGAACATACACACACTACTATGTATAAGATAGATAACCAACAAGGACCTACTGTATAGCACAGGGAACTCTACTCAGTATTCTGTGATAACCTATATGAGAAGAAAATCTGAAAAAGAATGAATATATGTATAATGGAATCACTTTGCTGTACACCTGAAACTAACACAATATTGTAAATCAACTATACTCCAATAAAATTAAAAAAAAAGTGAGAGACTAAAATATCACATTACTAATTTTACATTAATCAAAAATAAGAAGGATCATATTTTGGACATATGTATTCAAAGTATGTATTATTAAATATTAACATATATTATTAAATACATATTTATCAATATATGTAATGTTTAATATAAGTAATATATAGGATATATTGTTAAAACTGATTTCACCTGTTTCTTGCTATTTTTTAAAATGTGCTACTAGAAAATTTTAAATGATTGGAAAATTATTAAATTTAAAATATATTTATATATCATATCATTTCTCTTGGAGAGCACCAGGATAAACCCACTAGCAGTTAGAGAATATAGAAGTCTGCTGATTCAGTTAGTGACAGGCCAGCCTTCTATAGTAGAAAGTAGGATGGAGAAGGATGGAGAGTGGACCTCCATCCTGGCTGAGGCTGTAAATAAAGAAAATTAACATCAAAAGATGTACCAGAAGTAAGAGGCTGTATGTGTGTGTATGTGTGTGTTTTGTGTGTGCACGTGCATGATATTTCTATTGTTGACCAGTGGAATAATTTGTTAGCAAACTTGTTAGGACATTTCACATCATTGAAGACTAGCATTTTTTTTTTTTTTAAAAAACAACATTGGGAATGGGCCAAATAATAGCTGTGCCGTTTAGAATTGTTTTGAACTTATGTACGTTCCATCTTGCTAAAGTGTAAATACAAACTGAAATTCATATTATGGAAATACCTTTAGTACCTGACAAGTGGAAGACATAATTTAAAATGGTTTTCTGGTATGGTGTTTTGATAAAAAATATTTGATGAAAAACTGGATTAAAATTTTTTGATAAAAAAGATTTGTTTAAAAAAAATCTTCCGTTGAAAAACTTTTGCTTAATGTGAGACAGTTATCTACTTATTCAACAGATATTAAGTTGGAGCACCTTCTCTAGTCACCCATTGAGCTTTTCAGTCTAATATGAGGAGATATTTAGCAAGTAAGCAAGCAAACAAATAAATAATATTAATTTCCTAGAGTTTTCTATATCAAGAAGGAAGAAAAACAGGCTAATGTATAATGACTGAAGATTGCTTTTTTAGATTAGGGTGGTGCATTTGTCTTCTACTGCTGTTTAACAGATTAGTATAAGCATAGCAGTTTAAACATTATCGTATGGCTGGGTAGGTCAGAAGCCTGGCACAGCGTGACTGGGTTCTCTGTTCAGGATCTCCCAGGCTAAATCAAGGTGCTGGCTGGGATTCATTCTCATCTGGAGGCTTTGTGAGAATATGTGCTTCCAAACTCATTGCTGTTACTGGCAGAATTCAGTTCCTTGCAGTTGTGGGACTGAGGCACTTGTTTCCTTGCAGGCTGTCCTCCAGGGGCTACTCTTCCCTCCCATAGTTTGCCCACATTCTTTGACTTCCTTCATCTTCAAGTCAGCAATAGCATGTGAAATCCTTCTCATGCTTTGAATCTCTGACATCTACTAATGGCCAGAGAAAATTACCTATTTTTTAAAAGGCTCATATGATGAAGTCAGATCCACCCTGTTAAGCTCCCTATTTTAAGGTCAACAGATTTGGGACCTTGATTCCCACTCCAAAATCTCTTCACAGTGAGAGCTAGAGTTTGATTTAATAACTGGGAGAAGGCATGTGTGTACACCGGGGCTGGGAATCTTGAGGGGCCATCTTTGCATTCTGCCTACCACAGATGGTTAGGGGAAAAAAGCCTCTCTGATGAGTTTCCATTTGAATTAAGGCCTGGATGATGAGACAGAACCAGTCATAGGAAGATCTAGGGGGAAAGCATTAGAGCCAGAGAGAATAGCAAAAATCAAGACTCTGAGGCAAGGCAGAGATTTACTTACTCAAGGAGCAGAAAAAAGCCACCAGGATGAGACTGTGGTGTGGGAAAGTGAAAAGAGATGAGGTCAGAAACGCAGACTTCAGGGCTTCCCTGGTGGCCCAGTGGTTAAGAATCCGCCTGCCAATGCAGGGGACATGGGTTCAAGCCCTGGTCTGGGAAGAACCCACATGCCGTGGGGTAACTAAGCCCGTGCACCACAACTACTGAGCCTGTGTTCTAGAGCCCACGAGCCACAACTACTGAGCTCACGTGCCACAACTACTGAAGCCTGTGTGCCTAGAGCCTGTGCTCCACAACAAGAGAAGCCACGACAATGAGAAGCCCGACGAAGCGTAGCCCCCGCTTACCACAACTAGAGAAAGCCCGCACGCAGCAACGAAGACCGAACACAGCCCCCCCAAGAAAAAACCCCAAACAAACAAACAAACAAATAAATAAATAAATAAAAAGGAAAGCAGACTTCAGGTCAAGGGAAGGAATTTCGAATTTACTCTAATCACAATGTTTTAACCTATTGAAGGGTTTGAGTGAGGGATGTTTTCAAATGACTAAAGAAGATCTCTTTTCTGGAGCACCCTCACCAAAATGCACACTTGGTAAAAAAGAATGAAATAATGCCATTTGCAGCAACATGGATGGACCTAGAGATTATCATACTAAGTGAAATAAGTCAGACAGAAAAAGACAAATACCATATGATATCATTTGTATGTGGAATTTAAAAGAAACGATACAGGGACTTCCCTGGCGGTCCAGTGGTTAAGACTCTGCCCTTCCACTGCAGGGGGTGAGGCTTTGATCCCTGGTTGGAAAACTAAGATCCCGATCAAAAAACGATACAAATGAACTTATTTACAAAATAGAAACAGACTCGTAGATTTCAAAAACAAACTTACGGTTACCAAAGGGGAAACGTGAGGAGGAGGGATAAATTAAGAGGTTGGGAATAGCATATATACACTACTATATATAAAATAGTTGACAAGGACCTACTGTATAGCACAGGGAACTCTACTCAGTACTGTAATAACCTATATGGGAAAAGAATCTGAAAAAGAATAGGTATATGTATGTGTATAACTAAATCACTTTGCTGTACACCTGAAACTAACACAACATTGTAAATTAACTATACTCCAGTATAAAATAAAAAAAAATTTAAATGCACACTTGGCCAAATTCTGGTGTACAGATTCTTTCCTCATGTTCCATACTTTTTCTGGTGATTTATCACACAAATATCAGATTCTTCTGTTCTTGTCTTAATGAGTACAAGACTTACATTTGAAATCCATTTAACTGAATTGGTTTTTTTTTTTTTTTTTTTTGAATTGGTTTTTATAGTTTTGAGTGCTATGATATACTACTGATTATAGTTTTATAAAGTGGATACAAATATTGTAGAGAGAACTTTAAAAATTAAAGCCTTTAATTTCCTCTTTGTGACCACCTAGAGGGGTGGGACAGGGAGGGTGGGAGGGAGGGAGATGCAAGAGGGAAGAGCTATGGGAACATATGTATATGTATAACTGATTCACTTTGTTATAAAGCAGAAACTAACACACCATTGTAAAGCAATTATACGCCAATAAAGATGTTAAAAAAAAGTCTTTAATTTCCTGATTGCATAGTCTTTGACTAAAATGCAGTTCAGTCCAATTAATACTAGAAAGATTATTCTTTAAAATCTTATAAGTTTGAGGGAACAATTGAGATTTTCTTTTGCATGAGAAATGCATACACTTCATCTAGATTTTGAAATCTTTTGATGTGAGAGGCTACGTTTTTTACTTTTGCCACTTGGGTAATTTTGTCTTTTCTGCACCCAACGTGCTGGATCATCTGCATAGTATACCAACAGCCCAGATTTTGAGATGATGTACATTTAAAATTGGGGATTCCTCAAAAAATTATAAAGGGAATATCATTTTAAAAACTCTGAAAGCCTCTGTAAGCATACAGACCATCAAATTCTAGGAGTCAATAAGGGCTGTATACATATATCTATTGTGTAAATGCTGATCTTAAGTATTAGCATTTAACAGAGAAGGACAGACAGTGAACAACCTCTTTAGGGTGTTACATTTTTTATACTTCCCAAAATTTCTATTCTCTTCCTCTTTTTCTAGGCTCCAACCTCTTGTTTATATTCCTCAAGTATCTTCTTGTTCCATCTTCTTCTTCCTTTATTGTCACATAGTCTAGTCTTAACCACCATATTATGCCTTTGCATTACCTTTTAAGTGATCCCAAATATCTAGAAAAATCCTATCTTTCCTTTAAGTTCTTGTTGACCTTTTAGCACCTCTACTCTTCCAAGTATCCACAGGTATCAGGCCTTCTCTTCCTTTTCCAACATTAAAGCTCAGGTTCAACTAGATCATATTGGAAAACTCTCATATATTTATTGAAGTTTGAACAATTGGTGAGTAGTTTCATGTGTGCAAGGAGTGTCTGTATTTTACCATGGGATATTTGGTTAATTCAAAGCACTGAAGATTTAATCATGAAATGTTTAGAACAATCAGATTAGGTGCCAGTCATCCCCAATGCCCCTGTGAACTGCCCTGCTCAGGAAAGCAGCACCAGGCTCTATGTGCCAAGTCAGAACTAATTTGACCCAAGTAGGCCCCTGGCCAACTAAGGCCTCAACATAAAAATGCCAATAACCTATAAGAATGACTGGTACAAAAAGTTCTGTCCAATAAGAGTGAGATAATTCACTAAGCCAATCATTCTATCTCCTTTGGAGTTTTGTATGAAGATTTAAGGAAGAATTTCCCAGTAAGCGTAAAAGAGCAGAATGAACAGGGCAGTCAGGAAAAACAGAGATGAAAACAGGAGAAAAACCATATGGTGATAAAGGAGAAAATGATTGACCCCCAAGTGTTTTGGCTATCTATTGCTGTATAATAAATTACCCCCAAACTTAGCGCTTTCAACAAGAGTTTTGTTTGCTCATCTTTCTTTCCCTTCCTCCCTCCCTTCCTCCCTTCTTTCCTTGCTGCGTTGGGTCTTCACTGCTGCATGCAGGCTTTCTCTAGTTGCAGCGTGCGGGGCCTACTCTTTGTTGTGGTGCGTGGGCTTCTCATTGTGGTGGCTTCTCTTGTTGTGGAGCACAGGCTCTAGGCATGTGGGCTTCAGTAGTTGTAGCACGCAGGCTCCATAGTTGTGGCTTGAGGGCTCTAGAGCACAGGCTCAGTAGTTGTGGTGCACGGGCTTAGTTTTTCCGCAGCATATGGCATCTTCCTGGACTGGGGCTCGAACCCGTGTTCCATGCCTTGGCAGGTGGATTCTAAACCACTGTGCCACCAGGGAAGTCTTGCTCATGATTCTTTGGGTCAGGAATTGAGGCAGAGATGGGTTGGGCAGTTTTTCTGCTCCACTTGGCATGCGCTGTCTCATTCACTCATTTGCAATCACCTGGTGGTTGAGCTGGACTGGAAGTTCCAAGCAAGCTTTACTCACATGTATTGCACTTCGGTGCTTCTCCACACGGGTTCTCACCCTCCACAGGGTTAACTCCGGCTTCCTCACATGGTGGTCTCTGGCTAGTTGTACTTCTTACATGGTGGCTGGTTTCTAAGGAGCATTTCAGAGGGGCAAAAGGAGAATACACAGATCTTTGAAGACCAGCCTTGAAAGTTATACATCCACTTCTGTCACATTCTGTTTGTCAAAGTGTGTGATAGGGCTAGTTTAGATTCAAGGGGAATCACCTCTTGATGAGCGGTGTAAGAATTTGATGATATCTTTAAGTCACCATATCAGGGTTACTTTAGAGCTAGATGGTTTTCCAGTTCTGAGTCTTTGTACTATGCAAATGGAAGGTCCCAACAGACAGCTCATTTGGGGTGGTGGTGGTGAGAATGGGGTGTGTTCAGGGCCACTTGTCATAACTTGCTGATAATCACTACGCTTATTAGTAATGTTTTGTTTAAATCATGCCACATATACAATATCTCTCCAGTCTAGGGATATAAATAAGAACTTTTAACTTTCTTGAATGCTCTGCAGGCAGTTATTTTCTTTGGGATCCCCTTTAAATGTACTAAAAAACTTTTATTAAGTTAATAGAACAATACAAATATAAAACTAAAAAATACAAAACAGATCTTTATGGAAGATTTCGTTTTCTTTTTTCTTCCCTTTTCTTTTTTTTTTGGCCACACTGCATGGCTTGCAAGAACCCAGGGCACTGCAGTGAAAGCACGGAATCCTAACCACTAGGCCACCAGGGAACTGCCTGGAAGATTTCTTTTAAAATTTGTGCAGGTTTCCCTGGTGGCGCAGTGGTTGAGAGTCTGCCTGCAGATGCAGGGGACACGGGTTCGTGCCCCGGTCTGGGAGGATCCCACATGCCACGGAGCGGCTGGGCCCGTGAGCCATGGCAGCTGGGCCTGCGCGTCCGGAGCCTGTGCTCCGCAACGGGAGAGGCCACAACAGTGAGAGGCCTGTGTACCACAAAAAAAAAAAAAAAATTTGTTCAGAGGAGCAAAAAAAGGCATCTGGCCTCAGAGTATGAGGTATAATAGGAGTAAATCTGTGTGGAAGAGGGGCTATTACAAGGATTAGACATTTATTTTAGTGTGTCCCATTAATCAAGTGAGTGTACATGTAACACATATGAGTAAATTCCTTTCTGATCTATCTGAAATGACAAGGGCTTTTCAGAATAAATGCTGTTTTTACTGTTCATGGGATAGAAGTGTATTCAGCATGCATATAGCATGTGTCTTAGGCTCCTGGCAGAGTGGCGGAGGGGGCAGGAGGGCAGGAGGTGGGCAGGAGGCACATGCAGTGGCTAAACTAGAGTGACCTAGGGTGAAAGAGATACCCCTGTTAATTTCTGGTAAATAAAACCCAAGGCACTTGAGGACAAGAGAAAAGTTACATTAGGGCTAGAAGACTTCTACTTTGGCCTTTTCTTTTTTTTACAAATAATTCTTATTATCATAATCATAATTCCTTGGATACAGCCATTTGACTTCACGTATCTACCACACCATAGCTTCAAGTAACATTTTCCACTTTCCAAAGATCCCTCTGGTCCTGTCACCATTTATGAGATCTACTTCCCTTGTGTTTCCTTTTAAGGAAGGCCTTGATGTTGATTTTAGAACTATTGCACCTGTTTTAAATCAGATTTTCTCAACCTTTCATGTGAAGATGGTGATTCATTAGGTCTGAGATAGTGTAGGTTTCACAGGCTCCCAAGTGATGTTAACGATGCTTGTCTATGGGCCAAACTTTTAATCTCAAGGAGTCAGGTCATTAGGGCATCGAAACTTGTCCCTAAAATACCAGTGGAAATTACCAGGAAATTAATAGTAGGTATAAATGCCAAATGAATTCTACTTTCCTAGGCTAGTCAAAGATTTATTCATTTACTCAAGAGATATCTATCAAGAGCTTATGCACTTTGGCCATAGATTATACATATATATTATACATACATATATACATATATTTTCCAGAAATAGACTCTCTTACTCTACCAGTATATTGTTCAAGTTCCTAGAATTTAGAAAAACTTTTGGAGACTACTTTCAGTGAAATTTTGCTCCAAAATAAAATATTTTACCAATCAAATAAGTGGAAAAACATTTTCACTTTTAGTCCATAGAGGAAAGCCAGCTTATACTGTATGGTACTTGACCTTGTTAAATGTGCACAGAATGCTTTTTGTGACACTTATGCTACGATCGCTTGGTTTGCTTCCGCAGCTGCTCCATGTGGTCTTTTGTGACATAACCCAGGTCAGGTTGACCTGCCAAATAACTAACATTGCCAAGTGCCAACCAGAAAGAGTGAACTGAATTATTTGGTACTGCCTTCTCTCATCGCACGGGCAACAACCTCAGCATTTATTAATCCAATGAGATGCTCACTTTATAATTAACCTGGGAGCTCCATCAAATGTCTAATTGTACCTCTGACAGCAAGAGAGTGAGCTTTGCTGAGCCTTGAAACTCTCTCAACAGATCCTTAGGAGGTGCAGCTTTGTAGCTACCAGTTGGTGGCTGCAAGATTAAAAAAAAAAAAAAATTGCAGTCACGCTATTGCAACAGTGATTGCCCCAGCCTCTCCTTTCAGTTAATGAGGTGTTGAAAGTTCAAGACCTAAGTTATTTGTGGAACTAACAAGAACTAAAAGAATACTACTTGCTGAAATGAAGACTTTAGGATTTAAAGGTTATTCACAATCATTCTATCAGGACTGTATTTTGGATGCATTTACTAGATTACTAAGATTTATTTATTTGTGCATATCTTTTGATCACATAAAGTGTAAGCTACTTACGAGCCAAAATAGTGCCACCTGTTTCTATACAGTCTCACTGTGTGTTTCAGCACAGTGCCACTGTGCTGATATACAGCCTTGTTCATTTTAAGTGCCCAGAACTGCTTGGTGAGTAATAACAGGATGCAATCTGCATGCTTATCTTCTTCTATTATTTACATATTTTATTAGCATCAAATTTTCTGCTGATTCCAAAGAGAAATTCTTGGCCCACTTCTCGCCTTCTTGAATGTGGCTGAATTAGACAATTAGAGCAGTCTCTCAAAGAACTTTGGATGAATTCCCATGATTCCATAATTGACTTTTCTAGAGAAACAAAGGGATGCAGATTATCTAAAATGTCTCAGTGTCTTCTGGGGGATTTCAACCCTGAATGTTGGTATTGTGAATACAGCAAGAGGCATTAGGGATGTGGCCTCTTCCAGCATTGGTTCCAGGAGGACCAAAATTTACTCTTCAGTTTCCCCTCAATCACATATATTCTGCAGGACTCAAGAATTAACATGTCTGGGTATAACTTTGTAAAGTTTTTCCTGTAACATCTCCCACAACTCTAGTATTATATTATTGAATAGTATATCTTAGATGGTGACAGAATTAGGACCTTAAAGATGTCTTCAAGGAACATCACCCATTAATATTCTGGCTATATTATAAATGAGTCCAAATACAGAACCAAGACCTATAATGTTAAAAGATGTTCCTAATTCTGACCATCCCTAGACCCAACAGCTTGTTGTGTAAAAGTGGCAGATTAAAGAGAACAACAGCAATCCCTGATGTTCGCCTAGCATTGCTGTACGCCAGGTACTGTGCTAACAACCTTATATGGAGCAACTCACTTAATCTTCATGATAACCCTATAAAGTAGGTACAATTTTTACCCACTTTACAGATGGGGAAACAAAGGTGCAGAAAGATATTAACAAATATTCCCAAGGATTTTCAACTAGTACACACAAAACAGATTCAAGCCCAGATTTACCTCACTCTAGAGCCCTTATTCTAGCCTCTGGTATACTATGTGGCCCTTCTAAACTGAGCTTCCTCTAAACGACAAATAGAAATAGAAGTTTACCAGTACCAAAATCACATTGTAAAGTTGAAAACCTAAGATAAATGCTCTCATCAAACTGGCATATTATTTTGTCTAACCTTGTAACTATTGTTTTCCTGTCTTGAGGTGTTTTTATATCAGAATAGGCTGAGGAGTAATGGGGATTCAATATAATTTCATATGGACAGTCTGCAGCAGAAGTGGAGGGAGAATTTATATTTATTGATATCCCCAAAGTTATATTCAATTTAGTAGGCTTTGCTGCATGCGTGCCCTAAACTATTCAAACTATTCAGAGAGCAATTAAACTTAAGTCTACTCTCATAACAAGAACAACAGGGTTTTGAAAGGATAAACCCTGCACTCATCCTGGTTATAAACCAACAGATCAGCATCCCCTTGTGCTTCATGACTTTACATAGTTGAATCAAAATGTAGGTGCAATTGTTAATTCTATGTACCTGGCACTGCAGGCATTTTTCCTTCTTTCTGTATAGTCTTAGGATTTGCGAAATATTTTATGTACTTAATGTTGATGTGCATCATGTCATAATTGTTGAGCATTTTCTTTCTTTTTCCTCTTTCTCTCTCTCTCTCTCTCTCTTTTTGTTAGTGTAAGTATCTGCAGTGACAATCTTGTTATACATAACTCACCTTTCCTTCCTTCCTCCCTTCTTTCTTTCTCTCTCTCCTTTCCTTCCTTCTTCCCTCACCTCCTTTTCCCATACTTCTCTCTCTCTTTCATTAAGATACATTGTGAAAAGTGATAACAGGAAAAGAATATTTTTGCAACTCTTGAAACCTCTTGCCAAATTATTTACCAAAAATGCTGTACCAATTTATGCTGAAGTCAGCAATTTCTGGGAGCACCATTTCTTCTTCTCTTTGCCAGAATTGTTCATTATAATTTTAAACTTAAAGTAGTGATAGAATGCTTCATCATTAGGAAAAAATTCCAACTTTTTGGAGGGTTCCCTTTAAAGTTTTTCACCTTTTATATTGTTGGAGAGGTTAATTTTTTGATAATTAAAAAATGCTCAATAAGGACTTCCTTGGTTATCCAGTGGTTAAGACTCCATGCTCCCAATGCAGGGGGCCCATGTTCGAACCCTGTTCAGGGAACTACATCTCACATGCCACAACTGAAAGAGCCCATGTGCCACAGCTAAAGATCCAACGTGCCGCAACTAAGAGCCGGTGCAGCCAAATAAATAAAATAAATAAATATTTTTTTAAAATGCTCAATGAATAACCAGAATCCGTTTATTCTCCATCATCCATATCTTCCCAAGAGATATGAACTATATGGCTCTATATGTCAAATTATCCCTCCTGGTTTGTCCACTCAAGACTTTACACTGCTACCTCAGTCCAGGAGAAGAAATTCCCCTAGCTAGCTTTATTCTCACCACAGGCTGAATTTGCATTTAGAGGTTCCCATTTTCTTTCTCTCGATGTTACCCAATAGATACCACAAAATAACTGGCAGTAGAGAACTCGTGGCTCTAATTACAAGGAGAGCACTAACCTCCACAGAACCTGGTGTTCTGATGTGTGATCTAATCAGTAACTACTGATTCAGTTTCACACATTCCTCCTTTGATAAAGTTCTAGGGGAGGAGGGGGAGGGTGGACAAGGGTCAAACATGGCTGAAAACTCCTTTTATGGTAAGCAATATTACAACTTATTTATTCAAACGTTATGTGTAAATAATGACTTTTTAAAATTTTGAGAATCTTTTTTTATTTTGAAAAATGTCAAACCTACAGTCAAATTACAAGAATAATACAATGAACACTTGAAGACTCTTCACCTACATTCACGGATTGCCAACATTTTGCCGCATTTATTCTGTCTCCTTTTTGTTATATAACATTTTCCCCCTGAACCAGTTGAGACTAAGCAAGGTGCATCTTATCATTTTACTTACCCCTAAATACTTGAGGATATATCTCTTAATAATGAGACATTCTCCTACATAACCACAATCTTATCACCATTCAGCTAATTTATCACTGACACAATACTGTTGTCTAACATACAGTCTATACCCAAATTTCCCCTATTGTGCCAATTGCTTTATAACTTTAAAAAAATAGGATTTTATTAAGAATCGTATATTTCTTTAGTCTCCTTTAATCTAGAACAGTTTCTCAGTCTTTTTTTTTTTTTTTAATCTTTCATGACATTGACATTTTTGACGATTCTAGGCCTCTCTCCACCCTATTTTTTATGTTTTGGAATAAGGAAGCTGTCTTTCTGTCATATCAATATGCTTTTGACATCACTTCTCTGTTTTCTTTTTTTGTTTGTTTCTGGCTGAGCCATGCAGCCTGTGGGATCTTAATTCCCCAACCAGGGACTGAACTGAGCCCTAGGAATGAAAGCGCGGTGTCCTAACAACAGGACCTCCAGGGAATCCCCATCTGTGTGTCTTTCTTTCATGTCTTCCTCCTGACCACCACGTCTCTGTATTATACCTTTATTTATATAGAAAGTCCCTTTCTTCTCTTTCATCGGTTTTTTTTTTTCTTAACCAACTTTTCCCCTTCCCTGTAGGCACTCATCTGTTTCCTTGAGATAATACTATTTTTAAAACTTTAATTGGTTTGGTATTATTTGTCTTCTTTCTGACTCTTTAGCACCTCCCTTCAAGATTATGTGCTCCCTGCAAAGACAACTCTTTGTTTTACAAATATTTTCTAAAAGTGTAATTTAAATTCTCCTTTAAGAGTTATGCTTGCTTTCTTTTCTCTCTCCAGCTGTCTTTCCTTTATGTAGCTCTTAACTGAAGTCCTTATTTTCCAAGTTGCCCTAAACCAGAAGTTTATGTTTATTAAAATTATGCTCATTTAGATAGAGCATAATATGCTATCCTTGATTCTTTGGTAGAAAAACGCATTTTGTCGTATTTCTGGTTCGAAACTCATGAGATTCTATGTTAGTTAACACAAACCTTTATATAAAGTTTAAAAGAAGGAAAATCAGCTTAACGTACCTAAGCAAACATACCTATCGAAAAATGGCTGTTAAAAAATTGTATCCCGATTGTTTCAAGATAATCAAATACAGACTCATTTGTAAGACCTGGAGGGACCTTAGAGATTAAGAATTTACTCCCCTCAGTCTTCAGATAAGGAAATTGAGAGCCCAAATCTTTTAAGGTTATGATCAATTGGTGGCAGAGACAACCATCATAACCTGATTCTCAGTTCAGAATGATTTCTTTTGCTCTCATTGTGTTCAGTTTAATGTTTTCCTAGAACTAGGATTCAGATGTACAACAGAATCACTGTAAAACACTTGGAAATGGGTGACAGCGAAATGTTAAAAGGGCCAGTCCCAACCTCATTAGCTGTAGCCACTGATTGCTTTAAAAATATAGTCTTTATTTTTCTTTGGTGGAAAGGAAAGTTTGCTTTATTTTGGGTGGTGGGTGTGGTGGGAGTGGGGGGAGGGCGGACGGACAATCAGGGGGCAAGAGTTTTTATAGACAGAGGGAGGGGGCTACATGCAGAAGCAGCACAGTCAGCTCTGATAGTCGTCTTGAAATTGGTCATGGGTGGTCTGATCGGCGTCATCTTGATTGTTTTAAGTACAGTTAATCTTCAGTTCCAGGGTCAGTTTGTTCCCATTTCCTTGAGGTCAATTCTTGGAACTGTGGCAGCTTATGTCATGGCTACACGCTGGTCATCATGTAGTTAACTTCTTCCACCTGGTGGGGATTTCAGTATCTACAAGACAGCTCCCAGGATATGGCTCAGAATATGATCTATAGCCCTTGAGACGGAACTAAAGGTCCTTAACTATGCTTAATGACTAAACTATTATTATTGAGTCTTGTTGGACTGTTTTCCTTTGTTTCTGTATTTCCTCACTTCTCTGATTAAACTTATTCTTTGGCTAAATTTTTTTTTTCAAAGACAAAAGGCAGGCAGAGGACATGAGGAGGAAGGACCATAGGGTCCTGCTCCATTTCATTTGTATATATCTTCTTAAAGGAAAGCACATTTTCATATTATTTTATTTTAATTTTAAACATTTATTTATTTATTTGGCTGTGCCACGTGGCTTGCAGGATCTTGGTTCTCCAACCAGGGATCAAACCCGGGCCCTCGGCGGTGAGAGTGTGGAGTCCTAACCACTGGACCGCCAGGGAAATCCCTTCATATTATTTTATATGTTGCCTTTTAAATATGTCTTGGGAAGTGTCCCTTATTGGTACATCTAGAGCTTCCTCATCTTTTTGGATAGCTGTATACTATTTCATTATATAGATGTACCATATTTCTTTTTTAAAAAAATATTTATTTATTTAGGCTGTGCCAGGTCTTAGGTGCAGCATGCAGGATCTGTGTTGCTGCATGTTTAGTTGTAGCATGTGGATCTTTAGTTGCGGCATGCAGACTGATTGGTTTAAAAATATAGTCTTGCTTTCACGGCTATAGCTACAGACTTAACATTTATTGAATTATTGCTTTGTACCAGGCACTGGTCTAGGTATTTACACGCATTCATTCATTTAATCTTTAAATATCCGTAAAAGTTGGCTTATTATTGTCCCCATTTTACAAATGCAAAAACTGAGGCACAGAGAGCTTGAGTAACTTGTCTAAGGTTATTTGTTGATTATGTAGAATGGGCTGCAAACTCATGCAAACTCATTCAGTATGTTTTTGGGGTTATGCACCGAACCATTATGATACCGCCTCTCTTGGTCTTAAAAGTTTCAAACACAAATGCCAGTTGTTTTTTTCCACTGAAATGGAAACTGAGGCATACATATGTTTAAATGCTTTATTATTTTTATCCAGTCAATGAAATGCCAAACTACCTTTGCCTCAAACTGAGATTTCCCTGATATCACAAATGTGCCGTATTCTTCATTCTAAGAAGATTGTGGGTGAAATCCTGGTAAAAAACAGGAATTTTATCTATAGCTCCATTGATTTGTTTTATTATTTCTTCTTGCCAATGTGAATTAGCAGGATTGCTGTCTGCAGTTTGTGTTCTATCATTCTTGATGATGGAATTGTTTTTTGTCCTTATGCAGAACCAAGTCACTTGAATCTGCTAGAGACCAGATATTTATAACTAATTAACACTCTCCTTTTAAAAGTAGAAAATAATACTAAGCTAAACTCTGCATTTATGATTAATTTAATCATCTTCATTAAAGTGGTAACAACATCAGTATGGCTATTACTATAAAAGAATTTTTAAAAAGGTTATTAAGACTAGAAATAAAGTCAATGACTAAGTAGATAATAGAAAATTGAATTTTTGGCTAAGAGTATGATATATGAACTAAATTATCAATTGGAGTTGACCTAACAACAGAATAAATTTTGAGCTGATGACTTAAGTCTTGAATGTTTCAGACACCTCTGGAAAGACGAACTGTAGTATACCATACTTGCTGAATAATGTATGACACCATAGTGACCCTCTGTTAAATTTAAGGCAAACAGGAAATGATACTTAAAAAGTTGGAAGAACTGGGCTAAATTTCATGAGGTTGTGCTTCTGTCTGCCTCCTTCTCAGCTACGTGTTGGCTAACAGATGAAGAATACCTCAAGAGAGAAGAGGCACAGGGCCTCCTGAGACTGGCTAGGGACTTGAAGGCTTACCTTGAGCTAGGTTTGACACTAACACATAATTTTTCCTGGCAATCTGGGGAATGAGAATGGTCACTAACAACTTAGAATGACTACTTATACAAAACCCACTGGCGTCTCTAATAAAATTCCCCCTACTGTTTTGGGGGATAGACTACACAGCACTTAATTACAGCTGCTGGGCCAGAATGTAAGTCAGCCAAGACCTTATCTCAATAGCGTGTCTTGCTTGAAAAATGAAGTGTAAGAGTGAAGCTCAGGAAGAGTGCATGGCTGAGCACGTTTCTGGAAAAAAGACTTGGATAGAGACAGGAAAAGAGAGTAATAGGAGAGGAGAATGCCAAATATAACCTTCTTTTATGGTCTAGACATTATTAAAATTCCAGAAGCATACCACATGTCCATCATAAATTCAATAGGGAAACTTATGTGTGATTCTAAACATGTAAGGTAGGACCACATTTGGTTGAGAAGATTTATTGTTGAAGAGCATCGAATTGTGAGTTTGTTGTCCATGGCAAAGGCCAGGGATATACCCTAACACAAGCATTAAGCAGTTCACTAAATTCAAATGAGCAGCGGTTTCAAGTTGGCAGGAACTGTTTCTCAAGGGACAGGTGATAAAGAAGACAGCAATAAAAACCTCTGTGAGGAAGTGGTAGACAAAGGCTAATGGTTTCTTTTGTTTAAAGGGTGACAGGTGTTATATGAGGGGTCTTATCACGGGGTCCCTGGAACACGGAGGAAAACTACTGCCAGAATAAAAGCTCCATATTTTCGTCTTAGAAAGGAAAATACAGATCGAGATAGAAAAAGTGAATGAAAACTCTGAACGTGAAGCAGTTTTATTTAAAATAGGATGAAAAACATTTTTTTATTTGTAAATGAAATTGAAAAAACTTAGGTTGATATATGTTAACTTGGGATTTGGATAACATGAATACTCTGCTATACATCTTGATGATTCTTGACTTATGAATGGCACATATATAAATATGTTTGTTGCCATAGGAACTATCTTCCTGGGCTACTATGGAAGCTGCTCTGCCTCTGGTCCCCAACTTTGGTGCTCACTGCAGCTTAAGACTCAAAGAACTTGGGTCGTTGTACTCATCATTTGAATGGTCCCGATTTTCAACTGCATGATTTTAAGTAGAATTTTTCAAATTCTTCTGAGAACCTGAACTATGGATTTAGTGTGAAAAATATGTTTTAACTTCAACTGATTTACAAATGCATTTTGGAACACATTTTGTTCCTGACCTGCGTATTTGTAAAATTCTCCTCTGTGTGTTTATGAAAGACAGGTAACATGTTGTTCTCTATCAAACATCTCATCTCTATAGATGTTTTGGGGACTCAGTTGCTGTGTCTGTTTGAGCCTGTTGGGGGGTGGTTATTTGAAAGCACAAGGCTTTTTCTCCTTACTCTTGGTTCCTGGCTAAGGAATTATATATCTCACTCCTGGCATTTGACTTAGTATCTTCCTTTGGATCAAGTGAGACAATTTTCATATTTATGGATTTGCTTAAAGTAGATTTTCCAACTACTTATAATTTACTGAAGAGATTTATGACTTTAATTTTTTTTAAATTGCCAGAGAAAGTTCCAAAAGCTCTCTTAGCCCTTCAGAACTCCCTAGACTCTTCTTAACCTGTCACTACTGTCCAGCCCTGCTGGCGCCAGCACTGATTTTCTCCCTGTACTTCCAGGAATAGGAATCAACCCTCTGCTGGCATCCTGATGGTAAGATGGCATAGGATTTATTCCCTAACATTGGTGACTTCATTTCCTGGTGTACCTCAATTTTTTTTTTAGATCTAGCAATTTTATGTCCTTGTCCCTTCTTTCCTTTTATTCATTAGTTAGTTAGCACCAGGTACAGTATCATTTTTCCAGTGGCCAGTCTGTGAAAAGAAGGAGATGGAGTTAGCCTCTGGTGAGGTTTCAGGCAGCATCAAGAAGTCCATACTCAACATCAACCATTATTACATTATTTGGTGTTTCAACTAGGAATAAAGATTAGGAAACACAAATTACATGTAACACCTGGTAGAACAGGCCTACGACAGAAAATAACTCCTTGTTCCTTACATTTTACAAGATGTTTTCTTTGTTTAATAAATTTATTTTATTTATTTTTGGCTGTGTTGGGTCTTTATGGCTGCCGGCTTTGTCTAGTTGCAGAGAGTGAGGGCTACTCTTCGTTGTGGCACACGGGCTTCTCATTGCAGTGGCTTCTCTTATTGCAGAGCATGGGCTCTAGCTGGGTGGGCTAAGTAGTTGTGGCCCGTGGGCTCAGTAGTTGTGGCTCGCAGGTTCTAGAGCGCAGGCTCAGTAGTTGTGGCGCATGTGCTTAGTTGCTCCGTGGCCACGTGGGATCTTCCTGGACCAGGACTCGAACCTGTGTCCCCTGCACTGGCAGGCGGATTCTTAACCACTGTGCCACCAGGGAAGCCCAAGATGTTTTCATAAAATTTCTAAAACAAAGAACTAGTATGATTTCCCTGATTACATAAGCTCACCTACTAGGACAAATGAAGGACAGATGTGACATTTTGGGTATTCAGAAAATAAATTCCAGCTTACGCTTGAAACATGCTTTCTGGATGACTACACATGATACACAGACAGCTGCTGTCATGGGAACCATCTTCCTGGGCTACTATAAAAGCTGCTCTTCCTCTGGTTTCCCATTTTCAGAGTTCTCAGTAACTTAAGATTCAAATATACCTGGGACTTAACATTCAACTCTTGTATAGTAGGTTTTTAGCTGCATCATGGGTTGGTTAGAATTTCTGTGATGCACAGAACCTAACCATAGATATTGTGAAAATGTATATGCCAAGCTCCAAAGAGTTGTATCCACAGATTTAGCCATAGGAATTGTGCCTGGTTTGGTGGCTCCAGGGCAAGTGATGGTGCATATAGTTGCTAATATTTCTGATTCAAGAATGTCAGAAACAAAGAATTTGTTTTGCTGCTTAGGGCTTGGATTATGAGGCAAACTAAAAGAAACAAAAGGAATGGAAGGACCAAAGTAGAAGCTGGTGTGGGTAGACACTATGGCAAAAACTCAAGTGGGGCAATTTATAAAGATATACAGCCAGCAAGATATGATGAGGTCTTGGAACACTCAAGTCAAAATAGAGGTTAGATCAAACTCTGATAAATAAGAGAAGAAAGGGGAGTAAGAGGAACTGTACTGAAAAGGACAAACCATAGAGATGTGTCCTCAGGAAATGACTAACTGAACCAAAAGCCCTGTGACTGTGGCCGTCTGGTCTTAAAAGAAGCTCATTGGATAGAAGGGACTTGTGTGGACTTTAGCAATGTTCACGTAGCATCTAACATTGAGTATTTTCACAGTGTCTGTTTTATTATTGCACGTGAAAAAATATAATGTCGATCTATGCTGAGTAGTCATTTCTACATTCTTCATGGAGTTTTGTAGCATAGACTTGGATGCAGGGTAACAAACCCCTTTGCCTTATTATTAAAGACTCAAGAATCTGGCACAAGCCAAATTATCATCTTCTCACATTTATGAAATATTATTGGACTGTGTATTATATAATGTGATTAAAATTAGACATAGGACTTAGAACTCAGGAATTAAAAATTTGAGTCAGAATATTAAAGCATTCTAGGTCCGTTGAAGATACAGAATCAGCAAATACACACACACACACACACACACACACACACACACACAATACATTCCTGTGACACAGGCTTAAAAGAGGTTTTTATTTTCCACCAAGAGAATATTAGAGAAAAACTATATGAACCCACCTAAATCCTGATCTTATGAGCTGAAAATTTTAGAAGCTCTTATTAAAAGAAAATATGAGTATTCCAACAAGAGGATTGTGCCACCATAAAACCTTAAATACGAAGGTGGTGGAATGAGATGAGTAACAGGAATAAAGGGTAACAATACTATATTCATTCATTTTCTCATTCATGCATTTAGAGATTATTAAGTGCTGCAGTGGATTGTTTTATTTTGTTTTCAGAGATGGCTGCAACAATATTCGCCACATTAAATGCTAGTTTGCAATATAATCTTATCCATCAAGAGATGGAATCTGTTTCTCTTTCCCTTGAATCTTGGTTGGCCTGTGACAATTTTGTTCAATGATATTGACAGAAATGATGCTGTATAACTTGTGAAGCTGAGCTTTAAAATATCTTCAGCTGCTACTATTTACAATAGCCAAGACATGGAAGCAACCTAAATGTCCATCAACAGATGGATGGATAAAGATGACGTGGTATGTATGTGTGTATATACACATACGTGTGTGTGTGTGTGCATATACACACACAATAAAAAAAGGAATGAAACATTGCCATTTGCAGCAACATGGATAGACCTAGAGATTATCATACTAAGTAAAGTAAATCAGGCAGAGAAAGACAAATATTATATGATATCACTTATACTTGGAATCTAAAAAAAATACGAATCAACTTATTTACAAAATAGAAACAGACTCACAGACATAGAAAACAAACTTATGGTTACCAAGGGGGAAAGGGAAGGGGGAGAGATAAATAGAAGTATGGAATTAATAGATACACACCACTATATATAAAACAGATAAACAACAAGGATTTACTGTATAGCATATGATATTCAATATCTTGTAACAATCTATAAGGGAAAAGAAACTGAAGCTGTACACCTGAAACTAACAGAATATTATAAATCAACTATAGCTTAATAAATAAATTTAAAAAAATATCTTCAACTGCTGCTTTTGTTACTTGGAATGCAGCCACCATGCTGTGAGGAAGCCCAAGTAGCCCCATGGAGAGGACCCTGTGAAGGAGAACCAAGTGCTCTGGCTGACAACCCCAGATGAGTTCCCGGTTGTAAACTGACAGTCATGTGAAAGAAGCCATTTGGTATCTTCCACTTGTCCTTGTGCCCCACTTAACACTACATGAAACAGAAGAACTATCCGGTAAAGCCACAGAATAAAGAGAAAATATAAATCTGTGTTGCTTTAAGTCACTGAGTTTGGGGAAGTTTTGCTATGCAGCAATATATAAATGCAAGTGTTTGCTATGTGCCTGTCATTGGGCTAGTTGAAAAAAAAATTCTCTTTCAAGAAACAGATAGAATTAATAGTCTAGTGGGAGAGACCTACACATTAACTATGCATATAATATATGGGGACAAATTCAATAGTAGCATATTCATGTACAGAGAGAGCACAGTGAATGAGGTGAAGACCACATTCTGGATAATTAGGAAAAACTGCCAAGAGAAGATAACATTTAACCAAGGTATTTAAATAAGGCATTTTAGGTTGAGGAAACTACATGCACAAGTGTACAGACACGTGAAACAGTATATATGTATCAGTTAGGACACATTTAATGGCCCAAAACAGAAAATCTGAATCTTAAGCTAAAAATGGAAGGCCCTGGTTCATACACATGAACAACCTAGAGTAGATCTGCTTCTGTTTGGGCTGTACACAGGGTCTCAGATGAGGTTATCAATATCCAATTATTTTCTCTCCATTATTCACTTTGCTTCCTCTGTGTTGGCTTTATTCTTATGGCTATCCCCTGTGGTGTCCAGATGGCTGCCAGTAGATCCAGAGGTTACATAATTCCTGGGTTTGTGTCTAATAGGAAAGCTTCCTTTCCCAGGATCCCTGAAAAAATAAATCTCATCATGATTCACTGGCTCTGATTGGGCAGTGCCTATTCCTGGGACAATAACTATGGTCCAATTGCAAGCAATTAATTTGGGAAAGGGGGAGATGCTGGTCCCCCGGAGATAACCTAGAATACGGTTTCCAGAAGGGAGAATGGATAGTAATTGCCTACTACAGGGTGTCTGGAAGTTTAAGCTACTTGGTATTTCTAGAGAGTGAAATGGCTTAGGGGTAAAAAAATGACAGGAAACAAGGCTAGAAGAAAGAAAGACCATCCAGGGTCTTAGATACCTGGCTAAGGAGCTTAGTCCTTAACTTGTAGTTGACCTGAAGCCATTGAAAGATTTAAAGAAGAGCAGAGACATAACTTGCTTTTCAAAAGCTTGTCTTGGCAGTAGAGAAGAAGGTTTGGAATTCGTAAGGCTGCAGTCATGGGGACCAGTTGAGATACAGTTCAAATGATAGATTCAACAGATTCTTGGGAAGTAGAATAACCCAGATGTAGGAATTCCTTGGATGAGTGGAGGTGAAGGAAGCCTCCAGAGGTGTGAACTGAACCACAGTTCTGTCAGCCAGGGGACTTCCTGTTGTGTTAGAGAAGGCACTGTGATGGAAGGCAGGAAGATGCTCAGGTGAATTAGAAGTACAAGCGACAGTCTCTGTTTCGGTGGTCCTCAGACTGTAACTGGTTTTAATCTTCTGCCTCTTCTACTTCTGGTACTAGGTTTTTTTGTTTGTTTGTTTGTTTTTGTTTTTTTGCAGTACGCAGGCCTCCCACTGGTGTGGCCTCTCCTGTTGCGGAACACAGACTCCGGACGCGCAGGCTCAGCAGCCATGGCTCACGGTCCCAGCCGCTCCGCGGCATGTGGGATCCTCCCAGACCGGGGCGCGAACCCATGTCCCCTGCATCGGCAGGCGGACTCTCAACCACTGCGCCACCAGGGAAGCCCTGGTACTAGGTTTTTATAACCCTCAGTCAACACTTAAGCTGGTCTAGGTTGCTTGCCTGGTTGGGTTGAGGGGCCTGAGTCCTTGGTTACTTTGCCCTTGTGAGGCTCTGATTGCCTCAATTGCCAGTTAGCTGTTATCACCAAGCATGGAAGCACTATAATAGACTATGGTGAGCACTCCAAGCTGCAGATACAAGCCTCTTTATCTCTATTTTGTAACAACTATAACTCCTCCAGAGAATCAAGTTTGAGTGTTCTCCTCAGTAGAGTATTTTCTTTTTTGCCAGTTGGTCCATTGACATGAGGAACTATAGTTTCAGGTTCAGTGGAATACTTACAATGTTGCCTGTTGGAGGAATTCCCTAATATCACCCATCCCCCCTTTTGGAGTTAAGACCTCTAATCCAACAAAGCCTAAGACCACAAGGTACGATAGCACAAATTTTGTTAGCACATTATTGGCAGTGATGGTGAGTGGTCAACCCTATTATTACTTCTTAGTAATTTTAATCCACTGCCAATCCTACTATTAGCTCTCAGTAATAGCAATCTACTGCACAGGAGTCTCTACATACCCCTGCTCAGGCCACTTGTCCCTCCATAAAAAGTGAGCAACAAATATTCTGATCAAAGCTCTGCCAAGCAGCATTTCCCTTCCTTATTGTCCCTTAGGGACAAACTTGTCCACGAGTGGAGCTGCAGTGTAGTGCAGGCCTTTTTGTCTCACACCAACATATTGGGCTGACTGTGAACAGGTCTAATATTTCTCTTTGTCTGTGATGAGGAGGACTCAGTCAGAACATATTTGTTTGTTGAAGGAGAGTCATTGATGCACTTGTCCAATAGGGGTAACTGATAGAGGGATCATGGCCTCACAGTCACGTAATTTACTTATATACTCTAGACCTGTTGACGCCTTACTCCCAGTGTACTATATCCAATATGACTGATTGGAGATGTGCAATTAACATCCACCTTACAAAATTTGGTGGCTCTCACAATATCCAGGTCAAGTTGGAAAGATCTGGTTGCATAAGCACTTGATGTGCCATGGTGCGTGATTCAGTCTCTACTGCAGAAGGTATGGCTGCAAACCAGAGGGCTCTGTGCTGAGAGTCTTCTGTTGAGGTTTGCAGAGACCCCACAAAGCATCCTTTTCTACCATGGTATATGTAGATTTATCTAGCTATCTAGCTACATATAAAGGTATACGTAGCTTTACTATTGGGTCTTCTGGGTCTTAGGGAAGCTTGTGGTGGGGAAGCTTGCTTCTTAGCTGGGACTTATTGCTGAGTCCCATGTTTCCCTGAGCCCACTCAAAATTTTCAGCCTTCTTCAGTACTCCAATATGGGTCAGAATAGTATTCTCAAGTGTGGATATGCTGCCTCCGAATTCCAAGGAGGCCTACTGTCATTTTAATTTTCCCAGAAAATATACAATGAACAAAGGATTTGTGTGAAGTTGTTTGTTTGGGAGATGATCAGAGGAAATTATGACAAGAGAATGGGAAAATGAAATAAGAAAAGACAGAAGCCAATGAAGGATTTATTTTCTTCTTTTCTTTTTTCTTTTTAAAAAACAGCTTTATTGAGATATAATTTACATACCACAAAATTTACCCATTTAAATTTATAATTCAAAGTTGTTGTGTTTTTTTTTAGTGTATTTACAGAGTTTATTACCATCACTATAAACTAATTTTAGAACATTTTCATCACCCCAAAAAGAAACCTGATCCCTATCAACAATCATTCCCCATTCCTTGCCCTTCTCTTTCTGCTGCCTTACACAGTCTTGGGCAACAACTCATCAACTTTCCATCTCTACAGATTTGACTGTTATGGACATTGTATATAAACAGAATCATACAATATTTGGTCTGTTGTTACTGGCTTCTTTCATTTAGCACAATGTTTTCAAGGGTCATCAGAATCATAGCATGTATAAGAATTTCATTCCTTTTTTTCTGCCAAATAATATTCTATTGTATGGATATGCCACATACATATTAGTTGATGGACATTTGTGTTGTTTGCATTTTTGGTTAATACAAATAATGTTCTATAAATATTCATGTACAAGTTTTTGTTTGGACATATGTTTTCATTTTACATGGGTCCATAAGTAGGAACGAATTATATAATAACTCTGTGTTCAACATTAAACAGTTAACTGCCAAATTCGTTTCCAAAGTAGTTAAGTCATTTTACATTCCCACAACAATGTATGAGGGCTACAGTTTCCTACATTCTTCCCAACATTTAATATTGTCTTACGTCTTGATTTTAGTCATCCTAGTGAATATGAAGTGCTATCTTCTTGTGGTTTTGATTTGCATTTTCCTAATGACTAGGGATAATGTGCTTCTTTTCATGAATATCCATGTATATTTTATGAAGAAATGTCTATGGAAAACTTTTGTTCATTTTAAAGTTAGGTTATTTGTCTCTTTACTACTGAATTGTGTTTTAAAATATATTCTAGATAAAAGTAGTCTCTTATCAGATACATAATATGCAAATGTGTTTTTCATTCTGTAGGTGTTGTATTAGGGTTTCCCAGAGAAATACATATTGAGAAAAAAATATATATATACAAAATTAAAAATTGTGTATATATATATATATAGAGAGAGAGAGAGAGAGAGACAGAGACAGAGACAGAGACAGAGACAGAGAGACAGAGAGAGAGACAGAGAGAGAGATCTTTTAAGGAATTTGTTCACACAATTGAGGGGGCAAGTCTGAAATCTGTTGGCAGGCTGAAAATTCTGGCAGGAGCCGACGTCGTAATATTCTGTATGTTGCTATATGAAAGCAGTCTGGAGGCAGAATACCTGCTTTTTCCAGGGAGCTCAGTCTTTTCTCTTAAGACATTCTACTGATTGGATAAGACCCATCCACATTACGGAGGGTAATCTGCTTTACTCAAAGTCTACTGATTTAAATATTTTAATTACATCTAAAAAATACTTTTACAGCAATACGTAGATCGGTGTTTGACCAAAAAACAGAGCACCAAAGCCTGTTGACAAGTTGACATATAAAATTAACAATCACAATTTACTTTTCCTTTTCCTTTTTTAAAAAATAAATTTATGTAATTAATTAATTGATTTTATTTTTGGCTGCATTGGGTCTTCATTGCTGCATGTGGGCCTTCTCTAGTTGCAGAGAGTAGGGGCTACTCTTTGTGGGGGTGCATGGGCTTCTCCTTGTGGTGGCTTTTCTTGTTGCGGAGCATGGACTCTAGGCACGAGGGCTCAGTAGTTGTGGCTTGTGGGCTGTACAGTGCAGGCTCAGTAGTTGTGTCACACGGGCCTAGCTGCTCCGCGGCATGTGGGATCTTCCCAGGCCAGGGCTCGAACCCATGTCCCCTGCACTGGCTGGTGGATTCTTAACCACTGCACCAGCAGGGAAGCCTGTCTTTTCATTTTCTTTATGGTGACATTTGAGGAACAAAAGCTATTTTTTTTTTTAAATAAAGTCCAACTTATGTTTTTTCTTTTATCCCTTGTGTTTTTGATGTCATATCTAAGAAGTTGCCTAACCCAGGGTCATGAAGATCTACTCATGTTTTCTCTGAGAGTTTTATAGTTTAGCTCTTTAGGTCTATGACCAATTTTGGGTTGATTTTTATGTACGGTGTGAGGAAAGGGTCCAAATCCATTCTTTTACATGTGGATAGTCCATTGCCCCAGCACTATTGTTGAAAAGACTGCTCTATCCTCATTGAATCTTCTTGGCACCCCTGATGAAAATCAACTGAGTATATTGTGATTTTCCACTGTGGACGCTGACATCAGCTCTCTGTTCACCAGCCCTTGACTTTTCTCTGTAGACAGCCAGACATCTGCATTACTTCTAGGAACACCATGGTCAAGGCACCCTGATTGCCATTCTGGTTTTGAGGCCCATTAGGGTAATTACTTTCACCTTGCCTCTGACTATTAACTGCAACAACCTGGTCTCTGGTTTTTTGGAATTCTATCATACCCATTGGCCCAATGGAAATGAATTCCACCACGGCATCAGTTCCTACTATCTACCCTGGCTTACAGAGAAGAGTTACCACTGAAATTCTCAAAGATATAACAGAATCTTATAAAAAAAAAGTTTATTCTTTTTTGTCTTAGCAAAGGGTGTATCCTCTGGGCCCTCCTGTGGAACATGGTTAGTATGAGTTTTCTTTCCCTCTTTCTGGAGGCTTCCAAATTCTTTTTCAATACTCTGTCATTGCAGTTGCATTATCTCTACCTTTATAAGCCATAATTGTGACTAAGCTTCAAGAAGGCATCCCAGCTCTATGTTAGGATGGGGTTCCAGTGTTCTTGCCAAGATATTAAATCCTGAGTTCTGGAAGAGTACTTCAGTGTCAACAAATCTCCCTTTTTCAGGTTTATATATTGCCTCCCAATCTTAACCCTCAAAATTCACTTCCAAACGTATTTTTCCAAGTCCTGCTAATACATATAGGCTAGTAGTACTTTGTTGTTGTTGTTGTAAAAAACCTATTTTTTTCTGGTGCAGGGACTGTATTTCCCTACTCAGTGAATAGGGTCATGACCATAGTTACTGGTTTGTGCATTATAAGGGGAGGCTATGTTGGGTCTTGAGGAGGCAACATCATCTTTCTAGGCATCTGCCTCAGGTGAGGTCTTTACAAGATCTTCAGGTAAGGGACACTCTGCTCTACCAAAGGGAAGGAGCTGCTTCAGCTAGTCTGGAAGCTCCAGAAGAACTTGGCGGTTCAATCTTCTTAAATGAATCCACCCAGATGTCTCCATATCAAGTCTAGGATTCCACTACTTTTCTATCATGGTTGTGTCTTCGGCTTAGGAGATCTCTCAACCCTGTACATCCAGTCTCTTCATAAGGTTTAGCTCTTTGGCCTGATTTTCAGCAAAGACTACCCTCTGACTGTAGGAGTGAAGGTCTTTTTGAACCCTTCCATAGAAGCTTTCTGATCTTCCAGTGTGCACTGAGTTGATAGCTGATGTGATTCTGCTATTTTATTTCTACTCCATATTCTATTCTATTTTCTCAAGGCTTTGAAGACGTTTAACAAAAGCCATTCAATTACCATCACCCCGTATCACTGAGTGCAATGCTTTTCCTTTCCTCTATATTTCATCATTTTCACTATGGGTGGGAGTCTTAGTAATTGAATGCTACTTCATGCTGGGTCTTATCCATCCTGCTCCCCACCAGAAATTGTATTATTAGTATCAACTAAAAGGAGATTCCAACCATAGAATCTCATTTTGAGGGTCTCCTTCCATGACCATTCCTGGTACAAAATGCCGTTGGGATTCCCTAAAAGCAATTTCTGAGATAAGAACTTGGGTACAGGTAATTTATTTGGGAAGCGATCCTACAAAGCATGAGCATCCAAATAAGAAGAATGATATAGTAAAGGAGGAAGAGACAACATCAGGGTGCTTTATTCAGGTCAGTGCTCTGGACAACAAGGGATTTTGAGAAGACAAAGAATGCCTCCAAGAATTAGCCATCTGAAGGATGGAAGTCTGGAGCATTTATCTACTGACTCCCCATTGTGGGCTACCCTTGCTTAAGTGGGCAAGCCAGCTCCTGTGGCGTTATAGAAGGCCCTCAGGGCAGAACACAGAAAGACATGCAGCAGCAGGCACTTGAGGTGGGAGTCTGGCAGCAGGAGCTGAGTTAGAATTGTTCGTAATAATCATGGCTACAGTAGAGATGGGGAGGTGAAGACGTAAGGACTTAGGAAGGAAGTCTAGGCTAGAGATACCGACATGAAAATTATGCAGAGGTGATACTGAAAATATAAGAAAAAAATGAGATCATCAGAGAAGAGGTGGAGAACACAAAAGAATATCTATTTTTAAGAGGATGGGGGAAGAGGATTCAGGAAAGAACTCTAAGAATTGATCTGATTTAAAAATTAAAAAGTGTTTCCTTAACTCTTTATTCTCTACTTGAAGAATATTATATAATTTTATAATTGCTTCCTTAAAAAACAAAAAGAATTGATCTGAGATGTAAGAGAATCAGGAGAGAGAGCATGGTATCATGGAAAAGAAAAGAAGAGAAATTTCTCAAAGGAGAAGTTGGTCAGCATGTAGAACTACCAGAGAGAAATCTAATAAGGTAAGTACTCAAAAACATTCACTGTGTCAATAAGATTCAGTAAGGTTGTAAGGGCAGAAGCCTGATTACAGTGGGTTAATAAATCAGGTGGGAGGGAGTAGAGACAATAAACATGGCGACACTTTCAAGATATTCACTGAGAAGTAAAGAAGAGGTGCAATATTCAGGATTAACAGGAAAGGGAGAGATTCTTTCTTAGGTGGGTATTCAGTTTTCAACGCTGTAAATTAGCCAGCTCAAAGATTTCTTTTCTTTCTTAAACTAGTTCAGTTGACTAATTTTTGTTGAGTTAGTTCTTCAGCCAGCTAATAGGAGATGCAGCTGCTTTAAGGAAATGCCATCCTTTTATTTATCTCACCACTTCCTCTTACAAAAGGAAAGACTTGGGTTACAACATGGGTTGTGTTCTACTCTAACCACCAGAATTCAAGTAAGGGCTGGGGGTTGTCCAGAGCCTGGAAACAGGAGGAAAAAGTGATTAAAATAAACACAAAGCTTGTTTACATATTCACAGGAAACTTCCCACGACCTATTAAAATGGAAACAAAGAGATCAAATTCAAGAAAGGGATGCAAATGCTGAATTTCTCTTAGTCCATGGAGGCCAATGTTCTTTACAGTAAAAAGCCCTGCAAAAGACTATTAGCCAAATGCACTACTGTTTTCTCTGGCTGCCAGCTTTTCAGCATCCGGTCACATTGTTGCACTGATTTTTCCCCCTTATTACAGGCAGGCGGGAGCTTGCAATTCCCTGCTGAAGCAGAGGGCATCCGTGCAGATGCATATCGTAGGCAATTGCACTGTGACTCACACAGTGAGCCTGGGAATCTTGGGAGTTGAACTGAGGACAAAATGGGAGGGATTTCCCTTCCCAGGGCTGGTCTCCGGGTCTCTTTACACACCCTGTTCTTCACGGAAGCTTACTGCTTGGCTGCGGAGTGCCTCCTGGAGAAAGATTATGAGGCCTATAGGGAAAGTTAGTGCTTACTGCTTTTTTTCTGTCTTAACCAACTCCCTTGACTTTGTGCTTTACTGTGCTCTTACTGTTGTTTTTTTTCTGAAGTTCCCCAACTTTATATATGAGTTTATGAGAAATTTTATAGCTAAGATTGGTGATGATTATACTACTATTTAGAAATTGTAGAGCAATTATTATCAGGGATTTCAAAGAACTATGTAGGTCTTAATCTCTGGAACACTTGTTAGGAGATATAAGGAGATACTATTAGGATTAAGACTGATATCCAATTTCAGGAAGAGCTGGGAGGCAGCTTTCTCCCCTCCTTCCTTCCTTTCTCCTTCCTCTCCTTTCTCCCTTTCTGCCCTTCCTTTCTTTTCCATTCTTCCTGTTCTTAACACTACCATGTTTGCCCTGATAGCCTGCTTTTCTCACAGAGCTATCATGAGATGGAAAAACACATAGGAAACTATTTTAAATTTCATAAAGACCTATGATATTGTTTTGTGATTATGATTATCACTCCTGTGCTATTTTTGGAATGAAGAGCAAAGATGATATCACTCATAGAAACAGCAATTAACAAATGAGTACTTTTTCTTTTACTTTGCACATGAAACTGAAGCAGTAGTAGTGGTCTTGTCATATATATATATTTTTAACTGATTGCTGATAACAGTAGTCAGACTTTTGTCTCAGTCCTGCCTGTATCAGGCCTTGTGTGCCTGTGTGAATATATATATCTATCCATATCTATATCTATATTTATATTTATATCTATTAAAGACTTTTAGGGTTATTAATCATAAATTACATTGGATTCCTCAAACTGCCACAAATATTTATAGAGTGACTGTGACCTTCCTTCTTGGTCTTATCTTCTTTCCCTAACAGTTCTCAGTGTACTTACAAAAAGATCAGCTCCTGTCCTATTACTTACAGAATGAATGGGCTGGTCTATTTCTCTCAAGTCCAGAACTATGAAGTTTCCCTCAGTTTCTGAGATCATAGTAGCTACATTTCTTATATTTCTGAGTGTTCAATGAGGAAGGCATTAGTGCTTTAGTATATGATACAATACAATTTCAGGATATTAGGTACCATCAGATATTAGATACATAAATGATCTAGTTAATACCCAGTAGGGCTTCTGGAAGTTGCTGGAATTACTTGTATGGATATCTGGGCCTTCCATGGTAGCTCATGTCTCAGGACCATGTGGAAGGTTGGCCCACACTTCTCAGGTGAACACTGACTGTCGGCCTGTTGTTCTTAGCTCAAGGTCTACCCTGAGCTGAGATGCTTGCATCTTGCTTCTAGGACATTAGTGAGTTGGATAAATCTTTAAATGTGAAGGAAAAATAAAATGAAACAGAACCTTCTTCTGATGAGGCCTCTTTGACTCCTCTAGGTAGTTCTGTCTTCCTTAGGTTGACAGGGTGGGATTTTCCTTCCTCCAGATCTCCTTTTATTCTCTCCCACCCCCCAAGAGCATAATAACACACCAAAAGCATCATATTCTAGGCTCAATCTTAGATGAATAGTCTGCAGGATGTACAGTCTTCTTTGGGGACCAAGGACTACAAGAACCTGTTGGCTCTCCAATGGGACAATGCCTATAGACTGAAATGGAAAAGAAGGTCTGCACGATCTCTAGGGCTTTGCAGATTTGTGATTGTCTAATAGCAAGATTACTCCTCCCAACTATTCCTTTCCACTGCATGACAAACTACCTGTAGGTACTGCTAGAGGTCACAGCTGTAATAAAGAAGTTAATTTGTTAGTCGTGGATGTCACTATGGATAGCTCCCTAGCACACGTGCTTCTGGCTCTGTGATCTCACTGGCTATTGAATTTCTCCGTGGAACGTGTTTTCTTTGGGACGGAAATTTAAAAACCTCTCTGGGATAGAAGAGTTACTTCTTGTTTGACGTTAGAGAGGAAAAGAGAAAAGAGTCTCTCCCTCTCCCCACAACTGGAGCAAGATCCTAACACTTCCCATGGGCCTCTATCATCCCCATTCCCCTACAAATCAGCTCAGACTTTTACTGTTAATCACTTTATGCTCAGTACTACAGTCAAATCTTTCCCTACTTTTTGCAATTCCATATTTTTCCTTCCCTTTTCTCTATTCAAGCATAGGTTTCCTACTGATGAAAGGACACTGTTTAATATATTAGGAGACCAATAGTGAGTATTCTGTCTTGTAAAAGTCTGGCTTAAGACCAGTGATGTGCTGGAGAGGGAGGAGATCAAGATGGCAGAGTAAGGGGACATGGAGCTCACCTCCCCCATGAACACATCAAAAATACCTCTACATGTGGAACAATTCTCAGAGAAAACTAACTGGAAATGGAGAGAAGGACTCCTTTACAACCAAGGCTTATGTGAAAGATATACACATAATCAGGTAAGATTGGAAGAAAGGTATCAGGTTGGGACCTGTACCCCTGAGAGGGACGGAGAGGAAAAGGGAGATTGCATGGGTGGACACTTGCCCTGGGGAGTGAGTGGATCGAGTCACAAACTGGGCGTCCCAGTCTTGGGGTCCTATGGATAGGAGACAAGCCCCCTTGGCTGATCAGAGGGCTTCGGAGACAGATATAAAGGCTGGAGAAGCCTAGACCCACACTTATGAGGAGTGCACGAGTGCTGACGTGACCCCAGGCAGGGTGGAGAGAGGTCTGCCCTAGCTGCTGCCACCTTGCTGCACTCCCCAGTTAGAGGTGAGTGAACACCCTGGCACTGCTCACTCTACACCAGCTTGGCACTGGATCTAGGGCATCCAGGACCTGGAAGAAGACCTGACCTAGGAATGCAGAGGCAACCCAAGGCCCCGGGGTGTAGCTCAGGTGGAGTGGCGGTGGCTGATGTCGATGCTTACTCAAGTGGCATCCCAGAAGTAGCCCAGAGTACTGATGGCAGTGCAGCTTCCAGAATTCCCATGACAGCCTCACTGTGTGCCCTAGCCCAAGCTGAGCAAACACTCAGGCCCTGCTCACTCCATGAGACAGCCTAGCACTAGATCTGGGGAGGCCACGACAGGGGAAAGTTGTAACCATGGGCTGTATCTGAGCACAGCCACGGATGCCTACACATGCAGAGCATCCGACCTCTGTAACACATGAACCCCACTTGCTTCAGCACTCTCCCTCCTTTGGGACAAATGTCCCAGAGTAGGGAGAAGAAAAAACACAAACTTAAAGGGAATAGAGCCACCTTGAGCCCAGCCCTTAGTGCTTCTGATCCAGCAACTTGGGAGCAGACTCTTCTCTGACAGGGTGGTAATGACCACTGAGCAGAGGAAGTCTCACCTCACACCCTGTGCAAGCTCTAGCTCCTCAATCACCAGCCATACCCCCTACCAAGGTGATAGCTGACAGAACACCCTGAGGAAAAATGTGACTGGCAACCTCATCAAATCCAGCTTTCCCACCAAAGGCATTGGGCATATGTAGCTTGTATAAGGATGCTCCCACATAAGAACATCTCTTTAAGACCATAATAGGAAATTGTTTCACCTAAATTCATAGAGACAGAGAAATTTAAGTAAAATGAAAAGGCAGAGGAAGTACTTTCCACTGAAAGAGCAAGAGAAAGTTCTTGAAAAAAAACAAATAATGAAACAGAAATAAACAATTTACCAAGGAATTCCAGATATTGGCAATAGAAATGTTACCTGACTTAAGGAAGAGAATTGATCTCAACACAGACCATTTTAACAAGGAACTAGAAAATATAAAGAAGACTGAATCAAAAACATATAATTCAATATGTGAGATAAAAAATATGCTAGAAACAATGAATAGCAAAATAAATGATACAGAAAAACACATAAGTGGTCTGGAAGATAGAATAATGGAAATCACCCAATCAGAACAATAGACAGAAAGACAAATTAAAAAACAAAAACAAAAGTGAGTGTAACATATGAGATCTCTGGGTAACATCAAAAATGCTAACATTCGCATTACAGGAGTTCTAGAAAGAGAAGAGAGAGAGACGAGTATCAAAAAAGTATTTGAAGAAATTATGGCTGAAAACGTCCCAAATCTAAATAAGGAAACAGATGTCCAGGTACAGGAAGCACAGAGGGTCACAAAAAAGTTGAACCAAAACAGACCCACACCAAGACATATCATAATTCAAATGACAAAATTTCGAGATAAAGAGAGAATTCTAAAGGCAGCAAGAGAAAAACAAAGATACAAGGGAATTCCCATAAGGCTATCAGCTGAATTCTCTGCAGAAATTTTGCAGGCCAGAAAGGAGTGGCATTATATATTCAAAGTGCTGAAAGGTAAAAACCTGTAACCTAGGATGCTCTACCCAGCAAGACTATCATTTAGAATAGAAGAAGAGATATAGAACTTGTCAGACAAGCAAAAAATGAAAGAATTCAGCAATAATAAACCTACCCCAAAAGAAACGTTGAAGGGTCATCTCCACATGGAAAACAAGTAAGAATCTATAGAAAAGAATCTATAGAATGCCGATAGGAGAGGCAAATGTAGAGTAAGGACTGGTGGTCACTCATATAAGCCAGTACAAAGATTAAAAGACAAAAAAATTTTTTTAAAGCAATTATAACTACAATAAACAGTAAAGGGAGAAGACTGGCGATGCAAAATATGACAGCAAAAACACAAAATGTGGTAGAGGGAAGTAAAAAAGTAGGTCTTTTAGAATGTATTTGAACTTAAATGACTATTAGTTTAAATCAAGTAGACATAATTATGGGTCAACATATATGAACCCAATGGTAGCCACAAATCAAAACTTACAATAGGTACACGAAAACCAAAAAGAAAGGAACCCAAGAATACCACTAAAGAAAATCCTCAAACCGCAATGGGAGAAACAAAAAGGAAAAGAACTGAACAGTGAAGAACTACAAAAACAATTGGAAAACCAGTAATAAAATGGCAATAAGTACATACCTATTAATAATTACTTTAAATGTTAATGGACTAAATGCTCTGATCAAAAAGCATTATTTGATAGGATAAAAAAACAAGACCCTTCAATATGCTGCCTACAAGAAACTCACTTCAGGGCTAAAGACACAAACAGATTGAAAGTGAAGGAGTGGAAAAAGATATTCCCAACAGAAATTACAAGAAAGTGGGGTTAGCAATACTCATATCAACAAAATATATTTTAAAACAAAAGCTATAAAAAAAGACAAAGAAGGACATAATATAATGATAAAGTGACTCATGCAAGAAGAGGATATTACACTCATTAACATATGCACACCCAATATAGGAGCACCTAAATATATAAGGCAAATACCAACAGACATAAAGAGAGAAACTGACAGTAATACAATTATAGTAGGGAACTTTAACACCCCACTGACATCAATGGACAGATCATCCAGACAGAAAATCAGTAAGACAACAGTGGTCAGACAATATGAACAGACTGATCACTAGAAGTGAAATTGAATTTGTAATAAAAAAAAACTCCTGCAAACAAAAATCCAAGACCAGATGGCTTTACATGAGAATTCTACCAAACATATAAAACAGAACTTATACCTATTCTTCTCAAATTGTTCCAGAAAATTGAAGAGAAGGGAATGCTCCCAAATTCATTCTACAAGGCCACCATTACCCTGATACCAAAACCAGACAAGGACACCACACACACACAAAAATTACAGCCAACATCTTTAATGAATATAGATGTAAAAATTCTCAAAAAAATATTAGCAAACCGAATCCAACAGTATATAAAAGGATCATACACCATGAATATTTTAGATTTATTCCAGGGTCACAAGAATGGTTTAATAGTCACAAATCAATCCATGTAATAAACCACATTAACAAAATGAAGGCTAAAAATCACATGTTCATCTCAATAGACTCAGAAAAAGCATCTGACAAAATTCAACCCCCACTCATGATAAACACTCTAATCAAAGTGGGTACAGAGAGAACACATCTCAACAAAATAAAGGCCATTTACGGCAAACTCACAGTCAACATAATACTCAACCATGAAAAGCTGAAAGCCTTCCTGCTAAATTCAGGAATAAGACAAGGATGCCCACTCTAACCACTTCTATTTAAGATAGTATTGGATGTCCCAGCCACAGCAATCAGACAAGAAAAAGATAAAATGTATCCAAATTGGAAGGGAAGAGGTAAAATTGTCACTATTTGCAGATGACATGATACTTTATACAGAGTACCCTAAAGTCTCCACCCAAAAACTATTAGAACTAATAAATAAATTCAACAAGGTTTCAGGATACAAGATTAAGTTACATAAATCTGTTGCATTCCTATACATTAAGAGAAAGTAAAAAAACATCCTGTTTAAAATCACATGAAAAAAAGATAAAATACCTAGAAATAAACTTAACCAAGGAGATGAAGGACCTATACTCTGAAAATTATAAAACACTGATGAAGGAAATTGAAGATGATGCAATGGAAATAAATCCCATGCTCTTGGGTTGGAAAAATTAGTATTATTAAAATAACCATACTACCCCAAATAATCTACAGATTTAATGCAATCCCTATCAAAATACCCCATGATAATTTTTTTGTTCACTTTTTTCTTTTTTAACTTATTTATACATTTATTTTTTGGGTGCGTTGGGTCTTCGTTGCTGTGTGCTGGCTTTCTCTAGATGTGGTGAGTGGGGGCTACTCTTCATTGTGGTGTGCGGGCTTATTACAGTGGCTTCTCTTGTGGAGCATGGGCTCTAGGGCACCTGGGCTTCAGTAGCTGTGGCTCGTGAGCTCTAGAGCGCAGGCTCAGTAGTTGTGGTGCACGGGCTTAGTTGCTCCACAGCATGTGGGATCTTCCTGCACCAGGGCTCGAACCCCTGTCCCCTGCATTGGCAGGTGGATTCTTAACCACTGCACCACCTGGGAAGACCCCTCATGACATTTTTCACAGAACAAAAACAAATAAACCTAAAATTGATATGGAACCACAGAAGACCCAGAATTGCCAAAGCAATCTTGAGAAAATAGAACAAAGCTGGAGGTATCACTCTCTCAGACTTCAGACTATACTACAAATTTATAGTAATCACAACAGCATGGTATTGACACAAAAACAGACATATGAATCAATGGAACAGAATAGAGAACGCAGAAATAAACTCACACACCTATGGTCAGTTAATCTACAACAAAGAAGTGAGAATATGCAATGGAAAAAGGACAGTCTCTTCAACAAGTGGTGGTGGGAAAACTGGACAGCCATATGTAAAGCAATGCGATTAGAACATTCCCTCACAGCATATACAAAAATAAGCTCAAAATGGCTTAAAGAACTAAATGTAGGAATGGAAGCCACAAAACTCCTAGAACACTCTTTGACATAAATCATAGCAATATTTTTTTGGATCTGTCTTCTAATGCAAAAGAAATAAAAGCAAAAATAGACAAATGGAACCTAATTGAACTTAAAAGCTTTTGCACAGAAAAGGAAACCATCAACAAAATTAAAAGACAACCTATGGAATGGGAGAAAATTTTTACAAATGATGTGGCCAACAAAGGGTTAATGTTCAAAATATACAAAGTCATACAACTCAGTATCAAAAACAGACACAACCCAATCAAAACATGAGCAGAAGAGCTGAATAAATTTTTTTTTTCCAAAGAAGAGGTACAGATGGCTAACAGGCACATGAAAAGATGTTTAACGTGGATAATTACTAGGGAAATGCAAATCAAAACAACATTGAGATATCACTTCACACCTGTCAGAAAGACTATTATCAAAAAGTCTACAAATAACAAATATTGGAGAGGATATGGAGAAAAGGAGACCCTTGTATACCATTGGTGGGAATGTAAATTGGTACAGTCACTATAGACAGTATGGAGTTTCCTCAAAAAACTAAAAATAGAACTTCCATATAATCCAGCAATTCCACTCCTGGGTATATATCTGGAAAAAACAAAAACACTAATTCAAAAAGATACACATACCCCAATGTTCATAGCAGCACTATTTACAATAACCAAGACAAGGAAGCAACCCAGTGCCCAACAACAAATGATTGGATTAAGAAGAAATGTATATATTGAGATATATACATATATATATACACACACACACACATATATACCATTGTATAAATTATATATACATATGTACAGTGGGATATAAAAAAGAATGAAATTCTGCATTTGCAACAATGTGGATGGACCTAGAGAATATTATGCTTAGTGAAATAAGCCAGACAAAGACATATTATATGATATCACTTATACGTGGAATCTATAAAATAATACAAATAAATGTATATGCAAAACAGAAACAGAGTCACAGATATAGAAAACAAACTTGCAGTCACCAAGAGGGAGAGGGAGAAGGAGAGGGACAAATTAGAGATACAGGGTTAACAGATAAAAAGTACTACGTATACAATAGATAAGCAACAGGGGTATACTGTATAGCACAGGGAATTATAGCCATTATCTTGTAATAACCTATGATGGAATATAATCTGCAAAAAAACTGAATCATTATGCTGTACACTCAAAACTAATATAATACTGTACATCAACTATTCTTCAGTTAAAAAAAGGGACCAGTGATGTGTTGGTAAATATTTAAAGACTTCTTTTCTGGGTAAAAGTCCTGATTTATAGTATTGGCTTATTTCCATGGTGTAAATACTCCCACCATGTTGGATTTTCTAACATGAAGTCACATAGCTGGGAAGCAATACCCATAGTCAGATTCTGCAAGCAGGTACCAGGCAGCTCCAGCATACCACTGAATATATGTGAAGTGCTTAGGACATGGTTTGGAACATAGTAAATTCTAAGCTAATGTATCTTTTTATCAATTATTACTAATTACTATTGTTATTATTGTCCTCTCTCTTCCTCTTTTATGAATGTATGTATGCATCCAGTGATGTGCTGGGAAACTCTTTAAAAAAGACTTGATTTGCATCATTTGCCAATTTCCATGTAAGTATGTACACAATGGGTGATCTTACACTATCAAGGAGTTAACACTTAGATTGTGAAATTACTGACTATTTAACAATCTGCCCTTTCAAACTGGTAGGAAATTGCTCCAGCACTCAAATGTTTTAACAGATTATTTCCAGGAATGTCTGTATTGACCTCAGGATTTTGTTCACAAACATTGAAAAGAGAAGTAATTTTTAGCTTCTGTGTAAGTGAACTTTTTCTCTTTTGAGTAAAAACCTATGAGTAAGTGTTTTCTATTTCTTTTTCCCAACTCTTCTATTTGAATAATTTTATCTCTCAGTTTACAAAAAAATTAGAACAAAATTTTATATTTTTAGTGCAACAGAATTTGAATGAAGGAAGAGATCATTAAGCTCAAGAGCAGAAACACTAGATTGGAAAAGATGGTTTGGGAAAAGTGCAAATTAAATTTTGTTGGGTAAATTGAGGTAATTTCATGGAAGAATGTGTTTGTAATCATCATACATAAAAGAAGTCACTGTAGAATTGTGAATGACAATTAAAATGGTATTTTGCAACAATCAATTTAGTTGAGATATGTAGAACAGGTTAGGAGGTCGGAGACAGGGAGAGCTAAAAGAATATTGAAATAACCAGAAATAAAGAGAGTCTGAGTTGAGATTGATAACACGTCTTCCCTGATTGTATGTGAAAAAGAAAAAGAATCAGATATTTAGAAAAGGAGTTGGCAAATTTTCCCATAAAAAGCCAGATAGTAAATACTTTAAACTTTGCAGGTCACATGGACTCTGTTGCAGCTACTCAGTTCTGTCCTTGTACTGTGAAAGCAGCCACAGATGGTACAAAAATAAACAAGCATGAATGTGTTCCAATATAACCAGCAGTGGTGGATTGGTCCACTGGCTGTAGTTATTCTACCCCGGTTCAGAGTATAGAGAAAATGACAATGGTCATTGTCTAGGAGAGAGGATTAGAACTTAAAATTTGGATATGCCAGCTTTAGGTGATGAAGAGGAAATCTAGGTGGAAATATGGAAGTTTAGGATTGGATTTTGGATGAGAGATCAAGCTTGGATTCAGATTTGAGTTATTCACTGTTAAAGTAAGAAAGGTGATGCACATTTAGGATCAAACGAGCAACACAGAAACCAGAAGCAATCTGACCAATTGATTAAACAGGTGATGAAGGAGCTAAGGAGACAAATAGGGGACAACACAGAGATTAGAAATAGCATGTGGCTAGGATCCTAAACTGTGGCTAGGATAGGGGTGGTGTTTCTGGAGGGACAGGGTGAAGTATATCATTACAATAATGGCCCCTAGGGGATGACATTCCCTTGTGTCCAGGCCCTTTACAATATATTATTGCTGCTCTTCTCATCAAGAAGTAGAGTTTATTTAAATCAAGAAGTAAAGTTTATTTACATCAAGAAGTAAAATCTATCCCTTTGAATAAGGTCCAGCCTTGTAACTCACTTTGACCAATAGAACGTGGTGGATGTGACATTGTGTGAATTCTGGAACTCATAGGCCTTAAGATGTCTTGCAGTTCCAGTCTTGCCCTCTCGAAAACTTCAGATTGCCACGCTGTGAAAAAGTCCAGTCTTGTCTGCTGAGAGATGAGCCATCGCATGGAGGAGAACCTAGCTAGCAGCCAAAATAAATTGCCAGACATGTGAGTGATGCCATCTTGTACCATCCAGCTCCAGTGAAGACATCAGAGATGGCATCCAAGGCAGAAAGAGAGAGGGAGGGAAATATCCTGGCTTCTCCCATCCTTTACCCTCCTGTCTTCCTCAGTGCCTCTGCAGGGGCCTCCTTTTTCCCTCCAGTGCCCCCATTTGGTCTAACCAAATGAAGCCAGCTGATAAGGGACCCCTGGGAAACATGGTCTGCAAAATGAAGTAGAACTGGGGAAACAAGCCCAGGATCAGCACAGCAGATGAAGCAAAGGAAATCAAGCATGAACTGGGGGAGAAAAGCAGAGGGTTTAGCTCTGTTTCGGCCAAGAGAAGAGGAACTGGTAAAGAACCAGAGATAGACCAGCCAGGTAGGTTGGTAAACATAATACAATGTTGGTCTTAATTAGAAAGTGAGGGCTTCCCTGGTGGCGCAGTGGTTGAGAGTCTGCCTGCCAATGCAGGCGACACGGGTTCGTGCCCCGGTCTGGGAAGATCCCACATGCCGCGGAGCGGCTGGGCCCGTGAGCCATGGCCGCTGAGCCTGCGTGTCCGGAGCCTGTGCTCCGCAACGGGAGAGGCCACAGCAGTGAGAGACCCGCGTACCGCAAAAAAAAAAAAAAAAAAAAAAAAAAAAAATGAGAGGATTATGAGGCAGAATGAGAGGTCTGATAAATGGTGTATAATAATGCAGAGACTTCAAAGAGTGTGACTGGCTAAAGAGGCAATTTTACTTGGTGACATGCAGTAATTAGTGACCCATAAGTGGCCTGTAACCGTTGATTAGTTTTTACTTCCCAAATTGTGGTTTGAAAATCCTCAAAGGTTTGTAAAAGTGTCACAGGGGACTCATCATTAGAAATGGTAATGACATCTATTTTGGCTTCTTGTATGTACAAAAAATTCGTTATTTATTTGGTAAGTTTATAAAAGATTCTTGAATGTAATGACTCTCCCTTAAAAAATCCATACAGGGATACATAAAAAATTAAGTTAATGACCTCTAATTTCTTTTTCAAAATACCTAAATGATGATGTGATTATTTTTTTCTTTCAAAACTGAACACTTTGAGAGTCTGGTAGAGTGTATTGAGTGGCCAGGCACAGCAGTCATTGGATATAAGATAATTATACTTGTGATTTGGTCACCCAGTTGAATGCTTCTAGCCATTATGCTGATTTTGATTACCGTAGAGCTAAAACTTTTTTTTTATTCTTAAATACCTTTTAAATTTAATTTATACCCATGATGGGACTTTTGATAAAGATAAAACAAAATGAATACTCAAGTTAAATACATGTGAATTAAGAGTATAAAAATGATAATAATTCTCTAATTTGCTTCAAGACATTCCTGTACAGAATTCTGGTTTCATTAATTTCATCACTTTTTTTTTTAATATAGCACACCAAAATCTCTCTAGTACTTCTGAAACCAGTGTAAAAAGAAAAAAGCAGAGTGACGAATATATCTAATTTAACTTTCTTATTTATTACAAATAAAGATAACCCATATCTATAACATGACATTTTGAAATAAGTGCTGCTCTAGATAGTTTTGTCTTGTTACTTAAAAACAAGTGTAAGAACTGTATGATACCATTATATACAATCGTAAAAAGTCAAATCTAAACTGTAATGACAGGAAGCACATCAGTGATTTCCTAGGACCAGATGTGGGGACAGATAACAGCAAAGGAGCATGAGAGAATTTTTTGGGATGATGGAAATATCTGTATCTCGATTGCGGAGGTAGTTACATTGTTAAATTCAACAAACTATACATTTACAAAGGGTGCAGTATATTGAATATAAATTAGATCACCACATAGTAAATTTGAAAAACAGATACAAACTTCATAAAAATAACTCAGTTCACTTTTTAAAATGTTCAATTAGAGAATTCCAAATATTAGATCACAAAAGCGGATTTTTATCTATGAGGGCCGGGACAGGGGTAAGGCAAATGAGACACCCAGGGCACGAAGTTGAAGGAGGAGCTCACCGCCAGAGTTTTGAAAGGGCCAGCCCTGCCCTTGTATGTCTCTAAATTATTCCTCCCTAAATCTTGCGCCCTGAGTGCCTCAGTTGCCTTGCCCTTTTTGACAACTTAATAGAAGTTAAAATTTTATTCCATCTTTTAATATTTTGGTACCTAAATCTAATGTTTTAAAATATGCTGCCATTAAATTTTATGTGCTGCCAAATTAAAAAAAAAAAAATACCGGTGTGACTTGTTGAGTTTGAGTGTAAGGATTGCTGCCTTTCACTTCTGGAAAACTCTCAACCATTATCTCTTGGAATATTGCCCCTTTCTCTCTCGTTTTCTCCTTCCGAAACACTCAATGGGTATGTGTTAGAGCCTGATCTGTTCCTCATGTCCTGTTGTCTCTTGCTCATATTCTCCATCCCTTTGTCTCTTTGTCCTACATTCTGGAGAAAAACTTGAGTTCTCTCTTTGGTTGTTTTTAACCTGTGTCTTATCCTGTCCATTGAGCTTCTAAAGCCCAAGATCATTATCTTTCTTTCTTCAAGTTCTATTTATTTATCAAATCTACCTGTCATTTTGACACCCTCTAGTATTTCTTTAAAAAGTTCAAAGAGACATTCCTTACATTTTAAACATTGATAATAAATAGCAATTGGCAAGAAATATCAAATATCAAAATGCCAGGAATTCAGTTTGGCTCACTGATATGCCTGATCCCAGGCACCAAGGACAGTCTGGCACAAAGTATGAGACTGATAAATATGTGTTTATAAATTCATTATTTACAATCTTTGCAGGTCAGATTCTGTTTTTTGTTTTTTCTGCTGATTCTTGCTAATGACAACTTGTTTCCTTGGGTGTTTGCAATTTTTTTCCCCCTTATTGTGAGCTCATGTTTCTTGGAACTTTATTTGGGAAAACTTTGTGTCCTGGGTCTAAGGTGCTTTCCTTTGGAAAGTTTCTATATTTGCTCTTCCCAGATGTATCTGAGGCACTAACAACCAAGGGCCACTTTAAAGTCTTAGCTGAGGATTTTTATGGCTTATGTAGGTAGAGTGCATGAGTCCCCAGTCTACCTGAAGACTAGCTTATGATTAAGAATTCTCATGGGAAAACTTTTTGTTTTCTTCTCACAAGATCAAGGCAAGGTAGAAATGGAGGCTTAAGAAAATTAAGGTAAGATAGCTGAAAAAGGAGTTAAGATGAGTACGTAAATTTGAAGGACTTGGAAGCCCATGCTTTTTTCTAATATCAATCATCTTTAGACGACTTGAATTGTGTTGATATATGAACCTGACTTAACCCAGCTCTCAAGTGGGTAAACGAGTTAGAGCTTGCAGAAAGCAAGTCATGTCCAGCTACTAGAGTGGAGTCAGAAACAGCACTGAGATAGAAGTCTGCAGAAGGTTTCTGGTTCTTTGTGGCTAACGCCTCTGTGAATTCACCACAAAGCGTCTGCTGGTAGCCTGGGGCTGCTATTGGTCAGTAGAGCAGGCAGTCAGGTAGGAAGGTGGACATAGATCAGGGAGAGGCATACAACCTGAACCTCTTTGTTCTTCTCTGAATTGAGCAACAACCGTCTTTTGAGCATAATGGCTGCTGCTTTATTGACCTCCCAAATCTCATGCAAACATCTCCATGGGTGGCACTAACCCAGGACTATACAGAGAAGAAGATTCTGGGAAATGTGGTTCCTGCTTATCTAAACAACCACCAAAGGAGGGGAAAAACTTGGCAACCTACATATGCTAAACACATCTTTCGCCATCTCTGAGCAAAGGAACTGTAATGCTTAGACTCCGCATAAGTGACCACCGGCTGCCTTACCTTCTCACCACAAAATTTATCACCTCGAGAGTGAGCGTGGGAAGTTGTATACATAGTGCATGTAGTGTTAAATGTGTATTTATTTTCCTGGGGTGTTTGTTTCAGAAGCAAAAATACAGTTGTTTTCGATCTATAATTCCTGCAACTTTTTTAGGATGGTGTTTAAAAATCTTTAGTTCCTGGACTTCTCTGGTGGCTCACAGGTTAAGAATCTGCCTGCCAATGCAGGGGACATGGGTTCGATCCCTGGTCAGGGAAGATCCCACATGGCACGGAGAAACAAAGCCCGTGCACCACAACTACCGAGCCTGCACTCTAGAGCCCACAAGCCACAACTACTGAGCCCGAGTGCTGCAACTACTGAAGCCCACGTGCCTAGAGCCCATGCTCCACAACGAGAAGCCACCAGCAATGAGAACCTGAGCACCTCAAGGAAGAGTAGCTCCCGCTTGCTGTAACTAGAGAAAGCCCGCACGCAAAAACAAAGACCCAACACAGCCAAAAAAAAAAAAAAAATCTTTAGTTCCTGTAGCAATGGAAAACTGTGAATTTTGGAGCAGAGATAACAGTAATGCATGCTTGCCATTGACTGACACCTTCACGTAAGGCTACACACAAACACATGGGCAACTGATTTATTGAGAGAGAAATGTGACTTTGACAAGTTAATATGACCCGCCCATTCAGTGGGTCAAAGTCATTTGAAACCCTGCAAGCTCTCTGAAGAATAGGATTCTCAACCAGCCCACCTTTTGCTTTTGAAAAAGACTCTCAGAAAGATGTGACTTTAATTCATGGTCCACAGAGTTCCTCTCAAAGAATACGTGTTAATGCATCTGGAGTCCACTTCAGTCAGAACAGACTCATATATTATGAGGCTTGTGTGTCTCCTTTCCTCCGGCCCCGAGCATAAGAATGACATAGTCTGAGCTGTACCAGCTACCAATTTTCAGCACTTCTGGGCAAGATTTACTATTTTTAATAATAATAATTGTCCTTATAATATTTAATAATATTATAACTGTTTTTATAATTGTTATTATTGTCATGATTATCATTCCTCTAGCTCCTTTTCTTCGTGATGCTCTTTAAGTGTTTTACCATTTGCAAAGCTCTTCACAAACATTTTCCTATTTCCTATTCACAATTAGAGAAACGTTTGACCATTTCCACGTTATAGAAGAAGAAATGGAAGCTTAGATGCATTAAGAGATCTGCCTGGGTCTCACCATTAATGTCAGAGCTGGGTTCAACTGAAGGTATTATTCTATTCCTTTATATTTTTATCATTTTTAAAAATTTTTAATAAGACTGATTATTCCTATTTCTGATGTTCTGTCACCTACACAAGGTGAGCTTCTTTCCAGTAGGAATTATGGAAATGCCACCAATTTACTCAACATTACCTGTTTAAACAGTGAACATGTGACAATGACTTCCTGGACAAATTGATGAATTTGTGCCATTTGTTCATCCTCCCTTAAAAGTGATGTTTCAGGATCAATCTTCTAGGTAAATTGCATATTCTCAAGAAACTGATTAAATATGGGAACATTTTGATTTCTTAAAATGTCCAGCCTACAGAGATGGGTAGGGGATATTTCCTTTTGCCTACATGGAAGAGAATAAAAAAATGATTCGTCATGCACTGATAATTGCAGTACAAAAGAAATGTGACTATTTTTAAAGCGCTATTTTCTCCCTAAGACCCAAAGCTTCCCAACCTCTTAAAAAAAAATCCATTCACCTGATATTAAAAGCTCCATTCCCTGCACCAAACCTCAGTCTCTGACCTGAAACATAAAGGCAAGTTCCCAGCAAATGATGCAGCTGCTGTCACAGTCAAAGCCTTTGTTGTTTGCACTTATCCTCACACGCAGACATCTCTGAATAGAGAGGCAGGTGCTGTTTGATAAAAAACTGGTCCCCACAGTCAATGTGAACAGCAGTCAGAGCACATTTACATTTTCTTATTTTCCGAAGGAAATGTTAGATGAGTTTGGAATCTTGCAATATCCTTCTGTAGTTTAACGCCCACCTCCCTCCGTCATTGACCAATTTCAGTATTTTAAAACCGTGTTAGTTATAAATGTACACGTAGAGTTCAGAGGCAGGCATCCCAGTAGATGACAAAACAATGACAAAGAGAAAAATCATTGTATATTTCAACGAATGCCCTGGATTTAGAATTAAAGACTGTGCTGGCATATTTCCATTTCTTATTATTGAGAAAGGTTCTTTGGAGTTGCTCTTTGCAGACACAGCAAATTCATTGACAGGATTAAAAAAAATTGGAGCTGGATTTTAGATGAAAGTGTCACTGTCTGCATATCAATGCCAGCTACAAATCAGCACAAACAATTGTTCTGTCATTAGCAAAAGCCTGTGAACAGGAGCAGTCCTAATATTAAGCCTTCTGGCGCTCTCATTGGGTTTGTTTGACTTGACTGCCTCCCGTTACATTTACAATCTGTTTTGTGTTATCGGCACATAGACTGACAGACTTTTAAATTCACATTTAGAAAATTTGAGAGCAGTTTTCCAAAAACAAACACTCCCCGAAAGAGTAATGTATCAGCAGCCTTGACTTACACTGCCAATAAATAATATTTAGCCACTGGAAACAGATAGTCTGATCCAATCAAAGAGGAATATTGGAAGATGAGAGACCTAGATTCTGCTAAGGGTTTACTTGATTTTTCTTTGTGCGTGTGGCGTTAGTTCTCTGTGCTACAGTTCTTTTCAATAACTAGGCCATTGTATGTGCTCTCTCCTTTACTAGTACAAATAAAGCAGACAAGAATTAATATTTTCCAGGGCTTTGGTTCTCTGAGATGAAAGATGTGATAGAAATGCAAAGACCTACTAAAATTGTGAGTTCCAAGTGCTGTTATCTTTCGGCTCGGACAGGCTAGTTGCTGGTTACATGCATAGGAAAAATAAGAATGAGTAGCAGTGATTATTTAACGAGTATTTCTCATGTGCTGGCCACATGCTAAATGCTTTACAGTCGCTCTTCCTCTTCATTCTCACAGTAACACTATTAGCATCTCTGTTTTATACACAAAGAAACTGTGGTTAGAGAGGTTCAGCAACTGGTCCAAGGTCACACAGCTCGGTGCCACGCACAGGATTCAAACTAAAGCTGGTCCGTCTCTAAAGCCTGTGCTGTTCACCATGATGTGAACTCAGAAAGCCACCGCCAAGGCCTATTTTCTAGAATCGCCTTTCATGATCTGTTCCCCAAATCCCATGTGCCCTTTACTTTCATGCATCCCATTGGTCATCTCTCCACATAGTGGGGAAACGCAGGGTGAGTTTCTGGGATGAAGACTCCCTGTTGATTCCCATAACCCACATCTATCTTTTAGCCAAGAAAACACATAGTTAAACAACTTTGGGCTCTCAGCAAATAGAATAGTTTTAAGGTTTCTGAGAGGGTCCTTCCATGTTGATGTAGGTCTCATAGAATAAAGAGGAGAATATGTTTTCTTCTCTAATATCCTAATTTGTTATATCAAAATAACTGGAGAATTAGCAGAAAAATTAACTGCATTTTTTGAGATTTCCTATTTGGCTCAGCATACATAAATTAAGTATGTAGAATATTTAGGCCTTCTTCTATTTGGTAGGGCTGAGATGAATTAGACATGATAACTGCCCTCAAGGAATTTAAATTTAAGTGACAGAAATAGATCTATGAACAACTAACTGCTTAAAATAGTGTGGTATTAACTGGGGTAGGGACAAAAATCATTACAGATTTTAAAATATAGGGAAAATTCATTTCTATATTGGAAAGAAAATTATTTAAAACTAAAAAAATTTTTATAAATCTGCATAAGTTCCACTTTACAGACAAAGTTTTTAAAAGATGAAATATACAGGATTCTGGAGTCAATGATTGATCATTTCTGATAATTAACTGAGTTACTATGGACCAGTGACTTAACCTCTATAAACCCCAATTATTTTTCTTTTTTTAAACAATTAATTAATTATTTTTGGCTGCGTTGGGTCTTCGTTGCTACACACGGGTTTTCTCTAGTTGCGGTGAGCGGGGGCTACTCTTCGTTGCGGTATGTGGGCTGCTCATAGTAGTGGCTTCTCTCGTTGCAGAGCACGGGCTCTAGGCGCGCGGGCGTCAGTGGTTGTGGCACGCGGGCTCAGTAGTTGTGGCTTGTGGGCTCTAGAGCGCAGGCTCAGTAGCTGTGGTGCATGGGCTTAGTTGCTCTGCGGCATGTGGGATCTTCCTGGACCAGGGATCAAACCCATGTCCCCTGCATTGGCAGGGGGATTCTTAACCACTGCGCCGCCAGGGAAGTCCTCAAGTTTCATGTAAGATGTGGTAATAATTCCTGCTCCAGAGTGCTGTTGTAAGGATGAAGTCAGAAGCCATTTACAAAGGGTCTAAAGTGGTGCCTGGCATCAACCAGCACTCAGTATTTGTTTACCTTGTCCTACCTCCTGTCACAAGCCCTATTTTTCTCTTTCTGATTAAACAATAGGAGAGATGCATTTTAGTAATAATGGTTGTAAGACAGAACACATTTTGAGGTCATGTCTAAAGGAGATAAGTGCATCCTGTTTTCTTCCTTGTGCTAAAGATAAAGTGCTTAACATTGACTTTGGTGAGAAGTAGGCATCGTTGTAAATGCAGAGAGAGGCAGCCTCTCCTTGGCTACCTGTTTGCACATGGCATTAAGGGCACTGTATTTCTTTGAAGGACACTCAGGGGTTCTGCCTATTATTCCCCTGTTTTGTTTTGGTTTTTTTTTGCAGTGAACACATACCTTAACAGTTGTTAAGGACCCTCTCTGTATGGATGCTGAGCTAGGCCTTTCCATGTACACCTACGTTCAGTTCTTCTAACAAATTTGTGAGCAGAAGGTGCAGAAATTGGAGAGTTATAGAGTTAGAGATCATCTGATCCAGGATGACAAACATTCTGTTTCTCTTTTTACAGAGAAAAACCTCATGGTGCTCTGAAGGCTCTCTCTACTCCTGCCCCCTCCTCCTTTATCATTCACAGGAGTTTTTCCTAATATATATCTTACATGTGTAATCCTATCTTGATGTCTGCTTCTGGGTTCACCTGCATTGATACAATTGATACTAAAAACGTTCTGAGAAATCAGGTGGTAAAATGGGTTTGGGGCTTGGCTCACTCATTGCTCAGCAAACAAGGAGAACTCCATCCTGAGAGGAATGTAGAACACAGAACACAAGATGGCCATCCCATAGCTGAACATTTCCCCAGTGGGGACATGCAGAAACATCACAGTGGAGAACACCCACGTGGATGTGATGATTCAGGGATTTGAAAGATGTGGGGAAGGGGTGTGCAAGGACAGCAGAGTTGGCTGGTTATTACTAAGCTGTATTGACACTCTACAGTGGGATGATGAGAAACTGAGGGCCACTAACAAACAACAAATACTAAGCGTGAGAGTCAGAGAGCCTCACTGGTACCTTATGAAGAGGCCCCTATCTCCTGCAGTGGAACGGTGAACGGCTGAAGAGCAGACTCAGACCTTGATGGAGTCTAGAAGCTGCAGAGATATTTTGATGCTCAGCAAAGGCAGGTCTCTGATGGGCCCTGACTGGGAAAACCTGGGATCTTGAAACGTGGGATGGAGACATCTGGATAGATGCTCCCAGAGGATTTTAGTTCTGTAGACCTCCCTGAATGTTCAAGGTTTACAGAGATAGTCTACTCCTCTCCAATAAGAGTTGGCAATCCCTGAGTGTGGGAGATGAAGTTTCAGGGACCTGCCACTTCAGTGAAGTTTATAGATACCCAGTGATCAGAGACATGGTGGAAGGTGCTCTCCTACGCAAAAGTCAGATTACTGCATTTTGCATCCCCATCACAAGCAGGACAACAGTGCTCCCAGTAGGTTCTTCTCGGTTCTAGAGGCAATGCTTTCTACAATTGGAAATGCTGCTCTAGCCCATATGCTTGGTTACACAGAAGGCTGTCAGCTTTGAGGGGGCACCAGAGCTGGAAAGGCTCTGCATCAGGGCTAGCCTGTAGTGGGGTCTATGTCCTTAGGCTATGTGATCCAGCAGACCCTACAGTGCTGGAGGTGTCAGTGGTGGGAAAAGATGTTGTTTGGAGCTTATGGCAACCTCTAGTGGCGGACGCTCAAGGCAGGCCTTTGGGAGTTTGGAGAAAGGTCATGCCATCTGCAGTGGAGAATTATGTACTTTTTGAAAAACAGTTCCTGGAGTGGTATTGGGTCCTGGCAAAGATGGAACTTTTGCCCATAGGATGCCAACTGAGCTGCCCACTATGAGCTCATTTCTGTTGGACTAGCCAAGTCATGAATGTGGATAGGCCCAGCGGCAGTCTACCATTAGATAGAAAGGTATATCCAGAAATATCACAGGCAAGTAAGCTGCATGGGCAGGTAGCCCAGACCCTCATGTCACTCACCACAGTCAAATCTGTGATATTCCCTTAGTTTGCACCTATGCCCCTAGGGAGAGGGGAATACTGTACATTCAACTAAAGGACAGTGAAAACACCTGTGCTTGGTTTATAAACAAATTGGCTCAGTATGTGAAAATGGAAAGTACTGTGTTATATTTAGTATAGCTACAAATTATGGATAAAAATTTGACTGTAAAAGTAGACACTTTTAAAACTTAAACATGTCAAAACTTATAAATGCATATATCTTTTCTCTTTTGAAGGTTTTTCTCCTGAAAGAATTTTTTAAAATTCAGGAAACTTACAAATTATTTGAGATGCAGTTTTGTTCTCTTACTTTCTCTCTCTGACCACATAATTTAGGATAATAAAGTTTTTAGTCTTTTACTTACAGGTTTCCATCTGCCCAGCAACTGGAGTCCATCTGGAATAATGTATTTTCATCGAATTGTATGGGGAACTCAGACCAGGATCACTCATCTGAAGAGAAAATGGTTGTTATTTCATAGGTTTCACACATGAGCAAATTGATCTATAGCTGTGAAATGAATAATAACGTTATTTGACTATACAGTTAAATGAAAGTCTTGGAAATTATATAGTTGAATATTTTGCATTATTATTGCTATTTTCTCTGGATTTCTCTTTGGGAGGGCCTTTATACTTGGAAATTTTCTTCACTTTTCATCTTTCTATTAAACAATAAAGAGGACTGTTTTGTTAGTCCAGTGTTGGTGAGCAGCTCTGGGATGTATTGTGGATGGGGCTAGAACTATGACAAGCATATCACCACTTAAGGCAGATTCATGAGTTTAAAGTCAATGCAGGGGCTTCCCAATTAGGATTGATTCCATCCCTAAATGGAATCATTTCACAATATGGGATAGAGGGTAACTGGATAATTCTAGGATGCAGTTTTATTTCCTCTTCCTGTCCACACAGAGACATGAAACAAGCTCTGGTATCTAGGTGACTTGGAATGGGCTTGGCTTCTTCCCTGTATCAAAGCTGTGACCTCTGGAAGTCAAATTGTTTGTGCCTCAGTTTCCTTATCTGTGAGATAAGAGGGTTTGACTAATTTCTTTTTTTTCTTTAACCATTTAAAAAATTTTTTTATTAGAGTATAGTTGATTTACAATGTTGTGTTAGTTTCAGGTGTACAGCATAGTGATTCAGTTATACATATACATATATTAATTCTTTTTCAGATTCTTTTTCCATGTAGGTTATTACAGAATATGCAATAGAATTCCCTGTGCTATACAGTAAGTCCTTGTTGGTAATCTATTTTATATATAGTAGAGTGTGTATGTCAATCCCAAGCCCCCAATTTATCCCTCCCCTCCACGTTTCCCCTTCAGATTTATTTTCTTCCAGCTTTGATCTTTAAATTTCTAGAAACCAGATTTTTGAATACAATTAAGGATGACTGAAATGAATATCCCCAAAGTACTTCCTCTTAAAACAGTCTCTTAAAATGGTGTTTGAAGGTTAAATGGATTAATATATGCATTGTGATTTAATCTTCTAACTAACAAGCACTTTTGTGCTAAGTCCTCACTATTAATTCTTTATTCTCCCTCCAACAAGATGACATTAAAATGTTCCACTGTAATCTTTTAAATTATTTTCAGGCAGAGGTAGACCTTGAGAGATATTGATCATACTTTAAAAAAGAGTCAGTTATCTGAATAGATGGCACATGATCTCGTTTACATAGCATATTTTATATAGAAGTTCTCAAAAAAATGGATGAACAAGATTTACCATATAAGTGGTCCATTCTCTGTCCTTCCTCTATTCTGCCAGCAGCGGTCCTGCCTCAAAAGTTATCCAAATACTTTTAAAGTCCATTTATATTTCTAAAAGTTATAAAGTAATAAATTTCATAAACTCATAACATACCTAGTGAAGTAGTAATTCTGATATTTGTCTAAAGGTTGCCTCATTCGTTTCATTCTAATATTTGCCTGTGTTCCTCATATCCACTGATTTGAGGATATCTTTCATTCTTTCCACTGGTGTTAAAAATCCTTCATTTTGAGAATTCACCATAGGAGAATAATATCACAGGAGGACCGATGCTTGGCAACTTTGAAGAATTACAAGAAAAGTCTTGGTGCAAAGACTTGTAAGCAAGAAGAGAATATCCTATGACCTCCACAATCCTGTCCTAGAGTAAGAACTCAAGAGATATTTGCCAAATAAATGAAGGGATTGAATTAGAACAGCAAGGTTTTTTTTTTTTTCTTTAAGATCAGTGCAGATAGTCATCATCAGACAAAAAATATTATCTCAAATATTTCCTAGCCAGCAAATGTCATCACATCCCTCACCTAATTTTGGAGATCTTATCTGTCTAGCAACAATATTGTGGATTAAGATCTGCAACCGTTTTGTTGGTTATAAGGTCCTGAAAATAAGATAATTAGAGCATTCTGGATGCTCACTCTTCCTGTTGGAATTATATCGATATTATCATGTCATTTTTTGTTTGTTTGTTCCTCATAATAGCATTCCCACCTTGGCACTTAAGCAGAAACTTCACTTGTTATGGTCGTTTCACGGTTGATTCCATCCTTTGACTTCCTGTTTGCACAATTTTCCAGCCAATCAAAGATATGTGCGGTTTGAAAGCATGTGTCAACTGAACAGATATCAAGAATAAAATGCACATATACATCCCAAAAGACTTGTGTCAAAATCAGTAACATTGCACAAGGCAGGAACCTCAGATAGTGTGTTAACAGAAGAAAATTGTCAGAAATTAGTTCATTCAGTCTAGTATCTGGGCTTTAATAAACCACGTCTTATCTCCTTTGGCCAGTGGACAGCTTCTAATTGGTAAGTGTCCAAGGTAAGGCAAACAAATGCAGGGAAACCTTTCTGCCTGTCTTTATACATCAGCAAGATAGCCCTATCGTACATCAACGGACAGCCTTCAAGTCGACAACAGGAAAAATGTGACTCAGCTTATACAAAAGGGGAAGTCCCGGCATTGGGCTCAAACAATGGGCCTGTCATTTTATTGCTCTGCTGGTCTCTCTTACCGTTTTGGAAGATATGCAGGGCAGAGGACTCAGTATTCTTCCCTAGATGCTAGACAGGGGCACTGAATTTAGCACTGAGGGAGAGGTATTATTCAAGGGTGAGAGCAGAACAGAGGAAACAATGCAGAACTTGTGGTTAGGCTGGTAAAATGACACCTTAGATTCCAGGAATACTTCATTTGGGTATGGAAACAGGATAGGCCCAGCAACAAAACAGAAGGAGTACAAAATTCTCCCTAGAATGATGAGACTCCAGAAAGAATAAAACAAAGAAAGCAGTCTGTGAGGGCTATGATTATTTTCTCCTCCCCTCCTTATATGTCTGCAATTCCCCCTGCAGAAGAGAAATCCCATTTCAAGTCAGCAACTACCTGGTCATCAATGCAAAAACCTTTCTGTGATATGACGCCAAACACCACGTACATGTGGTTTATATGTTTTGTTATTTGAATTTTGGGGGGGATTCTTAAGACTTATAAGGCTGAAGAAAACTTTCTTTCTCAGATAACTGCGCTCTATATTATGTAAATCACACCACCACCACCCAGTGGGCAGACCTCACTATAGAGTCATGATCTCTGACAACTGGACCACCATTACCTCTGTGCTCATAGGTTGTCCACAATCCCTGTCTTAAAGCATCCCCTAACTTCACTGTTTCCAATTCTTCTATAGTGGCTTTTGTGAAGCTTCCATTCTCTTCCTTTGTTGTGGTATATTGATAAAATTGTAAATGTGGGCGATGCAGGCCTTTTGGTGAAACACAGACTTATTAACAGGAACCAGGAGAAGAGGCTAAATGTTGCTGAGGTTTCAGACTTTTATGGGGAAGAAAATGGCAGTAATAAAATAATCATTGGTAGGAACATGAGTTTTCTTAAGTTTCAGCTCTTTAGAAATCATTGGAAAAGATGTTTATTATTTTTGATGGAATTATTTTTAGAGTATGACAAATGTATTTTATTGTTTTCTTGTGATTTATGGTCATTGTGTTCTGGCCTGAGATATAGTAACACTGCAACAGGTTATTAAGGATGTCTTCTCACTACTGATAGAATCACATCTTCTTCCTCTTTGTGTCCTTGGAATATAGTCAGGATCTGTCAAGCATTTAATAAACATATTTAGTTGAATGAATGAATTTCCAGCAACATTTTGACTAGCTTGAAGAAGCCCCAGGAACAGAGAGATATAATTTGATAAGACTGATAGAAAGCAAGGATTAAAACCATAAAACTGGAATTCCCTCTCTTGGGCCAGAAATTATAGTTTTGATTGCTCTCCTTTGGTTGCCACAGAAATACAGAATGAAGGGAAAAAGCCAGCTAAAGCAGTCTTTATTGGCAGCAAAAAGATCCTGTGAGTTTTAAGTGTCAAATTTAGACAATTTAAACTTACTACAGGGAAGAACATTTAGGAAATAGGAAAGGTTTTGACTTCATATCACCCACAAGGTTTCCAGAACCTTCCTTGAGCTCAGATTAACATGGAGCTCCCTCTTCTTCTCACCCCATTCTTGAGTCCTGTGCTTCTTCTCCTTTCTCTGTTCTTGTTCTCAGTCTCCCACATCACACAACAGTAACAAAATGACTAAAACCTTACTCACTGAATTTACCGTGTGAGCCAAAAGCAAGTGCTTCGGCAGCTCAGCAAACTAACCACATCAACTGAGTTTCAAAGGCACCACCGGCTGCCTTATGGAGTTCTTTATGGAGTTGGAGAAGAAAGCATGATACACTTTTTTTCTCAAATATCCACTTGGCTAACCCCATCACCTCCTTCAAGTCTTGTCAAACCATACCTTCTCAATGAGATATACCCTGACTCTTCTACTTAGTGCTGCAAACGGCCCATCCTCCAAACCTGATCCTGGCACTCCCGATCTCTCCTATTCTATATTTTCTCTTTTCTATGGCATTTATCATCTTCAATATTAGCACGTCTACTTATCATATTTATTTTCTGTTCCTGCTTCCCACTTGAATGTAAGCTTCACAAAGGCAGGGATCTTAGCTTGTTTACTGATGTATCCCAAGCCCCAAGAACTGTGTGTAGCACACAGCAGATAATCAATAAAGATTTGTAGAATGAATGAAGGAGCGAATATCAGTCTACTGCCCCTCTTTTAGCTAAGTTTTTGAGTAGGGCATCTAGAATCTCAGTGGAATTTCATAGAGTTCTTGAGGAGAATTATAACCAAAGTCCTATTATGTACTAACAGGACGGCAGGCTATAGATGAAATACCAAGGGGAAGTTCAGTTAAATTCAATACATTAAGATTTTTAAAAATTGAAGTGTAGTTGATTTACAATGTGTAAATTTCTGCTTTACAGCAAAGTGATTCAGTTATACATATACATACATTCTTTTTTATATTCTTTTCCATTATGGTTTATCACAGGATATTGAATATGTTTCTCTGTGCTATACAGTAGGACCTTGTTATAATATTAAGATTTTAAAAATGCCTATTCTGATCCAGCAACTTTTCTGGGTACTAGAGAGACAGAGATGAATAAGCTATTGCTTCTGCTCTCAAAGAGTTTACCATCTATTAGAGAGACAGATGTACAGACAGTGCCTCATAATACAGTGTGATTGGTGCATTAAAATTGCAATATAAACCAAGAGCAATGAAATGAGAAGTTCAATTGAACATAGCACAATTCCACTGAATGGTTCTTTGTGCTAGTGAGGTAGCCAAAGTTGATTATAGGAGAGGCCTGAAAGGTATCAAAGCACCAAGAAGAGACCATATGTGTGCTATCAGCTTCTCTCTTCTCATTGGAATGGAGTGTTCTTATTAGGGCCTTTTCTTGCCTCTGGCATTGCAAATTGAGCCAGCAAGTAGAGTTGGAAGAATGAATTGGTAAACTGAAACTCACCTATTGAGTGTCTTGGCTTCCAGTTCTCTGGTTAGGGTATAGGTCTCCTTCCCTTCTCATGTCACTTACTGCAGGTTTTAGGTCTCATCATATCTATATCTGCCCAGCCTGCTTAACGAGGTTCTGAATAAATCAGTCTCCTTGTGATAGCTTCTCATATACTTCATCTTTCCTTCTATCATTCTAGAAAAAGAGTCCGTTTTGCATTTTCTTGGTATTGCTTTACTCTTGGTTATTTGTATCTTGACTTATCTTTTCTGAATGAGAAGCAGATGGCAGATGACTCATCAGTACAATCATTATGACTTTCTTAGCTGCTCATAATTTCAGATTCCTGGCCTAAATGTTTCTTACCACTTCTGCCTCAGATGAGTCATATGACTTCAGGTGGCAGATTAGAATCACTGCTTTCTCTGCTCTAACCAGTTCCAAGTACCTGCTTTTGAGGTGGTCTCATGAATGTTTAGAAGTTATGCTGCTAAGCAGACCCTTCCCAGTGAGAAGAATGGAGAGAAGTTCTGCTTTTGTGGTACCTTATTTCTATTGATTAGCAAAAGATTGTCATATTGATCATTACCCTAAATATTTAAAAGCCATCCAAAGACGTCATGAGTGGACTTAAAGTATATCTTAGGCATCTACTCCTATTTAGTGTGTTCTCTGTGGCTTTGGAAAGTGAGAAACCAATAAGTTACATTTCTTCTTTGTGAAGCTGTGACTGATTTCTTAAGACAGAGGCTGGGAAACACAAGGGAAAGTACCTAACCATCTGCCTACAATGTGCTAGTAAGCTTCTTTTGGTCAAATTTGTTTTTGCATGCCCAGCTCCTAACACAGAGCCGCACGTACGGTAGATATCTAGTAGGTGTTGTGAACTCGTGAATAAAAGAAGGTATGGGTTGACCTGCTTAATGATATGAGAAACAACATGGAATCTGGCAATCCAATTTCTATGTCTGTGGGAAGGAAGAATTATGCCAGTCAATTATCTACTAATGAGAGTTATGTTAGGGCAAGTTGAACAGCTGAAATCTTTAACAAAATGTGCAAACATTACATTTTTCCAAGTTTACAAGAAGGAAAAATTGCCTTAGGAGGAACCTGAGTAAGTACCACCTACAAAGAACAATTTGAGGGGCTCTAAATCAGAATCTCTAGGATGCCTCCCATGATATTGCCTTCGTTTTATAGCTGATCAGTAATCCCCATCAATAGGGCTGGTCTTCAAAGTCAAGGAACATGATCTTCACAGAGAGCACACATCCATTAGAGTGAAGAGTGTTAAGGATTTTCTCAAGCCTTTTCCTTTTGTAGGCCTTTTTCACCTTGGCTAGCACATGGGTATAAATCTAAGGCAGAATTTCCCAAATTATAGTCTGTGGATTTCTGTACCACCTATACTCCAAGCTCAGCTGTCATTGTTTATCTCCAAATCCTGCTTAATTTTTCTTCGTGGTGCTTATTACTACTTGAAATCACATATTATTTTAGTTTTTACCAAATGTTTCCATCACTAATAGTATAAACTCCTAGAGGACAGGGACTTGTTCATGACTTTTTAGACATGAAAATAGTGTTTGGAGTATACTCGGTACTCTATAAATATTTGAATAAATGAAGGAGTGTCATGCTTCTGTGGACAAATTCATTTTGAAAATGCTGGATAAACAAAGATAAACAGGTTTACCTACAGCAGGGCTCATTGGGTGTTTTAATAAACTAATTGTATTATGAATCTCAAGAAGAGGAAAAACATGCTGTGTTTCCTTAACTTCTTTTATCACAGAACTTTTTTTCAGCGGTATTGTCCTAATGTAATGAGTTAAGTGCATTTCAGTGGAGAGACCAAATAGGGGAGGTCTGAGAGGCTCACTCTCGTAGGAGATGACACCAAATTAAATTTTGTTTATCATTTATTTATTGAAAACAAGTGCCAGGAAGTATTAAAAAATGCTTTATATATCCATTCATTTATTAAACATTTATTGAGCACCTACTAAGTGCACAATACTTTTTAAGCACCGTGGGCTACATCAGTGAGATTAAAGATAAACAATAAATATTATCTATCTTCATTTACAGATGATAAAACCCAGATAGAGATCTTTTGACTTGCCCAGGGTCAAATACTTAATGAGTGATAAAACCAGAGTTTGCACTCATATAATTCTCTCTGAAGCCCTATACTATTCTGTACAAAGAATATTTATACTTATTTGACCTTTCCCAAGAGTGAGAACTTGGCTATTTATATATTTTGAAAATCTTGGTAGAACTGTCTATATAGACTCAAGGTATTATTCATAAAATAGGAATTCTCTTTTATGAAGAGTTTTATAGATAAGTGTCTGTTCTGTGAAGATCACTTTAAATAAACCTATTCTGCTTTCAAAACCAAAAATTGAGATGGGCACAAGTTTTTGTAAGGGAGTGGGCCTGGTTTGCAGTACTTATCCCCATTGCTTTTTAGATACCGGAGCTAACTCATTATTTCTGGCTCTTGTATTCCCTGATTCTCAAGTGACACCATAGCCCCTTGTAATCACTGATGAGTGGCATGGTTGTACTTCTCTGCTTGACTCGTAATATACCCCTCATGACATAATTTAGGTTTTTGCCTTTTAGCTCCATGTACCACAAGTGAAGGTAGGAAGCCCAACTCTACGCAGCCTTCCCACCATTATGGCTGAATAGCATTAGGTTGCTGTTTAAATATTTCAGTTGCTCACTTAGTCTATAAGTCTTTGCACTTGAGTTCCTCTGGCTCTCTAGATACATAGAGTAAATTGTTTTTTAATCTGGCATTTATTTTCACTTGACTCATTTTTAAAGTCTTCTCCATTTTTTTCCTGTTCATTTATAGCTCTATTAGCTTAGAGACACCATTCATTTTGTAAGCAGTGCTTTAAACACATTTCGTCTATCAGGATTAATTTTGCTGAATGAGCCACCAAATAAATATGTTAAAAACAACTATAACACTTCATTAATCAAAATGTCAACTCTGCAGATATGAAATATCCCCCACCTTCAAAATTCTCTTCCTTAGCTTGTGAGTGCTTGTCTGTTTGACTAAAATATAAAAAGTGATATAAAACACTGTCATTCTATTAGAATATGCATGCAGGATTTGAAGGTGCAATCCATTATACTTAAGGCTAATTAATTATTATATGGTCAAGTGAGCAACAAATGCACATGCAAAATCTAAAAAGTTTATTTGAAAATTGGTTAATCAATTGAGTATTCAAATGCACATTTGTTTTAGCATGTAGACACTTTGCACTTTTATAAGGGATTAGCCTAGATAAAAAACCATTAAAGTAAAACATTTTTGAAATATCTCTGCTCTGTGGGGAAAGAAAATACATTAAGATCAAATGGATTGGAGTCTTAAAAATCATAACTGTTTTTCTAATAAACAGTCTTCAAAAGAAAGAAAAAAATGTTAGCATAAACACTCATTTATAATGACAAAAAGAAATCAGTCCAGAATACCTACTTTGTGGGAAGCATTCAACATGAACATAATTAAAAGGAAATCTCCACCAGGTTAAGTGGCCTGCCACCTGCATAAAGTCCCCCCAAAGGCCAAAATCCAGATGGAATTGCTCTCTTTCAAAAACAAACCAGGACGATGTAAGGATGTACGAATCCCCAGTCAGCTAAGTGGTTTCAAGTAAGCCCTTTTCATCTTTGAATTTCACAAACTGCAAAACTTAAAAAAAAGGGTAGGGAGGACAGCACAAGAGATAGTCACAGTGGCGCAAAAAAAAAAAAAAAAGTCTAAGAAACTACAGGAAAGACATGAGAAGAATGGTTGTTAAAAAAGAACCCATGATGCAAGTTATCTATTTTTTTTTCACATTCATCAGGGAGTCAAATCTATTTGAAGCAGAGCGAATGTTTTATTGGCTACTGAATATCAGAAATAAGCATCTCTTGTTTAATTGAGGTGATTTCCAGAAGTCCTCTGTGGGAGAAGCCGAAGCAAAATTGATAAATTGGGAGAGGGAGGATGGTGGCATGGCAGAGTAAAAGCACAGAGGTGAAAATGAACTTGTCCTACTATAACAAACATTCATTTTGGGGAAATAGACAATTAACTTGGATACATCAGCGGTATCAGATTAGAGTTGACTCAGAAAGGCAGTCTCATGAATCTGGATTTTATGTGATGGGTAGGGGAGAGTCACTGAAGCTTTCTGGATCAGAATCATGATTTCATTAAAGCTAAATTTACAGCAGATTAATCTGTTTAAAAGAGATTAGAGAAAAGAGGCATTGGGACAGAGAGAATTGTTAGAGGTTATTTAGTTAATTGAGGCAAATATGTCTGAACTTGGAAGGAGGAGGAAAAATGATGCAATGGATATTAGAGACATTTCAAAGATTGAATCAACATGACAGGAACAGTTAGAGATGCCTTAAATATTTAATTCTCTAACACTGGAAAAGTGACGGAACCACTGGAAGAAAGAGGAAAACTGGAATAAATAATATATTTGGACTTAAGACGGTAAGTTTAGTTTGGGAAACTTTGAGCTTGAAATAGCAACAAGGCAATATGTACGCGTACAGGAATTAGTAGAACTATTCTCATTACTTTGGGGAGTCATCTAAATCAGAATGGATCTGCTCAAAAGAAAAAGGTTGAGGAGGGAAAAAAAGGTCTAAATATGAACTCTCAGGAGACAGAGAATAAAAGCGTCAGAGCAGTAAGAAAAAAAGAGAAATTAGCAAAAGATGCAGGAAAAAGAGAGAAACAGAGGAGGAAAACTAGAATAGCACAGAATTGTGTAAGACAACAGTAGAGATGGTAACCAATAACAAATTATCACAATAATAAGGGGTGAGGAAAATCAGTTGTTTTTTTTTAATTAATTGATTTCATTTTTGTCTTAGAAAAATATGTTTTATTTATTTATATTTTTGAGTTGAATATTCTTTTTTTTTTAACACCTTTATTGGGGGTATAATTGCTTTGCAATGGTGTGTTAGTTTCTGCTTTATAACAAAGTGACTCAGCTATACATATACATATATCCCCATATCTCCTCCCTCTTGCGTCTCCCTCCCACCCTCCCTATCCCATCCCTCTAGGTGGTCACAAAGCACCGAGCTGATCTCCCTGTGCTATGCGGCTGCTTCCCAGTAGCTATGTATTTTACATTTGGTAGTGTATATATGTCCATGCAACTCTCTCACTTCGTCCCAGCTTACCCTTCCCCTTCCCCATGTCCTCACGTCCATTCTCTACATCTGCGTCTTTATTCCTGTCCTGCCCATAGGTTCTTCAGAACCATTTATTTTTTATTTTTATTTTTTTAGATTCCATATATATGTGTTAGCATACTGTATTAGTATTTGTTTTTCTCTTTCTGACTTATTTCACTCTGTATGACAGACCTCATGACAAATAATTTCGTTTCTTTTTATGGCTCAGTAATATTCCATTGCATAAATGTGCCGCATCTTCTTTATCCATTCATCTGTCCATGGACACTTATGTTGCTTTCATGTTCTGGCTATTGTAAATAGAGCTGCTGCAATGAACATTGTGGTACATGACTCTTTTTGAATTATGGTTTTCTCAGGATATATGTCCAGTAGTGAGATTGCTGGGTCATGTGGTAGTTCTATTTTTAGTTTTTTAAGGAACCTCCATACTGTAATCCATAGTGGCTGTATCAATTTACATTCCCACCAACAGTGCAAGAGGGTTTCCTTTTCTCCACACCCCCTCTAGCATTTATTATTTGTAGACTTTTTGATGGTGGCCATTCTGACCTGTGTGAGGTGAAACTTCATTGTAGTTTTGATTTGCATTTCTCTAATGATTAGTGATGGTGAGCATCCTTTCATGTGTTTGCTGGCAATCTGTATGTCTTCTTTGGAGAAATGTCTATTTAGGTCTTCTGCCCATGTTTGGATTGGGTTGTTTGTTTTTTTGATATTGAGCTGCATGAGCTGCTTGTAAATTTTAGAGATTAATCCTTTGTCAGTTGCTTCATTTGCAAATATTTTCTCCCATTCTGGAATAGGATAGAAAACCCAGAGATAAACCCATGCACATATGGTCACCTTATCTTTGATAAAGGAGGCAAGAATATACAGTGGAGAAAGACAGCCTCTTCAATAAGTGGTGCTGGGAAAATTGGACAGCTACATGTAAAAGGATGAAATTAGAATACTCCCTAACACGATACACAAAAATAAACTCAAAATGGATTAAAGACCTAAATGTAAGGCCAGACACTATAAAACTCTTAGAGGAAAACAGGCAGAACATTCAATGACATAAATCACAGCAAGATCCTTTTTGACCCACCTCCTAGAGAAATGGAAATAAAACCAAAAATAAATAAATGGGACCTAATGAAACCTAAAAGCTTTTGCACAGCAAAGGAAAACATAAACAAGAAGAAAAGAACAGAGTTTTGATGTGAGAACAGTTAGAGTTTAAAAACAGAGATCAATAGGATTATGGTATAAAATAGGATCATGGGACTAGAGTTTAGGATGTGCCAAAGATGTGATGTCATTAAGCAGAAGAGATATGGAGAACATAAGTCATGAGACAATCAATCAGTTCTTTAGGAAACAATTACCATTGACTGACTGAGCATGTTCAAGGTACTAGGCTAGGTGATATGAGACACAATGCATACTCTCAAGGAGTTTATAATCTGGATTGGGAGTTGGAAAGAATAACACAATGTAGCAAGTTGATAGTTGGAAAGAGAGCAAGCCCTGTGGACAGAGGATGATGCCAAAGTCCTTAACAAAAGGTAGCCCTAAGCTTGGGCTTAAAGGACATGAAGTCATGTAAGTGGATGAAGGGAGAAGAGAAGTCATTCTAGGTAAAAGGGCTAGATGCTGAGAAAGCCTTAGGTGTTTCAGCAGATATAACCTAATGCATACCCAATGTTCATTCTACAGCTCCCTATTTTCTGTTCACAGAATCCACATTTATTCAGGTAGCAATGGAGAACTCCTGATCTAAAGGGGAGAAGGGCCCTATCCTAGTTTCAGGGAATGGGTTGTGATTGGTCTAAATAGAAATGCTCTTCTCATGTATCTTTGCTGTTGATTGGTCCGAGGTGGCCATTAATTCAGTTCTGCCAATGAAAAATAAGAGAAAGTTTATTTTATTTCTCAATAAAAAAGGGCAAACAGTTGGCCCTGCCTTTTGTCCTTTTGGCTTTTCCTCTTTGTTCCGCTTGAAAAATGGACTAAGTCCTCAAGAAACAGTAGCTAACTTATAACCATGTCGACAAGCAATGAAGATAAAATGTCAAAATACTATATTTCACTGAGCAGAGGTAGAAATAGCCTGAGCCTTTGTCATTGTCATTGTCATGGCCATTGAATAGCTAGCTGCACTGGAATGCAATACCGACCTCCAGACTCCTTGTTTTGTTTTTTTTAAAAAAAAACAATTATTTGTAGCAACTATTTAATCTGTTTTGTTGTTGTTGTTGTTACTTGTAGCCAAATAATTCATAACAGACTTAAATTTTGAGCAGTTATAACAAGGGGACATTGACAAGTTGAGTGGAAAAAGAGATTTCTGGAGAAAAGGCTGATTAGATCTCTAGGCTGGTGCTGGGTAAAATATAGACAAACACTCCTTAATTGCGTTCATTAGGAAAGAAATAAGGAATATTCAGGCCAGAGACTGGGGTGTACCTGGGTACCTAGATAAGTAAATTAACCATACTGACTACTTAAGTATTGGTTTTTGTGAGACTGTAAAATTCAAGGAAGGGAAAAAGCATTCTGGAAGCCACCTAAAGTGAGAGTCTAATAAGAAATCCCTTACATAAAACTGGGATCACAAAGGACTCTATGGCCAGAGTATGTACTGACTATGAATAAATCTTTTTTCTCTTTGGGAAACTATAAGAAAAATTGCCAGTCTCAAAACTTGGTATCCAGTCAAAAAAATTTTAGAAATTATCCTTTGATATTTGTAACCATAGCTCAGTTTTGTAACCAAATTCATGTTACCCGCCAAGCCAAAAATCCGAGTTGTGAATTCAGTTTAAAGTGCCCCAGATATATGAATGGAACAGACAAATTCTGGAAAACCTACTTTAATATTAGGCATTAACACACTTCCACAGATAAAATTCCAGGACATATGAGCAGTGTATAATAAAAAATATTACTAAATACAAGGAAATAAGCTATCCTACGTGAGAAAAGAAGCAGAAATAGATACTTAAACTTCATATTTTGGAATTATAAGACACACAATATAAAAGTATGCAAATATATCTCAATAAATAAAATTTGAAAAAGCACAAAACAGAACTACTATCAATGAAAACTATAATTACTAAAATCTCAGTGGACTGGTTGAATAACAGATTATACACATCTAAGCAAAGAATTAGTAAGTCAGAAAAAAAAACAATTGAAGAGATGATCTTAGTAGCTCAGAAAGTTGAAAAATATCAAAGATGGGTCAAAATATAGCACAGATAGACAGAAACACATACGTGTGAATATATATGCTTAGTTGAAATTTCAGTTTAAGAGAGAGAATGAAGCAGAGGAAATATTTGGTGATATTATGGCTGAGAACTTTCCAGAAATGACAAAATATACCAATATCATTCAACAAATCCAATAAATTCCAAGCAAGGAAATTAAAAAAATTCACACCTAGGTGCATCATAGTAAAACTGAAGAATATCAAAATCATCCAGAGAATTATATGCCTTTTAAAAACAATGGTATAAAATGGAATGCATAACTGCATGTCTGGAACTGCCCAGCAAGAGCTAGGGTCTGTCAGACCCTTTGAGATGTACAGTTGGGTGGGCCCAGCAACAATCCATTGCAACATGGAAATAGTACCTCTGGAATTGAGGATGAGCAGAGAGCAAAGGCAAGCTGACTGCCATTTCATCTGTTTCTCTTAAAGAGGAAAAAATAATGCTAACAGATGAAATGCTCACAATTTTAGTTGTAATTTAGTTACAGTAAGATGATTGAGGAAAACAAAGCCCAAGCTTGGTTTATGAATGGGCCAGCTTGGTATGTTGGTACCTGCCCCAAATGGACGGCAACTTCAACAAAGCCATATTCAGTGGCTTTGAAAGACAGTGGTGAGAAAAAAATCCCTGCAATAGGCAGAACTTTGAGTGATGCATCTGGTCATATACATTGGATAAAGGAGTATATGGACCTATGGACCATCAGTCTGTAAGGAGAAAGATTGGATGGTAAGAGACCAAAAGGTATGGCGTAGAGGTACATGGATGGATATATATGAATAGGCACAAAAGTTATAGACTTTCATATTACTTATTAATCCCTGCCAGAGAGCAGTTATCACAGAAAAGACACTAAAAAAACAAAGTAGTTCAAATAACTTGGCTGATTGATGCCAACAGTGTCATCAGCTACCCTAGTGCTAGAACAATAGCCTTATGAGCCAAGTGGCCATGGTGACAGGGATGTGGGCTCTGCATGAAGGATTCCCACTTAGTAAGCCTAATCCCTCTACTACCACCATCAAATTTCCAATCTGTCAGCAACGTATACCAACATTGAGCCTCCAATATGGTACCATTCCTTGAGGAGACCAACTGGTCACATGGTGGCTGGAGGGGGTCAGATGGGTACCCTGTAGGCTTTCATTGCAGGTTAAGGTATTGGTCATCTTAGCCCTGGGCTGGCTGTACCACAGTATTTTCAATGGGCAACTCTGTTGAAGCCTCTCACCTACCCCTCACTAAGGTACCAACTGTTTCTTTTGGGGTTGTCCATCTGCCGTGGGTTGGGTGGTAGCCCTGTGGGAAGGGGAGATTGCTACCCTGCCCTGAATGGGCTTGCATTTTTCATTTTGTACTAGGCCTTGCAAATTATGAAGCTGGCCTTGCTGGTAAGAACTGATAAGATCAGGCTCCCACACACCACTGATAAGTGATCAAGTAAGATTACTAGGGATTCATAAGTAAAGCTCTGACCTCAGTGCTTGACAGAGAGTAAGTGACCCAAAACTTTAGCTGTTAACACAACTCTTAAAGAGGAAAAAATAATGCTAACTACTTTGGAGGAACAGGCAGGTTAAATATACTACGTATGTAGATTAAACAGGTACTGACTTTTATATAAGCATAATACAATCAAATCAGTGGCAACCAACTTCTTTTCTATGTAAATGAGGGCATATAAGAGCATTATTTATTATTACATATATTTAATTATTTAATTTACTTGAAGTTTTACATTCTCTAGAAAAAACCCTGTAAAACACACACACACAATCTATCAGAACCTTCTACAAAATGAAAACAGCAGCCTGCAAAGAGAAAATTAGATGTGAAAGCATAAGGTCAAGTGTTAAAAAGTTTAACCTTGTTAAACCAGAAGGGGGGAAAGGAATCCAAAAATTACTTCCTTTTGAGGAAAAATTATAGCAATTATATAAGGCTAGTTCAAGAAAAATTGTAATTGGATAGTGTGAACTGTTGATTAAAACGGACATGATAAGGCTGCTTACATTTTTCCCTTTTAACAATCATTCAGCAACTATTTATTGAGGGTCTACTGTGTGCCAGGCACTGGAGACAAAAGAGTCTGTGGACCAAAGAGTCAAAACCTTGCTCTTATGGAGATTACTTTAAAAGAGAATCAAGAGAATTATTATATTTGGACAAAGAAAAATCAGTTAAATAATAGATATTAATACATTTTATTTATTAAAATACACAGATCATAAGTGTCCAGCTCAATAAATGTTTACATATATATTTCTATGTAAAACAATCTAGATCAAGTTTTAAAACATTTCAATTTTTTTTTTTTATAAAGTTCTCTCATGGTCTTTCTAGTGAATAGCCATCCCTCTCCTCAATCAAAACTGCTATTCTGACTTCTTATGAATTATTTTTGCCCAATAATGAATTCCTTATAAATTAAATCATATAGTATGTAGTCTTATGTGTCTGATTTTTTTTGCTAAAAAAAGTCAGTGAGATTCATCCATTTTGTTGCATAGATGTTTGCCTTATTTTTATTTTTTTTGCTGAATAGTATTCCCTTATCTGAATTTACCTCAATTGCTTTATCTGCTCCCATGTTGCTAGACATTTGGATTGTTACTTTTTAAAAAAAATTTTTAAAACAAGTATAGTTGACTTACAATATTATATTGGTCTCAGGTATACAACACAGTGATTCCATACTTTTATAGATTATACTCTATTTAAATTTACTGCAAAATAATGGCTATATTTCTCTGTTCTGTACAATATATCCTGTTGCTGTTTCCTATTTCTTGATCAGTCCTGCTAGGCTTTTATTAACTTTATTAATTTTTTTCAAAGATCCACTGTGGCTTTGTTAATTTTCTCAATTGTTCCTATCCTCTTTTTTAAATTGATTTCTACTTAAATTATGTTCTTCATTCTACTCTCTTTGGTTTTGATATTTTTCTAGTTTCTTGAGGTGGAAACTTAGATTTTTTATTTTAAAACTTCTTCTAATTTAAATTTTATAAATTTCCTATTAGGTACTACTTTGGTTGCATTCCCTAAATTTTATTATGTTTTATTTTTATTCAAATTAATTATTTTGTAATTTCCCTATGATTTCCTATTCAGCTTATAAGTTCTTTAAAATGTGATGCTTACTTTCCAAACAGGAATTTTCTAGTTTCTTTTCTGTTATTATTTATTAGGAAACACCATGGTAAGAGAGCATATTCTGCATAATTTCAGTGCATTGAAAAATTTCACTTGCTTTATTTACCAGCATATGCTCTATTTCAGTAAATGTCCTTTGTGTACTTAAACACTATATATTTTGCAGGTATTCAGTAGTGTTATATAAATGCAAGTGTTGGTTAATAGTGTTGTGTAACTTTTCTATATCCTTACTGTTTATTTTGCTTAAGCTATCAGTTATTGAAAGTGTTATATGAAGATCCCCAGCTATGGAAGTTCCCTGGTGGTGCAGTGGTTAAGAATCCGCCTGCCAATGCAGGGGACACGGGTTTGATCCCTGGTCCGGGAAGATCCCACATGTTACGGGGCAACTAAGCCCCTGTGTCACAACTACTGAGCCTGCGCTCTGGAGCCTGCAAGCCACAACTACTGAGCCCATGTGCCACAACTACTGAAGTTTGTGCACCTAGAGCCCATGCTCTGCAACAAGAGAAGCCACCACAATGAGAAGCCTGCACACCACAATGAAGCGTAGCCCCTGCTTGACGCAACTAGAGAAAACCCACGTGGAGCAACAAAGACCCAATGCAGCCAAAAATAAATACTTTTTAAAAACTGAAGAAAAAATATCTCCAGCTATCATTGCAGGATTGTCTATTTTTAAAATTCTATATAATTTTTGCTTCGTAAGTTTCGAAAGTATGTTACTAGACACATATACTGGTGCATACACATAATACTCATATTTAGGTCTTTCAGATGAATTGACTTTTCATCATTGTGAAATATCCCTCTTTATATCCTTTATTTTGGAGCCTACTTTATTTGACATTAATATAACCACAGTAGCATATTTTTTCCCCTAATTAGGGTTTGTGTGGCCTATCTCTTTCCATTCTGTTTTCTCTTATCCATGATATTCCATTTAAATTGTGTCTTTTGTAAATAGCATTTGATTGGGTCTTGATTCATTATGCACTTTGACAATATCTTAATTGTAATGTTTAGCCCATTCATATTTAATGCACTTACTACTCATATGGGTTTAAGTATATCATCTTGCTACTTTGTTTTCTATTTTTTCCACCTGTTTTTTTTTAATTGTGTGTGTGTGTGTGTGTGTGTGTGTGTGTGTGTGTGTGTGCGCGCGCGCCTTTGTCCCTCTTTCCTTCCCATTTTGGATCAAGTAGATTTTTATTATTGTATTCTAGCTTTTCTACTGGATTTTCTTTGCATTATTTTTAGAGGTTAGTATAAGGCCATTTGCAATATATATCATTAATTTATCACAGTCAACAATGGATTAATGTTATATCATTTCACCAATAATGTAAGAACCTTATATGGAATAGTGCCATTTACCCCAACTCCTATTCTTTGTGCTTTTTTGTCACTATTTTTGATTCTCTATGTTTAAAAGCCAAAATTACATCATCACCATTATTATTTTACCTTAAACAATCATTTTCTACATAAATTTTAACAAATAATTTTATATTAATTCACATATTCACTCTTTTCTGTGTTTGTCATCCCTTCCTGAATATTCAGTCTTCCATCTAGGATAATTTCCCTTTAATCCAAATAACTTCCTTGAGGGTTTCTTATAGTGCTGATCTGCTGGCAACACATTTTATTAGCTTCCGTTTGTCTGAAAATGTCTTTAATTTTTACCTTCATTTTTTAGAAAAGTTTCACTGTGATTACAATTTTAGATTGAGAGGGTTTTTTCCTCAATAGTTGGGCTAATAGTCTTTATCTATCACATTGATTAGATTTCTAGTTGCTGTCTCACTTCTTTTTTTTCTTTTTTGCGGTACGCCTCACTGTTGTGGCCTCTCCCGTTGCGGAGCACAGGCTCGGGACGCGTAGGCTCAGTGGCCATGGCTCACGGGCCCAGCCGCTCCGCGGCATGTGGGATCTTCCCAGACCAGGGCTCGAACCCGTGTCCCCTGCATCGGCAGGTGGACTCTCAACCACTGCGCCACCAGGGAAGCCCTCACTTCTTAGAAAGTCTTTTGATAGTTCATGTTATTTTAAAAAGCTGCCTGAAGAAATTTGCCTAATGAAATTTTATTTTTCTCTTACATGGTTCTTTAATAAGCAAAGGGAATAAAAATCATCGCATTATCCTTAAAGATGGATTCAAAATCAGTAAATACAGCTAAAATGTATTCTGTTCATTGCTGTAGTTCATAGTGACAACATGATTATATGTAACTCTCGTGGACATTTGGAATTTTTTTTTCGGCTACTCAGTGTATAATTTTCCTTCCTGTTTAAGGGAATTGTCCACTGTATAAATTGGGGGGATACACAGATCACTTCTCTTTACCCTTCCTATCACCACTACCTATAAGTTGGGGTGTAGGTTCATGAACTAGGCTCAACCATCTAGACGCTTGCACTCAGAATTTTGAATGTGGGGGTAGTGAAACGGAAACTGGAAATCATTTAAAAGTATTGAGGGTCCAGTGGTGGCAGCACCACATGTTCACAACAGTGATGTCCAGTAAGGATGGAGACACATACCAGTGGTAACAAGGTAACTAGACTATCCTTGTGGCATGACTTTAGTCTTGGTTCTGCTGCCCTGAATCCATTGGTTCCTGCCCATTTTCTGAGCCTATTTCTCTATCTTGCCTTCTCCTTAATTCTATAATCCACCCAATATTTTTATGAATGCATTCCTTTTCTAACTTAGCCATAGTTGGTTTTAGTGACCTACAAGCAAGAAATCTCACTGACACAGGCACCTTCTAAATGGCAGGTACTCATTCTAGATGCTGAAGTCATAGAGATAAAAAGATATGGTATCCGATTTCAGAAAAGTATAATGAGGAGCTGGATATACTAAACAAAAATTGTACAATAGTATGTATAAATGTATAATGATAGATATATATACACACATACATAGACTCTAATGGAGGTATGCATGAGGACAAGAGGAGTAGAGAAAGTAGTACCTGTGCCTGCCCAGGGGTCAGGCACTTCCACAGAGGAGACTCTAGAGCTGAGGAGAGACAGCTGGCAGAGGAAAGTAGTCATGCAGAGTAGTGGGTAAGGGATTCTATACAGAGCGGGTAGCAAGGTCTATAACAGAGAATTATAGCAGGGAATACTGAGAAGTTACTAAGGTAATGGGATAGATATCTAGAGGGAGCATGGCAGGAGAGAGGGAAGACTAAATGTGTAGATGGTCGCCACACCAAGGGATCTAGACTTTGGAGAAGAGATTACAATAATATTAGAAAGATTTTTCTAAAATGAAGAGGTGGATGAGACTGGTTCAAGAGGTGAAGAAATCAGTTAAGACTGTGGTGTTTCTCCTAGTAAATTTCATATTTTAAAGGGCTGAAACAACATCTCTCTTCACAAAAGCTACGTTCTTTTTGCAGAATCACAAGTATAATGTCTCAATAGCAGACTTGACTTTTTGGACTTCTGAGTATTAAGAACTAACACATATATCTCTTTTATCTTTCATGGTCCTAGGTTTATTTGCCACACTATTCCCATTCTATCCCACCTCTTCATGTGTTATTGGAAAGCAATTAAAAAATTCACCTCATTAGTAGGAATGTTAGAACTTTGCAGTATCTTTCAACAAATTGAAGGGTCAGCATCTTGACTGTGCATGTCGCTATTGCATTGCCAAAGGCATGGGTGAAAGCAGAAGTGAGTTAAGGGTAACAATTAGACAGATGCAAATAACTATAGAGGTAAAATGTGCATGGGGACAAGGAGTTCTAGATAATGAGATAGTGATGGTATAACTGAAAGCAACAGGATATCTCAAAAAATTTAATAGAAGATAATGAGCAAAGCGAAGAGGTTACTGTACGCAGAAGGCAACACACACAGGCCTAAGTTCTGCAAGTGAAAGATTTTCTTCCCCCTCCAGTTACTGTGATCCCTTGTTCTGCACTAGGCTGTAGCCAGGATCCTGAGGGACAATTGTGCTCATGATTCTTTCTTGCTAAAGCCTATAGGAGTAGCCATGGTATACAACGTGTTTTAGTTCCCAGGGAGATCTTGAAGTTCTGTTTTAACACATATTGCAGCTGAAACGTTAAGAAAAGAGAAAGTAGGGCTTCCGTGGTGGCGCAGTGGTTGAGAGTCTGCCTGCCGATGCAGGGGACGCGGGTTCGTGATCCGGTCCGGGAAGATCCCACGTGCCGCGGAGCGGCTGGGCCCGTGAGCCATGGCCGCTGAGCCTGCGTGTCCGGAGCCTGTGCTCCGCAACGGGAGAGGCCACAGCAGTGAGAGGCCCACGGACCGCAAAAAAAAAAAAAAAAAGAAAAAAGGGTGGGTGGTGATAGGATGGGCAGGAATGGTAGGAAGGGAGATAAAAGGAGAGGAAGGGAGTGAGAGGGAGGACGAAGCCATGGACAAAGAAGAGGAGGAAGGGGGAAGTAAGTAGAGTCTCACAAGGCGGGGAACGAAGACAGATCAATTCAAAAGAAAATAATAAATTGAACTAATTCCGCCTACTGACTGGCTTAAATGGAAATTGTGGGTCAGCCAGGCATCTAAACACTTTATAGCAATTGTTCTAACATTGCTTAAATGTTTGGGGAATTAAAACTATTTAAATAAACTGTTGGATTTTAAGAGAAAGGGGAAGGGGCAGGCTGCCGAATGTGAAAAAGAGCTGCTGTAAGAAAATTTGATGGAAATTATGAAACATTATTGGTCTAAAATAGGAAGCAAATCATTTGTTGTACATGAGGTGAAAACCAGGAAGTTTGGAAGAAAGTGGTTAAGGCTCAGAGAAGCTTGAATGCCTGTGTTGTCTGTGACATTTGACATGCTACAAAAGAAGCATAGAAATTAAACCCTTCTCTGTAGAAAGCACAAGATGCACAATACCACTGCGGATGATTTCATTTTTTTTGGAAATTGTAGACTTGGGAAGTGTAATTTTTTTTGGTGCTGTTTACTTTGTATCTTATTATGAGATTTAAAAACTAATGTTTAACTGCATCTTGGTTTAGTAAAAGCAGAGCAGGTCATGGCTTCAAAACGCCTCCATTTCGGAAAGGATACATACCAAATTGTTACCAGTGGCAACTTTGAGGAGTGGGAGTGGGGCTGGGTCTGAGCCATGCTTTCACCTTTTACTTTGTGCATGTTTGTGATTTATGATAAAGTTAATTTTTAAAGTGAACATTTTAAACAATTTTTATCTCCTCACCTCTCCCACCCAACCATACTTTAAATTTTTGTCTTGAGATTACAAATGGGTCCATGCCTGTTGTAAAAATTTATGGTGATTTATTTAATCAGTTCCTATAGACAAATTCTCTATTTTTTGTTTGCTATGACAACCACTGTTAAGGTATCATGCTTGTATATTTCATATGTTTCTATATTACTGTACTGATACATTCATAGCAGATTCCTGAGTCAGAGCAACTGTGCACTTTAATTTTGTGAAATATGCTAAATAGCTTGTTGAAATGTTGTAGCAATTTATACTTCCACAAAGGTGTATGATTATTCTAATGTCACCAAGACTGGATATTAGTATTCTTTTTAATCTTGGCCTATCTTATAAGTAAAATTAATTTCTTCTTGTTTAAGTTGAATTGATTATTAGTGGAGTTGGGAATAGTTTCATATGCTTAATGGAGGTCATGTTATTTTAAAAGAAATTGGTTTGTAAGTGTTTTCTGTATAAAGTGGTATTTACCCTTTACCGTACACATTGAAAATATTTTCTCCTTTGTTTGTAGTGTCTCTTTATATAACAGTATTGTGGTTTTATGAAGTCAAATGCGTCAATTTTTTTTTCCTTAGGGCTTCTGGGTTTCATATAATCATTAGAAAGAATTATAGGAATATTCTTATCTACATCACTGCCATCTTATTGGTGAATAGTGGGGACTCAAAAACTGGGTCTAAAATCCATAGGACTATGTACAGAGCTATGGGTAATCAAGTTGATAGAAACATTAGCCCCCTTAAAATTATTAAAAATACCTCTCCTATCTTTTGTGTGCATTATTTCATCCTTATTTTTCTAACACTACAGTCCTTAGCAATTATTACATGTTACTCAGAATGTTAAGTGTAAAAATTAAAAGCTATTTCTATGATTAAAAAATAGAAAGAAAAGAATAAATTCTCATTTTGCAATCCCTAACGTTAACTAAAGTACAAAGTGCAGTCTCTTTGTGGAAAAGAGGTCATGCTGTGCAGATCATTTATGGTATATCAGTTGGTTCCCATCTAATGAGTTAGTCAAGATGGACATGTGTATTTTGTGTCACTAATGCTGTGAGTAACAGTTCCTGATAGTCCATTTCTGCATGTACCATTGCCATAAAGGGACTGCTGGATACCAAGCTCACTGTGGAATACGCCGCATCATGCTTTCCCAAATGAGTATGAGATCACTAAGTCTTAAAGAAAGAGGAGAAATACAAATTTCTATCAGCTACTATATTTGGTCATCTCATACAGTTATGTACCATTTTCCTATCCCAGACAGGTATATATAAACAATACCTGTCCTTAAAGTCTCAGCACAAATACACTTTTCTCTGTGATGCCTACTTTAATCTCTCTATCCAGGACTCATTATTTCTGTTTTCTAAATTCTCATAGTCCTTTGTGTATACTACTCTTCCCCAAGTATCTCTGTCTGTTTGTTTTCTAGTTATTTAAGTAGCCATGATTTATTCTTATTAGAATGTAAACTCACTGGGGGAAAAGATGTTTGTTTAAATCAACTTGGCATTTCCTCACAGTGCTTATTATGATGACATTACTCATCTGAATGGGTAAAAACAGAATTAAACTAGGTTGGAGAGAAATACAGAAATTCAAAATTAGAAATCAAGAAAATAGAAAGTTTTAGAAAAAGAAAAGAGAACCAATAAAACTATTGAAATCTGATAACCTGCCCAGGTAATTCAGCTGTAATGGCTAGCAAACAAGAAAGAAAAAAATGTGCAAATCTTAGGCTTCTTTACTTTGGCTGTGTAACTATTAAAAAAAAATCATCTCAGATAATCATGACTTATAGTGGCCTGTTCTGCTCTTTGAGGGACTATTCAATAACCACCCCTCACCCGCCCCGGTTTGTTTATTTATTTATTCATTTTGGCTGCCGCATGGCATGAGGGATCTTGGTTCCCTGACCAGGAATCAAACTTGTACCCCCTGCTGTGGAAGCACGGAGTCCTAACCACTGGATCGCCAGGGAATTCCCCAAACCCAGTTTGTTTTACATATTAAAATTTTTTTCAAGTTACAGCAAATCAGGACACACAAAATAGCTCTAGGAACTAGGAAGAAGAGAAAATTAACGTGTCTAACAACTGATTTGTATTTTAAAATTTATGACTATTCTTTCCATCTGGATGATATTTGTCATTCTTCACATTGATATGATTCAGGCAAGTCTATACTTCATATAAATACAATTAATTTTTATTGATTTTTTGACATGAGAGTTCAGTCTAATATAGCAATTGTAGAGCCAAAAAGATGTTTTTATTAAAACAGAATTTAATCTTCTCTATAAAGGCTAAAATTATGTTTTATATTGTTATTTTATTTGAACCAGAGGGACTGGCTTTGGGATTCTTTGAAATCTACAGACTTGTAGATTTGTAGCCACAGACTTCCTGGATAGCTTGTCTGGGTGTGCTTAAATCAAAGCAATGTGATTTTCTTCAAGGAAAAATAGCTAATTAAGGTGCTATCATTCCTCAGTCATCAACAGAGAATAGCCAATAATTGCCTTGGGAAAGGAGAAAGAACCTTACATAAGCTGGCACTGATTTTTTTTTTTTAATTGAATCTGTCTCCTGATGATTAACACAGAAATTCCTCTAGCAATTATGGACTCTCTTATAAATGACTCTCATAATTTACAGCCTGGCAGGAGCAGCTTCAACTCAAACATGTGTGTAATTCACTCTTCTGGCTCATTTCCATCACATTTCCCCCCAGTCCTGAAATGTTTCACACTGAGATTATATGGTCCCCTTTGCCAGAAAAATTGACCTACCACACAGAGAATACTATAGCTGATTTCCCAGGGTGCATTCCAATGGAAAATAAGGATATTCTTGATAAAGGAATTCCATAGTCAGTTCTCACGCTTCATTTCTAATCACTGATTTCAGTCTCCTACCCCTTCTGCCAGTTTTTACCGCCCCCCCCTTTTTTTAAACTATCAGATTTATGGGCATATAACCCAGTTAATGCATTTTAATTTTAGTTCCTTTTCTATTTATATTTCTTTTCCTCTAGTAGGTATGCTAATGATCTGTGAAATGTCCAAAATGTGGGTATTAACAGATAAAAAAATGATTGAGATCATATAAACCCCAAATCCCTCCCTGAATGGAGAAGCATATTAAAATTTCCCAGTCCTGTAAAAGATATGTAACTTGGCTCTAATGTAACTCTTATCTTTATTAGTAGTAACATTTACATTACTATTAAATGGCCTTATTTATTTCCTATTGTGTGTGGTAATGGTGGGCTGCGGAAAAGCAGATAACCATGTTAATAGCACTGGTCAGTAAGGTGGAAGGTTACATTCCTGGGAAGAAATTTTTTTGCTACAAATGTATTACATGTCTATATTTTTCAATGCATCGTACCTTGCCAGGCTTCCCAACATGAATTTGGGAACAGGATATGGAATGAAGGTGGGGAAAGAGTATAATCAGTAGACAAAGATATTGCAGAAGACATACCACAAGGGGCTAGCCAGGGAGCCATAAAAATGGAGCCAAAGGGACCAGTCTGGGACCAATGCTCAGTTGCTATTTATTCAGTTGACATTTGCCAATCACCTACGATGGGCTAGGCTGTGGAACAAGGTTCTGGGGATAGAGCAGTTAACTATTGAGTTGGCCGAAAAGTTCTTTTGGGTTTTTCCATAACATCTTATGGAAAAAACCAAACGAACTTTTCGGCCAACCCAATGCAATGGAATCACTGTATTTCCCACCCAGAATTTACAGTCTAGCATAAAGCTAGAAAGAAGTAGTAGCAGAAGATGAGGCAGTCATAAGGACAGAATGAAGCATGGTAAGAATTGGGAAAATATGCTTCATGTCCAAAGCTGTAAGTGTAAATGTTTCTTTTACACTGCCCTAATTGGCTTATCAAGCTGAGGACACAGCGTCGATTGGCTGAAAGATACGGCGATAACTAAGACCTAGTCCTTGAATGTAGTCATTTAAATCTAGAGAGTGCCACATGTAATGTATTCCAGGATTACTATATTTTAAGGCAGTATGTGATCCATGCCGTTAGGGACAAAATGATCAGAAATTGCCTGAATACCACTACACTGGCTTCAGCACGCAGTCTTTAATCCTAGTGTTCCTTCTTTGATAAAGGTGCCTCTCCCTCAGCTGTCAACTTAGAGAAGCAATAATTGGTTGTTTTACATATATGTGGCCAGGGTATACCTGAACTAAATCATACCAGTCAGTTCATAGCCTGGTAGATAATATATGATGAAGCCTGGCCTGAAACTATGAATTGACCAACTGGATTATTTTTTCACTGGAATTGAGCTTAAAGCCACTAAGAGAACAAAGCAATCAGCATGGGGAGGTGATTCAGAGAGTTGAGAAAAACTGTGCTGTCTGTGAAATAAACAGGAACAGTGGAATCGGGTTCATGAAGAAGCTGAGCCTTCAGTGCAGTCCTGGAGGTCAGGGAGAGCCCTGAGCTCCCATCCTGTCTCTGCCTTATGAGAAGATGACTTATCGTCGCAGGACGGTACATGGATGACAAAAGCAGATTGGGAAGAGTAGTGCTGGTAGAAACCTGAATTCTTTCCTGAATTGGTTCAGGAAAGAATCAAAGGAGAAAAATTCAAAGCAGCAAATACATACAAGTATTCTGAGGCGTTTTTGGGTGAAGGAGAGGAGAGAAATAGGGCAGTGATGGAGGAAAAAGTAGGGTCAGGAGATAAAGTCTTTTAAGATGGGGAAAGTAATAGCATATTTTTCTGTTGGTAGGAAACCTTCAGTAGAGAGGGGAAGAATGATGATACAGGAGAAAAGGGATAGAGTTGCTAGAGTGATGTCCTTGAGCAAGTGAGAGGGGTTGGAACCTGCTGACAAATGGAATTCATCCTTCATAATGGCAGGAAGACAGTCCTTGGGGCCAGGTGTCTGTACGTAGGTAGCTGTGGCGGTGAGAGCTTGAGGAAGTTCTGATTGTTTTTATTTTTTCAGTGACATTGGAAACAGCCCAATCAACTTCCAGGGGTAGGAGGTACAGGAAGTGTGAGGAGAGAGGGCGAGGTACGAAACTGTTGAGTGAGGGAATGAAGGGACTGCAACTCTGATGGCACCATTCAGGCTCACTTGATGGTTAGTGATCATGAATTTAAAGTGGAACCATCAAAGCCAGCTGTGTTGTGAGTCTGGAGTAGATGCAGACTTGGATTTAGTGGTGCTGTGACTGGACAAGTGAGGCCTGCACAGGGAGATAGATATGGGAGTATGGTGGGTATGAGAGGGAATGATGATAGAAATTGAGGAATCTAACCTCATCAGGGGAAATGTGAGGTTGTGAAGGGGTGAAAGTGAAAAGGTGGTAGGTGGGGACCCTGGCTGTGGGAGTGAATGGCTAAGGTAGGGCAGAGGACAAGATTCCTACCAGAGAGGAAGCCAGCAAACAGCTTTCACATTCTATTAAAATTATCTGTTATGTGTCTCTTTCTCAGTAGGTCAGGCTTCTCAGCCTTGGCACTACTGACATTTTAGACTGCATGATTCTTTATTGGGATGGGGAGAGCTGGTCCATTTATACTGTAGAATGTTTAGCAACTTCACTGGCTTCTACCCAGTAGATGCCAGTAGCACTGTCCAAGTGGTGACAATCAAAAAATGTCTCTGGACTTACCAAATGTCCCCCGTGAGACAAAATCAACCTTGGGTGAGAACCACGACACTGGCCCACAGCCCTCTTATAGGGGATGCACCTTATTCATTATTACATTCCCAATGTTTTAAAATACTTGGGTACATAGTGAAAACTCAATGGATGTGTGATAAACTGAAGATTTTTAGTAATAGTGAGTAAGATGCTATGTTGAAGGTCCCCAAGATCACCCCCAGGTTTGGTGATTTGCTAGAAGAACTCACAAGACTCAGTATAACAGTCATACTTATAGCTATGATGTATTACAGCAAAAGGCTACAAAGTACAATGAGCAAAGGGAAAAGGCTCATGAGATGAAGTCCAGGGAAAATTGGATATAAGTTTTGAAGAGTCCTCTCCCAGTGGAGTAACACAAGATTCACTTAATTCACCCTGGTAATGAGTTGTGATAACTCCTTTCTAGCTGTTGCCAACCAGGGAAGCTTGTTAAAAACTCAGCGCCCAGGGTTTTTATTGGAGGCTGGTCATGTAGGCACCCTCTGACTGACATCCAAATTCCAAACTCCCAGAGGGAAAGCAGGTGCTCAGGAAAAACGATATTGTCTGCACACTTTAGGCACAATGGGCCACTCTCATCAGTTCTGAGAATGGTTCCCCTGCTTCCCTGAAATCCAACTTCCCAGATACCAACCAAGGGCCAACCCTGCAAGCAGGACTTTCGAAGCATGGAAATTGGGTCTGCTTTGTTAACTCTTTTCTGCACAGGGGATTTATATTACACATCACATGGAGAAACAATTCAATTTCCTCTTAATCCCTGCTTTCAAAATTCTTAATCCCCTGACCAAATGCCTCATTTTCTATGTCTTTTTTCTATACCAACTGGCAAAAAAGAAATGTTTCTAGTCCAGCATCACACAGCTCTGCACATCCCATTTCTCTAAACGGCAGTTCAGGGACCATTTATTATTAATAAGCAATGCTGTCAGGAGATCTGAAACTTTACCTTTACTCCAATCTGCCAAGAAAACAAAACATTCTCCATGCTAGTTCATATAGGAAACAAAAGAGGGGCTTGTATTCGTATAATAGTTTTATTTTTATTTATTTTTTTGCAGTACATGGGCCTCTTACTGTTGTGGCCTCTCCCGTTGTGGAGCACAGGTTTGGGACGCGCAGGCTCAGCGGCCATGGCTCACGGGCCCAGCCGCTCCGCGGCATGTGGGATCCTCCCGGACTGGGGCACGAACCCGTGTCGCCTGCATGGGCAGGCGGACTCTAAACCACTGCCCCACCAGGGAAGCCCAAATATTTAAGAACATTTTGGATACCCTGTCATAACTGCTTCAACCTTAGAGCAAATATACTTAATAGAATACACTATACATAATATACATATTAGAATGAAAATATATATAATAGATGAAAATAGGGTTTACTGGAGCAAATATATTAACACTAGTTGCTTGAGCTGCCAACAAGATTAAAAAAATTCCCATTATTTAAAACCCTGCCTCAAAAAAAGAAATAAGTCATATAAACTAAAATCCTAACTATGAAGAATTTATCAGTAAATGTTACTCCCTATTGGCCACAGCCAAGAACAGAGAGGCTGCAGGAATGAGAAATGCTGAGTTGCTCTCTGTAATTCCACTCCTTCCTTGATCAGTTAAAATGCCCTAGTAAAGATGCTGTAATAAAATGCAAGTGAGTGACAATGTATATTTTAGGAAAATGTTGAAATATGCTCAAACTTTTAAAAAGGTAATTCATTTGTTAGCTCCACAGTTATTAAGAGCATGGAATCAGACCATGATTAAGTCCTGAATCCTTTACCTAGTAGTCATGACTTCTGGGCAAATGACAATTTCTCTAAGGTTCAATTCCCTCAATGATAAAATGAACTAGTAACAGTACTGCCTTCCTAGGTTTTGGGTAGTGAAAGAGATAATGCATGTAAGCACGTAGCCTGTTCTCATAGCACTGGCCCATAGTACATTCTCAATAAATGTCAGCTCTTGTTTTAGTGACACATTATTTGCTATTGCTCTTTGTACATTCATTCAAAACGCTTTTGACACTAGACTTTGCTCTAGGTAGTAAGAGCATATCAGTAAACAAGATAGTCATGGCCTCTATCCTCAGAATGCTAAGACTCTAACAGGCAATTAAGTATGTATCATAACAAGTGATAACTACTCTGATACGCGAGGGTAACAAAATGAAACATAACCCATAAATTACGGAGATCCATCAGTGTGTTAGATACTGGCTTGAGGAACCTTTAAATTAGCATACAGGGCATATGGATCGATCCCATTTTATAAAAACAGCAGTAAAAATAATCTTATAAATGACTAATTATGTTTGTTGTTGACCAAGTGAAAGATGAGAAAGATGGATATCAGTTTATTCAGCGGGCATAGGAAGAGGTGGTATTTCGTACAACTTTCCCTAGATTCACAGATTGGGGTTAACATGTTACTTCTAAGATTTGAGAAAGTTTTAATTAAAACAGTTTTAAGAAAAATATTTCTATATAGGGAGATAATTTCGAAGATGACTGTCAAAGTCCGAGGAAGAGGTGATGGCGCGTCTGACCAAGGTGTTGGAGGAAGAGGAGAAACAGAAAGACAATTCTAAGTTAGCACCGCTGAACCTTGCAACTGGTAAGATGTTGCAAGGAACAACATCAAGGAAGCGAGGAACAACATCAAGGAAGCGAGGAAGATGAGCAGTTGGGACAACTCTCAGATTTCCAGTCGAGATAAATGGATACAATTAAGCTAACCCGAGAACATAAGAGAGGGATGGGGTGCTCAAAACTGAGGGATTAGGGCTTCCCTGGTGGCACAGTGGTTAGGAATCTGCCTGCCAATGCAGGGGACATGGGTTTGAGCCCTGGTCCAGGAAGATCCCACATGCTGCAGAGCAACTAAGCCTGTGCACCAGTACTACTGAGCCCGCGCTCTAGAGCCCGCGAGCCACAACTACTGAGCCCACGTGCCACAACTACTGAAGCCAGTGCACCTAGAGCCCGAGCTCCGCAACAAGAGAAGCCACCGCAATCAGAAGCCCGCTCACCAAAACGAAGAGTAGACCCCGCTCACTGCAACTAGAGAAAGCCCACGTACTGCAACAAAGACCCAATGCAGACAAAAATAAAAATAAATAAACTTATTAAAAAAACAAACAATAATTGAGGGATTATGATTTGATCCTGAGCACGCTGACACTAGGCACCTACGGGACATCGGGGAGGAGAAAGTTGTTTGACAAAAGGGTCTCCATCTCAGGAGAGACATCAAGATTGCAGATGAATATTGACTGGGAAGTCAGTCAATATTCATTTTTCCAGTTTCTGCTCTGTGGCAGGTACTTCCTTGGCCTGTAAAAGCTGTTAAACCAGAGGTGTCTCCTGGTTTGTTTCCTTCCCTCTATTTACTCTTCCACTTAGTCCCTGACTCCTATGTCCTTATCTTATACCTTGTCAATACAAGTAACTTCAACTAACTCCACAATCTCAAGTTCAAGCTTTCTAACTCTCTGCTCACCATGTCCTCTCATTCCAGTTTCCTCCTCTGGTACCCTGACTTGCTGGAATCTACAATTCTACAACCTTTTCATTGTCAGTTCACAACCCTCTCCTGTTCTCACTCTGCTTCTTATCTAGCTTAAATTCCAACCCCTTCTCCCCTGATGAGTCCTATAGAGCCTTACTTTATCAGTCATCTGCCCCTGCAGCTAGAGGTTTTTATGTGACTCATTTTTGATCCATAAACTGTTAGTAGAAACTGGTGAGGTTTGTGTGTGTGTGGGGGCGGGGGCTTGGGGAAAGCTTTGGTGTGTCTCCTTCCTTCCTCCTTTGTCCTGTCTTAACTGAAGTCATGATGGTTAAAGTCTTGGCAACCGTGTTGCAACCGCAAATGAAAAGCCATGAGGACAACCAAGATGCCGGCTGGCCCTGACACATTGGAGCAGCTGAACCAAAGGCAGCAACTGCATTCCTCTAGATATCTTTTTATGTAAAATGGAATCTCCATTTGAGGCAGAAAGCATTCCTAAGTAAAAATAAGGGGTGTTTTGCTGCATCTCTGTCCTTTAGAGAGTTTTGTGTTATGGTGAATGTTTTTCACCAATATTCTGCTATAAGCATTGGGGAAAGTTGATGATGTTTAAACAAAGGAAAAACAAATTTAGATCTCTATTTTAGAAAGAGCCCTCAGTTGAATGTATGGACGATTACAAAGGACAACACTTTCCTTCCTTTAGATAACCCTTCCTTACTCTGTGATCTTGGTGGTGGTCACACAGCCCCTGACTCCATGGCCCTGGTAATTACCCCAAGGAATGAAATGTGAACCAAATAGGGCCAATCAGAATCCATCCTTAGGATTGTTCTAACCAGAGCTAGAGGGGGAAAGCTGAGCCCTGATCCTGGCACCATGGAGCTGGGATTCTGGAAATCCCAGTCATTTAGGCCATGAAACCCACTGTTATAGGCTGGGTGCTCTGGAGGCAGACAGAGATGGAGTTTGGGGTACAGGGGTTTATTAGGGATCAATCCAATGGAAAAGATACATTGTTGAGCAGAGGGAGAAGAGGAATTGTGGTGCAGGTTTGACAAAGCCCCAGCCCAACTAGCAGGGAGCTCTGGAGTAAGAAAAGCCCATCAGCATCCTGCCTGGACCTCAAATGGCTGGCCAGCCTAACTTTGTCCCCAGATGCATGCCACCGTGGGAAAGGTGTGACCTACACTGAGGTGGCTCTCCACAGCTGAGGCAGACCTGAAAGGAGCTGGCAGCTGGAGGCTGTTGACTCACTGCGTTCCCCGCAGCTGGCAGCAAGTCCCTTCTGGAAGGGACATGCCCGTGCATCTCCATGTCCACGACACTCACCAGGTGGAGAAAGTCTGTCTGCAAAAGGTGAGACTGGGGCCAATCTATTGACAAACCCAGAGCTGAGGGACAGAAAAAGAAACCTAATAAGCTGCTTAAGTCTGCAGACCCAGTTGCAACTGAAGCCAGAAACACTCTTACCATTCTTAGTTACTTGGGTCATTAAGTTCCCTTTTTTGTCTTAGTCTCTTTAGCCATGTCAGTCAGGGTTAATACAGTAGTGTTTAAGGTGATAATTGATTTGAAAGAAAAACAAGTGACAGAAAGGTCTTTACAGAAGTTGGGGAGCATTGACGAGGGACTTCAGACAGTAGCCATGGTGATGTGCACGTGTTACACAGAAGAGGTGATGGGCTGCAATGACTAAGAGTAAAGCAAGAACCAAGGAGAGCAAGAATTCTCAGAAAAATTCCCAGCATTTAGCTTAGGTGGTAGCCTCACTCTCCTCCCCTATTTATACAGAGAGGGAATAAAGGAACAGCAGGAAAGGGGGAGGAATTTATGGGTTTAGGTTTATAACATAGTACATTTTGAGTGCATCCAAAGGACTTATTTAAATTGCTAGCTCATAAATTTTCAGTGAAAAATATCACTACTGACTGGCGGGAAAACTTAAAACAGCTGATCATCTGGGGAGTTTTTTTGGTCAGAAGGGCCTATTTGCAAAGCTAAATTTAAAGCAGAAATTTGCTTGAGTCAGGATAAAATAAGTTAAATGATGCTTTTTAATTATCATGAAGCTATGATACTCATCTTCATTACAAGGATAGCTCTGCGAAGAAAACTTGAACACTTTGTCAGTTGGCCAGGGTACCTGTGCCCTTGGACAGTAGTAGCAAAAACTTGGAAAATACTTACTCATCACTTCTCTTTTTATCACCCAAGACTTAATGCAGATTTCTTTGTCTGTTTACCATTATGTTATTATCTCATGACATACAAGTTTCAAGCTTCTACTTTATGTGTTTTAAGAAAATTACTTTCTGACAACATCTAGAGGGTAGATAGTACCTCATTTTGCCTCTTAAATTATATGAAATTACCTTATGAGATGGATACTATGGAAACAAATTTTATTTACACGAATCTTCATTTGCAGGAAGTTGCACTGATTGACCATTTCCCTACATTTTGGGGTTCATCTTCCTCTAGTGTCAATTACCCTCATTTGACATTCCTACAGGTACATGAGCAGTGAAGACGAGAGGAAGGGAAAAACCAGGGAGGAGCTCATGATGGGGTAGTGCTTGGTCTATTAAATTCCAACACCTGGAAATGAAGCTATCACATGATATATATATTTTTTAACTTCCTCATTTTATCCCAAATTATAGAATTGGCATCTGTATGGGAGGAATTAGTGATATACACAGCACCTCTTATATCGATGATACATATTCATTGTACAATTGACATTACCGTGAGTTAGGTGTTGCCCCAACTTGTACCTGAAAAATGTGTCATCCAAAGGTATAGACAAAGAAAAACTGTGTTGGATAATTGTGGGCACTAGTCCTAATGCTTTATGCCCTGCATGAGATCCTCATTATAGTTCTCCTACCTCCTCTTCAACTTACCCCTTTCCCACTTAACTCATAACCCCTTATTTGTTATTGCTTCACACTGTCTGAAGTCACCTTCTATCCTCGCTAGGACCTCTGGTCACTTAATTCTTCCCAATTCTCATAACCCATGAACTCTCAATGGGAATAATATCACCCTCAAAGGGACAAGCTATTAAGTACACTCTGGGCAAGAACGTCTCAGATATTAGAATGGTTTGTGGTCCCCTCCAAAGGTCCACAGTATATAAGCAGATAGTATATCTTTTGTGGTCAAATTTCATGGCGAGAGTGACTAGGAAAAAGTTGTCTAAAAAGGCACCTTAAGGAATGATAATGGGGGAAAAATAAAGACCTGGAAACACTGACCTAGAACAACAACCTACCTGAATGCTCAATTAAATCTATACTGACTTTACTTCCACCCTCCGTTCCCTGTCCTTGTGATCTGTAGTATCTGGTCCAATGTTGTCTAGTGGAAATAAAATGTGAGCCTCATATGTATTTAAAATTTTCTAGTTGATTGCATTAAGTCAAAAGAAATAGGTGAAATTGATTTGAAGAGTATATTTGACTTAATCCAATATATCCAAAATATTCAACATATAATCAATATAATAATTATTAAATATCTTACATTGGTTTTTGTGTGGGCTAAATCTTTAAAATCCAGTGTATATTTTATACTTATAGCATATTTGAATTTGAAAGTTAATTTTCATTGAAATTACTTGATCCGTTTTTAGATTTCATAACATGGCTAAAAAGTGGAATCACATACTCAAGTTATTCTAAACATATTTAAACATTTCCAGAAACCAAATAGAGTATCTAGCATTTTAATTTAAATTACTTAAGATTAAGGAAAATAAAAATTTCAGTTTCTCAGTCACACCAGCCAGACTTTAAGTGCTCGAAAGCCACATGTGGCTAATGGCTACCATATTAGAAAATGCTGGTTTGGCCTATTATTCCCTCACAGTTCTCTTTTGCCTTTTTTTTTCTGGATTGCTGGATACACAGGCATTGAAAATTGTAGAAGTTTAAGGTGCTAGCTCAGGACAGATATAGGATATCAAAATTCATTTATGTCCTCACTGTTATTAGGCAATTGTATATGGCTGTGTCTTGTGGACTCCCTTTCACACAGATAGCTACTGACACAGTTCAGTATCACAACTTCTCTATTCTGACTTCAGGGAAGACATCACAAATTAAAGATGGCTTTCTTTCACACTGAGTTCAAATGCAGCCTCAAAATACTTTTTATAGGTTATTTCAACTACTATCACTTCTCTTAAGACAGTGTTTCAGTTAGCTACAATAAATTAACTGGAGTTACCATAAAAGTTGAAAGCATTCTGCCATTCTTGTCTTCGTTCATCCCACTGTATTCCTTTCCAGAACATATTTAAGTGAACATAATGGGTTTTAGATTAGAATATAAAATGATTCATGGGCATTAGAAGGCAAGCACTATAGCGTATGAGTAAAAAGCAAAACCCCTGAGGGAAAACAGACTAGGGATTGGATCCACTTGTACCACTTACCATCTGTACAATTTTGGACAAGTCATCTAACTTCCTTGCATCTTATTTCCTTATTTTGAGAATTGGAATAATAACACTTGCTTTGCATGATTATTATAATAATTAAAAAGTATAGGACATGTCATGCATTAGGCACAGAGCCTAGCACATAGTAAGCATTCAAATTAAATTGATATCTATCATTTTGAGATAATTAAATATCTTACAAAATTAGCTAAATGGTCAGTGTTCATATTCTTTGGCTTCCAAGCTGGCTCGTTAACTTCTTGGAAGGAAGAATTATGCACCATTCAAAATTTTTTATCCTTTTCAGAGGTTAGCTAAATTCTAACCATAGGGTCTGACTTTCGATGACTACTGAATGGATGAATCACTGTACCTGTAAACTTATAATTGCTCTCATAATATTTAAAAGATGAATTTGCCTATTCTGGTCAAAATAGCTATTAAATTCAGACTGAGAAAACTTCTATGACACCAGACTTCAGTCTCAGGACTGTAGGTTGGGGCGGGTTCAAAATTCTAAGATCTGTGTCAATGCCCATTAGAGTCCATGCTTTTGCTAATGTATTGGAGCTTAGGTCATAGGGAGAGTAGAGGAACATGGTAAAGACTTGGGGAGCAGACAGTTTCACAGAGGAATGACAGCAAATCAAAGGGTCTTAGCATCAGAAAATAGGAAGTAGTTAAGTAGGAATTATTTAGAGAAAGGTTTGCAGTAGGCAAGAAGTACACGTCCCAGTATTTCTTGAGACCCTAGTATGGCCAGGTTGGGGAATACATGGTTGAGCAATCAGCAGAGGGACAGCCTGGCAATAAGTTACTTTCAAGTATATTTGGTACCGTGTATTAGAAATTCAGCTAGTGAGATGAATTTGTAATAGTTCTTCAACATCTAGAAAGGGCTATGAGGGGTAAGTCAGGAAACAAACAAAGGTGTTCAATAAATAAAACACAGTAGTAGTCAGTAAATCCAGAGAAAGACTCACTGACATAGATGAAACTACCATGATTTTTTTTTTATCAATACTTGAGTTATGGCGATAATCTTCTATATGGCACATCCTCTTCCTCCTCCCATCTTTCTCCCCTTCCTTTCCTTTCTCCCCATGGTAGCCAGAATGAAATTTCCAAAATACAAAATTGATCCAACTGTTCCCCTAGTTTATACCCTTCAAAGGCTCCACACTGCTCTTAAAGTTCAAATTCTCTAATATGGCCTCTACCATTTCCTGTAATATCTATTCCTTGTTAATTCTCTGCCCTCACCTATTATATTGCTCAGCACTAATGTAAAATCCAGCCACGTTAAATTCTTTCCAATTCCTCCAAGAGGACATCTGCCATGGTCTCTCTTACTTCTGGGTTTCCCCAAGGCTGCTCGTTCTGTCAGGATTATTTTACCTTTTTTCTGTGCCAAAATAATTTTCTTAGCATCTTTTAGGTCTTAATTAGAAGGCCTTTCTTCTGGGAAACTCAAATCTGTCAAGTTTGGATTAGTTGCCCCTGTACTTCCTTTCATGGATGTCCCACTTCCTCCTTGTTCTTCTGCCTCCTGCCCACCCCCCTCCTTCTCCCAGCTCTATAAGGACAGGAATCATTTAAGTCCTCTTCAGTTGTATCTCCAGGGCCCAACATACATAAGTTGTTCAATAAATATTTTTGAATGATAAATGTATGCTGAAGCTTATTTACAAAGAGTAAGGCTGGTCTCTGCTTCTGGGCAATAACACCATAGGGCAAGCAGCTAGACTGGCCAGCTGCTGAGCTTTGAACTACTGGGCAGAGGTTACAAGAGATCTCCTTGATTATATTTAAAGATTGGAAACAGGTAAATTGAAAGGCCTATCTCTGAAGGTTAAAGAGATATAAAGAACCAAGCAGATTTTTATAAATATTTTATATGTTCTAGTTGTGGTTAGGGTGGAGTGTTATGGTTGTCCATCCATGATTTTTTCTTTTTCCAAGTTGTCAATAAATATTAATTAATTATTATTAACTATATTAACATTAATAGTGAAAGAAAATGAACACATAATTACATCTTATACTTTTCAGACATCTAGTATACAACCCAACAGTGAATGTTGGTGGTCTTTCTCTAATCCAGTTTATAAAACATAAAATGAATAAGCATGTTAGCCATTGACTGACAAATGGAATTAACATGTGGGAAGACTATAAACACCATCTTTTCTTGACCAGAATTCTCTACTCTGCTTTACTTGATTCTTCTCTAATGGATTTTACTCTAAAATTCTAATAGTTACATATATTGAAGTTGTATTTATAGTCAATTGGTTTTTTTAAATTTCACTGATATCCCAAATCCTTGAGTGATATAGATAATATGAAATATTTTGTCCTACTACATAAGAACAAAGTAGGGTTTCTTGCCTCTGGAAGATATTTTTTGTGACCTTGACATATTGTGACCCCTGTGGTGATATATTACAACTCAGAGGCATTAAAGACATCTAATTAGTCATACCTTCCATGAATTCTGCCAAATTCCTTTTTTCTTTTTTTTTTTCGGTACGCGGGCCTTTCACTGTTGTGGCCTCTCCCGTTGTGGAGCACAGGCTCCGGACATGCAGACTCAGCGGCCATGGCTCACGGACCCAGCTGCTCCACGGCATGTGGGATCTTCCCGGACCGGGGCACGAACCCGTGTCCCCTGCATCGGCAGGCGGACTCTCAACCACTGCGCCACCAGGGAAGCTCCCAAATTTCTTTTGACTAGTAATATAGCATTGAGTTACTCTTGATTTTCTAATTTGATGAGTGCGGTAGGAGTCTACCCACCCCAGCTTTTATTTTACTTCTCTTGAAAAAAGTCCTCTCTCACAGCACCCTACAGTTTTTCTTTAAAGTACTCTTCAGAATTTATTTATTATGTTTTACAATGTGTTTCTCACTGAGATCATTACAAGTGAGCACAATGAAGCCGGAAGTTTATCTATTGGGCCTGTCAAATTGTATTCTCTAGCATCTAGCACAGAACCTGACATACATCAGGCAATGAAAAATATTTTTTGAATTACTGAATAAATGCACTGACTGAACTTTTTAATCCTGTGTCCAGGTTTTGTCAGAAAACAGAAATTAGTATTTGTGTAGGAATAAAATTAACCCAGAACATTGGAATTGCTGTGGGAGAGAAAGTCCAGAAGATGATTATTTAGCAAATTTGAAAGTACAGGATTGCTGGAGAGCCACTATCAGTGATCCTAGCTGCATGGAATAGTGAAGTGGGTTATTCCCAGGAGGATGGCTGGAGCCACTGGAAGCTTCTGTTGATGATCTCAGCTGCCTGCTTATAGCAGGTGATTCCTGGGAGAAGCACTGAAAGCCAAAGAGTGCTGCCAAAAATGATCTCATCCGCCTGCAAACAGCTGCTATTGAGAAAAATGATTCTTCTCTAAAATTTTGTGAAAGTCTAATTGGCAGGATCTAACGTTGAATGGTACCAGGAAAGGATTCTGGGACATGTAGTTCCACAATGTAGACAGGGATGAGAGTTAAATTGACGAAAGGCAATTCAACACACTGAGCCATTAGGAGGAGCTTCTAATTAAAGATAAACTAGACTGCAAGCTTCATGATGAGAAGGATTCATTTTTTTTAAATTGATCTGTCCCCAGCAACTGGGTGCTTATGGCACTGATGGCTAGCTGAGCAACACAGAATCACACTCTCCTGCCATAGTATAGACTTATTTCTGGGGACTGACTACTTGTCTACTTTTCCCAGCTTCCCGTGCATCTAAGTGAGACCATGTAACTAGGTTTTTTTTTTAATTAATTAATTAATTAAATTTATTTTTTTGGCTGCTTTGGGTCTTCGTTGCTGCACGCAGGCTTTCTCTAGTTGTGGCAAGAGGGGGCTACTCTTCGTTGTGGTGCACGGGCTTCTCATTGCGGTGGCTTCTCTTGTTGCGGAGCATGGGCTTTAGGTGTGTGGGCTTCAGTAATTGTGGCATGCAGGCTCAGTAGTTGTGGCTCACAGGCTTAGTTGCTCCACGGCACGTGAGATCTTCCCAGACCAGGGCTTGAACCCGTGTCCCCTGAATTGGCAGGCAGATTCCTTTTTCTCTTTTTTTTTAATTATTATTTTCTTGGTCTGCATTGGGTCTTCATTGCTGTGTGCAGGGTTTCTCTAGCTGCCGTGAGCAGGGGCTACTCATAGTTGTGTTGCGTGGGCTTCTCATTGCGGTGGCTTTTCTTGTTGCAGAGCATGGGCTCTAGGTGTGCGGGCTTCAGTAGTTGTGGCTTGTGGGCTCTAGAGAGCAGGTTCAGTAGCTGTGGTGCACAGGCTTATTTGCTCCGCGGCATGTGGCATCTTCCCAGACCAGGGCTCGAACCCGTGCCCCCTGCATTGGCAGGGGGGTTCTTAACCACTCTGCCACCAGGAAGTCCCGGCAGGCAGATTATTAACCACTGCACTACCAGGGGAGTCCAATGTAACTAGTTCTTGCCAATGCACTGTGAGAAGTGATGTGTATCTATTCTGAGCTGAGGTGGATGGGTGCCAGGGTCTCAACTTTCTGAGGTCTCTTTCTTTTTGCCTGTTGCCTGGCTGAGAATGAAGCATTGGGCAGGGGACTCTGAAAAGACCCTAGGACATGGCAGAGTCACTAATGGGAATATCTGGGATTTTGTCATTACTTGGATCAAAGCTGCTGATCAGGAATGTCTGATTTGACTTTGTGTATAAGAACTAAATCAGGTAGTGCAAAACCAATGAAACTTTGGGGTTGCTTGTTATAACAGTTGGTCACTCCTAAATGCTTAAGAAATATTCAGTGAATAAGCAAATAAAATGGAAAGGTTTACCATGCCCTTTGCAAAATCTGCTGTGGTCATTGCTTAAGGATGAGTGCCCCAACAGGCAAACTGCATTCTGGCATACTATTCTGCGTGCTTCTTCCCCTTGACTTCTCACACACTCCCTGAATGTTGTTCAGACATAGGACAAGGAGAGTTTGGTAACTAATTAGAAAGGATTTCCCATTGTTCGAAATTGAAAAGTCTTTGTAACACAGCTTTCTGATCAAAACTTTGTAGGAAAAACAATAACAGGTGATAAGAGATGTCATCCCTTAACATAACTAGCTTGCTTGATTAAAACCCAGAACTCCTGTTAAGTACTTTAAGTTTAGATTTCCTACTGAACAAACTAAGAATAAGTAAGGATGCTGGGAGCCTGTAATCTACCTGATATTTCACTTTAATCTTAGGGCAGGATCAGGTAGTGAAAATTAGCTAGGTCATTATTCTCTGATAAATCTTCAAATCCTGCTATTAAATTATTTTAATTCCAGCAGCAGAGACAAAAATAATAGACAACAACAAAGTGAAAAGCACTATATTAAGTGCTTTCCATGCACCACTGACTATTAATTCCACACACATAGCAATAGAGTCTCGTTAATATTATCCCAAATTTACTGAAGAGAAAACTAATGCTCAGAGAGGAGCATCGGTGGGGCGGGGGGCGGGGAGGGATAAATCAGGAGCTTGGAATTAATATACACACACTACTATATATAAGACAGATAACCAACAACAGATAACCAACCTACTGTATAGCACATGGGACTCTACTCAATATTCTGTGATAACTTATATGACAAAAGAATCTGGAAAAGAATGAATATATGTATCTGTAAAAATGAATCACTTTGCTGTACACCTGAAACTAACACAACTTTGTAAACCAACTACACTCCAATAAAATTAAAAAGAAAAACTGATGCTCAGAGAGATTAAGAAACATTCCTAAGGCTACACAGTTATTTAATGCTTTTCTCTGATCTAGAAAGTAATCTATGTATTTGCTGATAATTTGTCTGATACACTCACCACCCGTAGGAGGAAGTTTTCATACACCTTTTTGCCAGGTTGCATTTGGTCATTATTTTCTTTACTCATTCTGCTAAAGAATGAGTTACGTCTTCATATATATGGCAAGATGTTTCTCTTGATTTCATATTCTTTCATTTTATACTCATTTCTCCACTTCTGTACACTGTATTCATTATAGAATTGATCTCTTTTTTTCTCATTGCTTTAAAAACTAGAGACCATTTGGTTAATGTGGTCTCACTGATTTAGGGACTGAAAATATTGTCTTAAGCCTTCTCATATCATTCCAGTACCTTAAAACTAGAAATTAAAAGGGCTTCCTTAAAGGAATTTTGTTTATAACTGTAAGCTTCAGTTCCATACCTATGAATACTACTCGTGTCAAACTTTCACAAAATAAAAACCTAAAACCTGAATAAAATAAAGTGAGAGCTTTCAGTTTGGTATATAAGCGAACTATTTTTCTGTCAGTATGAATCAATAACAACTGCTGCTGTGAGTACAAATGCTATGGTTATTTTTCTTGTTGTCACAATTATTTGTAGAATGCTCTTTCTTTTCACTCACGATACTAGGTACTTACATACAAAAACACTAATCTTTAAAACAACCCTGTGAAGTAGATTTTATTATTTCTGTTTTACAGGTGAGTAAGCTGAGGCTAAGGGAGGTTAAAAAACTTCCCTCAAGGACAAAGATAGGGCTAGTTAGTGACACATCAGGTTTGATCCTGACTTCAAGTCCTGCTATCTTTCATTACACCACGCTGCCTCTCTGAACTCATTTATAAAGAAACACCTGAAACAGTGTCCAATTTGCTTACCTGGAATCAAAGAGAAATGGTGAGCCATATAGTTGAGTAGTTCCAGTGTAATATGACGAGCTTCCCAACTTTATGGTTTCCTGCCTCTGTGTTTTCTCTTCCCTATGAGCTGCCTTCCTCTTTTCTGCTATCCAGGTCCTAGCCAGCTGATAACACCTTAGCAATTCTATCGAGCTGGAATAGTTAAATGATAGCCAGGCAAGTGCTTCTCTTATAAAGCCTTACAAGATTTCTTCCCTGCAGGTCATCCTTTAGGTGAGCCTTGATTGGACCGCCGGTCTGGGGGAGTGGAAAAAGGACTAATGCATCAGGCAACCAGTTTAGCAAACATATGAAGGGAGCAAACATAGTTTTTTGTTTTTTTTTTTCAGCTCCACGCCTTCACTGAAGACTGTTAAGAAAAGGCATGACATCTACCTCTAATAATGTTCAGTATTGATCCCATTAGCATTATTGCTTTAGCTCAATAATTTTATAGAACAGAAAAGGAGAAAACAATCTGGAAGAGAAGCAAAGGTTGACTCAATAAAATTAGAGGCTTTATTTATTTATTTTTTTGCGGTGCGTTGGCCTCTCACTGTTGTGGCCTCTCCTGTTGCGGAGCACAGGCTCCGGACGCGCAGGCTCAGCGGCCATGGCTCACGGGCCCAGCCGCTCCGCGGCATGTGGGATCCTTCCGGCCCGGGGCACGAACCCGTGTCTTCTGCATCAGCAGGCGGACTCTCAACCACTGCGCCACCAGGGAAGCCTGAGGCTTCATTTTTAAACTAAAGCATGAGTTTATTCCTTACTGAGTGGCTGCTTAAATTTAATTTTTACATTGCTGCCAAAGAACTGCCCTCTCTAATACTCAGCTTGTTCCCACCCAGAAAGCTTATCCCCCAGCTGATCAGCCTTAGAGTCTGGGAGAGGAACTAACATATAGGTTGTTAGAGCCATGATTCTACACAATGAATCACCTGGGAAGCCTTAACAATCCTGCTGCCTGTGTCTCCTACTCAGAGATCCTGATTTAATTGATCTGGGCATGGGGAATTTTAAAATTTCCCCAAGCATTTCTAAGGTGGAGCCCAGACTGAGAACTAGTGAGCAACGAGGCAGGCCCTGGGAGCCTGGGTCTCTGCACTAAAGACCCTTGGAATTCCTAGGAAAGATGGCATTAGCCAGCCACTCCTGTGACTTTCCTCATATAATTTCTTCACAATTCCTATTTCTTTCTTTTCTTCTCTCTCTTTGGAAACCCAAGACTGTCCAATGAGAAAGCAAGTGGGTCTCAAGGAGTTCTGAGCAATCAGGCTTTTGGAGACTGGCTCAACTAGGTAAGCATTCATTCTTTGGCTTAGCTAGGCTGGCTGGGAAATGAATAGATTACAGGTGGTGGAGGTGAATTAGTGAGGAAATATGGTACCGTGGAAAAAATTAACTTGGAATTACAGCATTTGGATTTACTTCTGGCTTTGCCTCTCATTGTGTGTGACTGACTTGATTCCCTTTTTCGTTAAATAAGAAAATCTGACTTTTTGATTTCTGAAGTATTTTCTGGTTTAATAAAGTATGATTAGGTACTAGAGGGGGATGTCCTTAAAGTTAAGGAAGCCATGCCTGGGTAGGCTCCAGCACTTTTGACTTACATTGATTTGTAGAAAGCTGGAGGAAAGCCTGCTTCTCCCAACAACTTCCTAGTCTCAGAAGGCATCGTGGAACCTCACGAGGAAGGGGCTCTGATTCCAGGTAGCAGCTGGGGCTTTCTCATTAGTTTCCACTTCCTTGACTCTGACTTTGTCCTGGCTCACATAGCATTTGCCTTGTGTCTACTTGGTGGCTCCCTATTTTTTTTTTTCCCGCTTTCGGACACCTACACTTGCGTGCTCAACCACTGCTGGGGCTCGGCTAGGTCTAGCTTACCCCAGCAGGATGTTTTGCCCTGGATCCAGGGAATGGCGAGTTCTGCTCTTTTGCCTGAGGCTAAGGGGATGCATCACGGTGGAGAGGGCAGTGGTGCTGTCTTTGTGAGACAGTGACCTTAGCCACCTTCTCTGTCGCCATGTCTCATGGGGGTAAGTTGGGCATGAGTCAGCAAAGGGATGAACCTCCCTTCTTCTTGAACTTCCTGCACTTGATAGAAGGGGTTGCTCTGGGGGACTTGAAACCCCAGGATCTTAACGCAGAATGAGGACAGCAGAAGTGTTTCAGAGATTTAGCCTCCCTTTGAAGTTGACAGGGTATGCTCCAGATGAGAGAGGACTGGAGAGGTGTAATGGACCCACGGGGCCCCCAGTCCCTGATGTTCCGTATTACGGAAGGTGCCCAAGGGGAAGTGGCGGCAGAGGTTTTCTTCACCTGTGGAGATGGGCAATGATCACCATCTATCTAGTGGTTCTGAAACCTTATACCATGGAATCACCTGGGAGTCTTCAAAAGCTATTTAGTTGTCTTACTCCAGCATGACTGATGGATAGAATAAATGAGTGCCTAATGAAGAGAAGACTGAGGGAAACAGATCTTGTCCTAGAAGATGGAATGGGCACAGAGGGGAAGTAAAGTGCCCACAGTTACTTCTTGCCAGTGAAGGCTGCTGAGAGTCTGGAAGGAGGAAGATGGGAAGGGACAAGAAGCTAAGGTAGAGCTTAGAGCAGTGTGATCCCTCCACCAGCATGTCAGCATCACCTGGGAACTTGCTAGAAATGCAAATTCTGGGGCCCCACCCAGACCTACTTTATTGGAAACTCCAGGGGTGGGCTCTGCAGTCAGCCTTAACAAGCTCCCCAGGTGATGCTGATGCCTGCTAATGTCTGAGAACCACTGGCTTAAAAGAACGGCAGTTCTTTCCTGCCCTGCTCCTGGCCTGGGTGCAGATACACAAGGAGACGAGTGCTGCTATGCGGGCTCAGTAACAGGAGCTCGAGGAACAGGATACGGGGCTGCACGACCTGGGCAAGGCATGGAAGGAGGTAGGGGACCAAGCCTTAGCTTCCGGGAACAGGGGAGGACGGCACACCACCCATAAGTTGCTCTCCACACTCATGTGGAGAAGGGACGGTTCTTTTTCTCCACTTGTGTAGGCTCTGACTTATTTCCCCTGGCTGGTGGCTCTGGGAGTCCTGCATGTGTCATTCTTGTTTAATGTTTCCCTGCATTAAAGCGACTGCAACGGTTGCTGCTGGTTTGCAACCTGGCCACTCTACACGGAGGACAAGTAGCGAGGGAAGAAAGAGGCAGCCACTCCAGATTCCTAGGTGGCAGTTATAATAAGCAAGGAAAACTACTTATCAGGCTTGTCTCAGAGGCTGCAAGATAAGTAGATTTCTGCACCTGTGCATCAGAATCTTGAGTTCGTATAGTGTCCTTAACCTGGTTTGGCCCCGCATACCATCCAGATGGTCTCAACAACACATTGCTGTCTTAAGGTTGTGTCCTTGAAATGGCTCTGGCTGTGGGAACTGTGGGCAGAATGTACATTTCAAGGATGGGGAGCAAGCAGGAGCCTCCAATTGCCCGGGTCCTGCTCACAGGTCAACCTGTGGTCACGTCCTGTCCATAACATCCTCCAATAGTTGCTAATCACCTAGAAGGTGTAGTATGACTAGGAGCTGAAGAAGAAGAAGCAGGAGCTGGGGCAGCCGTGGGAACAGGTGCAGTAGATGCCGGGGGAAAGGTGGAATTGCTGGGGGAAGCTAGTCTTTGGAGGTGATGGGAAGCATTCCCGAGAGAAACCATACTTTCCATGGCACCCACTCCCCCTCCTTCTTCTCTTTTCCCACCCAGAGACTGACATTTTCAACAACCCGAAGCAGTCAGATGGGAAGAAAACCACCACAAGGAAAACTGGTGAAGCCAACAGCAGGTAAGGATGGAGGGGGCGTTTGCGGGGAGACTAGGGTGTAAAGCCTTGGAGGAAGCGCGCTGGAATACCTTGAGTTTTGAGCTGTTTGCTCCTCTTTCTTGTACTTGTCCTGTTCCATCACAAATGAGGTAGTGCTGTTCCCGACAGTGGTGAGAAACCTCTAGAAGCAGGAGACAGCAGTTCCCAGGGAAAATGAGGAACTCAAGCAGTTGCTGACCATGCTAGACAGAGGTGTGGCTAAACTCCTGGACTGCCCTTGGGACAGTCCCACTGTGAATTTTCATGTGGTTGAAAGAGAGAGGAATAAATCTTGGGTCAGGCTCCTGGTGGATACAGATGTTTTTCATGTGCTTAATGAGGAGGGGAAGGGTAGTGGTGGTTTCTCAGGAAACTGCTTAACAGGAGCCAGCTGCGGAACCCTCCACTTGCTAGGAGGCTTCTGCTTGGGGTGGTCCAAAATTGAGGATTGATGGATCAAATTCATTGAATGCCCAATTTTCCCTGACTTTCCCACTGCATACCACCTTGCCCTCCCTTGAAAGCTCAGGTGACCATAGCCGTGGACTGTGGTGGCTTGTGGAAATGCTGGAGGTAGACAAAGTGTTAGCTTTCCTTTATCTTTCAATGTTGCAGAAAGCCCTGTCCTTTTCATTGTTCTGGCCTCAGTAAAGAATAGACCTTTTACTGACGTGGTTATGAGCATTAGGGCTGAGTGTATTGGTTTTCAGGGGAGGATGAGTCATGGAAGAAAATCTGTTGGGAGTGGAGAGAGAATTGAAAGGAGTATGAAGAAGCCCTCTTCCCCTCAAAAAATAGGATGTAATGACTTACATTGGTCAAAGACTGAGAAATAATGGATACAGTTTTTAATCTCCATGACTTTTCTCTTTACTCCTCTTCCTTCGTTAACACCTTATCTTGATTGAAGTTTAGAGGAGAGAATTGATATTACACAGTAGAAAGGGGACCCTTGTGGGAATGGGGGTGGGGAGGGTGGGATGGGATGCAGAACCTGGACAACTGAGTCAGGAGCATGGATTTAAGAGTCTCCAATATCACCTACCAGTTTTCACAGTGGGGAGTGAGCACCAGAGAAGGGGTTTTCAGTAGGTGAGAATGGGCCAGATGGATAAGCTCAATATCTGAATTTCTTAAAGAAGTGGTAATTTAGTTTTGGTGTAGCCCGAGGAAGGAGTGAGAGTGGGGAGTTGGGGAAATGCTGAACTCACAGGATGGTGCTTGTCATACTGTCTAGATAACTCTATATGACTGTTCCTAACTCTTGACCATTTCCAAGAGCAAGGATTACACCTTTTGGTATGTATAGGTCTCCCTATCAACACAGGAAAGAGATTCAGGAGAGAAGGAGGAACTATTTTACCCGTAACTCTTAGAGCACTTACCATGACCTCCATACACTCTTTCTTACCCCCACAACCCCTTTTGATTTTTGTTGGTATATTCTAAGTTTTGTCTGGATGTAATACGTCAAAAAATATCTTAATCTTTCCAGAAATAACATACAAATGTTTTGCAAAACTTTACAATAATTATAATTACTTTTATATTGCTGGTGGACACTACACACTTGATTGACAGTCATTCACTTCCCCTCTTTCCAACTCTCAGAGACCATCTGTCTATGATAGAGCCTGAAAGTGACAAATACTTTCCTAGCTTCCTGTACAGCTACAGATAGCCATGTGTCGTAGTTTTGGCTAATTACATGTAAGGAGATATTGTTGGAAAACTCCTGGGAAATACTTTTTGATTAAAAAGAGATGTGTGATTAGAAAGCTCTCTTTTTCACCCTCTCGTCCCTCATGGATGTGTGAGGAGTGATGTCTGTCTTGGCAGGAGCTATGTATTCATGAAGATGAAAGCTAACCTGCTTAGGACAAGGATTGGATGGGTGGAAAATACCTTGGTCTTTAAGGAAATTGTTGGACCAGTCCACTGGGAAAAAACCTGATGATTGCATACCCCTGTCCACTGGGAAAAAACCTGATGATTGCATACCCCTGTACTTATTATATGAGGCGACCAAAGCTCCATTTCTTAGAGCTAGTTTTGGATAGTGTTCTGTGACTTGCCACCTGACAGTCTTTTATGTCATAGCTTCCTATTTTTGAAATCTATATCTTGCTGTGTTTGTTGGTTGACTGAAATATTCAAGTACCTGTTGGTGGGTTTTTTTTTCTTTCTTTCTTTTTTTCAGGAAGATTACAAGAGTGGTATACAAAAATTTGAGGAAATATATCTGAGAATGTTTTTGCCTTCACATGTGAACTCATTTCATTATAGAATTCTTGGCTTATAATTTTTTCCCTGAAGTTTCCGTACAAATTGCCCTATTGTTTTCTGTCATTAAAGAACTCAATCCTAGACTCATTTTTCCTTTTCTTCTCCTCCCACCTTTCCCCACCTCCAGTATTTTACCATGATGTAACAAAGGTCTGGCTATTTTTCTTAGTATATCATGAGCCCTTTTATCTGTTTGAACTTTTTCTTACATTAGGAAAGTTTTCTTCTAATATCTTTGTACGTTCTGTGTTTTGTTTTAAGCCAATCACAAAGATGTCCAAAACAATTTACTAAATGAATACCCATTATTCATATATTAGATATCTGATCTGTGTTTCATATTTTATCTACTTCATTTGCTGTTACTTTTTAGTCTAATTCTGATTCTCTGCAGTTTATTTTCTGTAGTTGAATCTAATCTTTGCTGCTTGTAGTGCCACTTAAAATGCTGCTATTCCATTATTTGTTTTCTCTCCCCACCCCACTTAATGTTAATGTTCTTCTCATCTGTGGTCTTGTATATTCTGTCCCTATCTCTTGTATGATTAGTGTTCTTCAATTTCCCTGTGGGTGATGTGAATGGGAGCTGACATTATTTTTTGCCTCCTATTCCCCCTAAGTAGTGACTATTTACATGGCTATTGTTGGCCTCATCCTTTTAGAACTTAAGGTATCCCTCTGAATGAATTCAGTTAAATTATCAGTCATTTATCAGTCTGAGGGGACTGGGGAGGAAGATAAATATATCCGCAGAAGAACCTGGTCTCTACAGTTTGGTTATTGGAAACTACTGTCCTAGGGCCATATTTCTTTTACTCCAGGCATATGCTGGTACTAGGGCCAGCCCGACCTTGTCGGTAGAAATATAAAATGCTCTTGCTTTAGGGGAATAACTTTCCAGTTGGGAAAAGTCTGCTACATTAGTGATAAGCCAGTTCAGAAAACATTGTACTGCATGTTTTTATTTGGTATGGCCAGGATTCCTTTCCCAATGAGGTAGCATAGCCCTGGTATGTGCTGGTGATGGAGCACCAAGCTGAGTGATGCTAACCTCACCTCTAGCCATGTCCCCTCTGATTTAAAAGTACTTATGTTTTTTCCCTAGGATTTCCTTAGTTTTTTCCTGTGTCTCATTACTACTCCTGGAGAAGGGGAATCATGGGTATGTTCCTGATGAGCCTTCAACCTAATCTCATCTTCATTATATCTAGCAAAAAATCCTTAGCGCTTTTGCCATGACTTATTGAAGAGGCTGAAAAACAGTACATTTTCTAGACATTCTTAGCTAGGATTCTAAACAGGATTTAGGTTTAATCATTTGGATGCCCTTGTATGAGATTTGGAAGAGAGAAGTGAGGCACAGCTATTCTTCCAGCTTCTTATAGCAAATGCCATCCTGGGGTATCTATTTTTGTTGTGGCTTCCTGATTATCAGGTGGCAGCTTCTGAGTTTTACAGGCAGGTGCCTGATTATAGAGCTACCATTTTTCTTCATAGCTTGGTTCTGTATTGTGATTCTCAGTCATTTCTGAAAAGTTAACTAGGAGTTTGTTTATTAAGTTTTCTCATGATTCTGATAGCCATCTAAAATCATGTAAAATGTTCTGCTTATGTTAACTAGAATAGACTCATTATCTGCCACTGGAATTTGACCATTGTGAACTCAGATGCAGATTTTCTCCTATTCTTGTTTTTCTTTTGTGATTTGACTGAGTTTCTAGGAAGGACTTTAGATATCTGCTACCATACCACCATCTTTTCCAAAACTCTGTTTCTGATATATTTCAGATCAGTGATAACATTTCAGATATCTATGTAATCAAAGCTGTCTTTGCTTTTCCTCTCATTTCTATCTTTGGGAATTTGCTTAGGAAGTAAGATAATATTTTTATGGAGATTTCATATACACCCTACATCTTCAAAGCTTTGTTGGTAGTATAAATCCCAGTCATTTGACTATAAACCAGGTAACATCTTTGTGAATCATTTCCTGGTGGTTTATTTTGTGAAAGGAAGTTTAATTTTATAACCGTTCTGAATTCTTGATGCCATGTGTTTCTTTTCTCCTAGTTTCACTTTGGTCATTTTCATTTTATTACTGTTCATTATCCTGCCCTCATGGAGCTTAGTGTGATAGGAGAGACTGAAGTAAAGAGACTGATAAAGCAGATGGGCTTTCTCTGTATTACCCACATATACCTCTATTAGATCTTCACTGACACTGCAGAAGGGCTGGGAATGAAGGTTTCCTGTAGGGTGAGTATTTAAGCTAACTTTGAAGAAACTAAGTTTTAGCCCATTGTAAAAGAGGGGTTGATGAGTGCTTTATGTAGATAGAGCAATTCTGACAAGCTCACAGACTCAGGTGTGAGAGAAAAAACAAACAAAAAAAACAAAACATGGGCTCTGTGAATTGCAGGCAGCTCTTGGAGCCAGAGTGAGTATAGTGGGCTAAGGACAAGACAGTGGCAAAAAAAGAAAAGAAAAGAAAAAAGTGAGGAACAAAAAATAAAACATAAATTTAATGTTAGAAGCTCTAAGGACAAGACAGTGAGGAAAAAAAAAAGTTGAGGGCCAAAAACTAAAACATAAATTTAATGTTAGAAGCTCTAAGGACTGATTATACTGTTTTCTAGGTGTAAGATTCAGGGACATGAATTAGATTGCTGGGGCATGAATGGTTCACATGTCCATTAGCTGTCCTTTATCTGTTAATTCTTTTGGATTTTTGGTAGGCACTGCTGTGGAGTAGGATGGATATTATTTTGGTCTGGAAGGATTTTAAAGCAGATGTTTTTAAATTAACTTTTGATATAGAAAAACAAATCTCGATGGGATGACTGGAGAAGCCTGATTCTAAGTGTCATGCTGTCAAGACATGCTTATATCATAATATGCGTTTTGAGATAACTGGTTTACTACGTGGTATGATTTCAGAGTGAGCAGTTGAATTTTAAGAGTTTGCCAATGGCAATGATTTAGGGTGTATTGACCCTTTCCTTCCTGCAGCTGGTCAAGGTATCCTCCTGGTTTGTAAAGGAATGCTCAGTAAACCATAATGTAAAGACATCTTTAAGGGCTGGCATCTGGTGGACAGGTGTGTGGATTAAACAAGACATGTGGGAAGGACCTGTACCTGGTCAACATTATAAATATGAATTCCTTTTCCCTTCTCAACAAGGTGCTAGCTACCATATAACATATAACCATATAACATGTTGTTATTACATCTGATTGCCACAGTGAAAAGGGTGAAAAAATCTAAATCACCAGTGGAACCTCTTTGCCACTTTCCTTTCTCATCGTCTGTGTTTTTGTGATTCTACTAAGATTGAGAAAAATGAGCTTGATGGTTGGAAAGGTCTTATGGAAAATGTGATACTTAGAGAAAGGACAGTTGTAGGGAAGTAAAGGAGTAATCAGGTCAAATAGAGAAACATGAACAAAAGCTGAGAGATGTGTCATGATAGCCTTCCTATGAGAAGAGGGAGCTCGTCTTTAGTGGGTAAAAGAAGACACTCAACTGAATTAAATTCATCAGACCCACCCTTTTCTGAAAGATCACCGGGGATACACAAGCTCCCAATCTATGTAGTGTAAAGTAAGGGTGGACAGTTGGATGGCAAAACTTAGTGATTCAGAAAACAATTTCGTGTTTCACATTTATTCATTAAGCTGAAAATTTTGTCTATTTTTACACCTCAATTCTATAACAGTTCCCCTTTTTGCTATAATACAATGTTGAAATGTACTTATGTTTAACCTCTAGGCTAACGTTTAGTATCAATTAATCAGAAATTCCTTTGGTTTTACACATGGAGGGAATGTTTCAAAAGTATAAAAAGGAGAAATTTTCAAAAAAATATATTTTTGATATAAGAAAATAGAATGCTTCATTGTTTTGGTCCCATTTGAAAGTAGGAATATAATAAAAACAGTTTCATCTGCATCTTAGACTTGCAAGTAGAAAAGCTTGATTTAGAATTCATATTAAGTGTTTCTTTCTAAACCACCTAAATTTAAATATCATCAGCCACGTGGCAACAAAGGTATAATTTCCAGAAAAATTATACTTTTAGTGGGAATATTTTCATGCAAAGCATCTTATTTTTCTCTGAAAGTCATGCTTTTCCCAGAAACCAGTGGTTTCACTTCTGTATTTTAATTAGTATTTTTATTTTCCACAATCTGTTGATAGTGATGGGAAACTTGAACTTGAGACTTTGTTTAGCTGTATAGATCTTGAAATTAGTGTGTCTTTCTCAATGGGGACATCATTTGAATAGGGAATCAGTGTTGATTCATTATGGAGATACTGAAGAAGCTTTCCACTGTGACTTCATAAAAAAATCAAAATGAAAATTATAAGGAAGTTGCAAGGGAAGGAAGCTCTCTTAAAGTTCAACCACTCCAGAAAAATTAAGTAAAACTAGAGAGGTAATTTTCCACAGGTCTAGCAATGACTCTGTTGAGTATAGCTTTAAACTGAAAGGAAAGCATTACTGTTTTTTAAAAATTCTACTTGCAAAATTAGAAAAAAATCAACTATAAAAGAAATCAAATTAAAAAATTAAACAAATTTTAAAGTTTTCCAGATGATTCTAATGTGCTGCCAAGGCTGACAAATCCTGCTTTCTTCTTGATAGACGACCTTCTCTTCAGCTCACTTAGCCAAGATTCCTGAAAGTAAAGCATTTCTTAACTTTATATTAAGCCAGTATTAAACATGAGAAAGTAATCTGTATTAAAAATTCTTCTAGGAAACGGGAGTTCTTGGCTACAGTACCTTGATTGTTCTATTCACAGCAATTTTCTGTGAATTGTTCCACCTCTTTTGTAAATCATCCTTTTATTCTTCTTACTTCCAATCCCTTCTTGACTCTGTAACTTTATCGTTTTGATAACTATTATTTTTCTCACCTCAATTTGCTACTTCTCCTCCTTCTTACTTTTCTTTTTTGGCCTCTGGTTCAACTTTGATCATCCTCATTCTCTCCATTAAGCAACTCTGCACTATCACAATCTCACAGGCTTCATTCTGCCCACTCATTCAGTTTGAGCTGCTATTTGAGATCATGAAGGCTTGGATCCTGCTTAAAGAAACTTCCAAGTTTCTTTATCCTGCCAAATCCCTGTCTGCATGTAAAATGAGGTGTGAATTTTGCCTTCTGATGACATGATAAAAATACCAGTTACCCTCCTCCAATCAAACGAAATCTAGCCTTTATAATAAAGGACACATTTCTAGAGAATATGGCTTGGTTTTATAAATTGGGCAAGGGTACCCCATGATGACTTTAGAAATCCTCTATGGAGACAAAAGAAGCATTTGAAAGTATTTCTTTGGTATTACAATAATCATATAAACTTTCTGAAATCTTCATGTAGGATGAACACTAAGGCTGAAGTGTTTGACAACTGTATTTTCTTCAATGAATTTTGTGTAGAGTTTGGTTCCATGTGCTTTTCTCTTGGCATGTCTAGGCTACTCTGATGGTGAGTTAAAAAGGACTTTGAAGCTATCTAACACCTTGTGGAAAGAAACAAGCAATTAATGAGCGTAGGAGTGAGTTATGGGGCTTGGTCTCAGCACCCATGAGAAAGACTTGAGGTTATTCATAGAACATCAGCAAAAAAACAGGGACTGGGACTTAGGTAGGAAAAGTTTGAATAGGAAATAAGCATCGAGAGAAAGATTATCAAAAATGAAGCAGGCAATATTTCATTCTACCTCAGTTTTGTTTGAACTTCACTTGAAATATGTTTACTTCTGCAGAGCACAGAGTTCAGAAAAAGATGTAGACATCCTCAGGAGCTCAGGGGAGAGTAACCAGGAGAAGGAAGAGGTTGTTGTGAAGAGCAGATCAATAAGTGGGGCTGTTTGGACTGCAAAAGAGATGTTACCAGGGGACCTAATCACTGTTTTCAAATATTTGAAGGGCTCTTATGTGGAATGCACACAACTTGTTATGTAGACACTAGTAGGGGAGAAGCTAGGGACACAGGGTGTATTTAAAATGGTGTGAAGAAGAAAACAAATTCATGATACAAAAATCTTAATTCTTCCTCCCTGCCCCAAACTTCTGATATTCTAGGATTCACAACACTTTTCTACATTTGTGTGTGTGTGTGTGAATTGTCTCCCAGTTAATTTAAAATTTAATAATGTTCTAAGGTAGCAACAAATAGACCAAATTATATCATCTTAGGATACTTAACTTTTCCTGGACTCAGTTTCTTTACCTTATTATATAGTAAGCCCTATGTAAATGTAAGACATTATCATTGTTGTCTAGCAAAAACATAAAGTGTTAAATACTTAACATGATTTACTGAGTTTTAGTTAAAATCATTTTTGTTTTCCATCTGGGATAAGTTATTCTGAAAGGTGGGATTGGGTTAATTTTCTGATATCATAGCCTTATCTGTACATATGATAATTTCAATGGATTGCATCTACCCATTTGAATTCACATCTGAAAAAATATTTCAGATGAAAATTTTGTATCATTACTCAGGGCAACTGGAGGAACCAAGGCACAGTTATTCCCCTCGATGGGCACAGCTGAATGTAGGATGAGCATCTTCTCTCAGTAGTTTATTCCTTTCCTATCCAATGTGAAGTAACATTAAATCTTAAATCTGAAAGATTGTTTAAAGTTTTTCATTAGTTTTTTTTTTTTACATTTGATTTTAAAAGCTTTGCAAATAATGAGTAAATACTAAGATTCCCTAAGTTAAGACCATCTTTGAAAACATTATGTGTGGACAACATCCAAATTGGTGTGAAGAAAACAAAGAAATGGAAAAAAAGATGAAATCTCTTACTAGACCATGAAATTTTAGAGGCATTCACAATAGAGAAAAAGAGAACTTATAAATACCTTTTTTTAATATGAAAAATGATTGTCCAGACTAGATGCCCTGAAAGACCTTCCCAACTGAAACAACTAAAATGCAGAACAAAATGAAAAAAAAAAGAAGGTAAAAAAAATGCAAATTTCAGAAAACAAATACCAGAAATCTTACACAGATAAAATCACTATTAGTATATGCATGTATTGGGTGGGCCAAAAAGTGCCTTCAGTTTTTAAGTAAAAATAAAAGACACATTTTTCATTTTCACCAAGAACTTTATTGAACAACGTATTCACCCTTTTGTTCCACTACCTTCTGCCATTTTTCAGGCAACTTCATAATTTCATCTTCCCAAAACTTTTTTACCTTTTTTGAGCAGAGAACTGTTCCAGGTGCCTTTTACAGACTTCCAGGGAATTGAATTTTTTTCCACCAAGAGAATTTTGTAAAGACTGAAATAAATGGGAATCCGAAGGTGCAGTGTCTGGTGAATATGGTGGATGAATCAGAACTTCCCAGCCAAGCTGTAACAGTTTTTGCCTGGTCACCAAAGAAACACGTGGTCTTGCGTTATCCTGATGGAAGATTATGCGTTTTCTGTTGACTAATTCTGGATGCTTTTCATCAAGTGCTGCTTTCAGTTGGTCTAATTGGGAGCAGTACTTGTTGGAATTAACCGTTTGGTTTTCTGGGAGGAGCTCATAATAGAGGACTCCCTTCCAATCCCACCATATACAAAACATCACCTTCTTTGGATGAAGACCGGCCTTTGGTATGGTTGGTCGTGGTTCATTTCGCTTGCCCCATGGTCTCTTCCATTCCACATTATTGTACAGTATTCATTTTTCATCACCTGTCACAATTTGTTTTAAAAACAGAACATTTTCATTACGTTTCAGCAGAAAATCGCATGCGGAAACATAGTCAAGAAAGGTTTTTTTGCTTAACTTATGTGGAACCCAAACATCAAAGCGATTCACATAACCAAGCTGGTGCAAATGATTTTCAGCGCTTGATTTGGATATTTTGAGTATGTCGGCTCTCTCCCGCGTGGTATAATGTTGATTGTTCTCAATTATTGCTTCGATTTGATCGCTATCAACTTCAACTGGTCTACCCGACAGTGGAGCATCATCCGTCGAGAAATCTCCAGGACAAAACTTCACAAACCACTTTTGACACGTTCAGTCAATCACAGCACTTTCTCCGTACACTGCACAAATCATTTTTGGGGTTCAGTTGCGTTTTTACCTTTCTTAAAATAATAAAGCATAATATGCTGAAAATGTTGCTTTTATTCTTTCATCTTCAATATTAAAATGGCTACACAGAAATTCACCAGTTTCGATAAGTCTTTTTTTTAAATGCACACTGATATGACAGCTGTCACAATCTAACAAAATGTTTCGAATGAAGTTAAGGACAACTAAGTGCTACTAGAGCCATCTTACGGAAAAAAAATGCATGAAACTTTTGGCCCACCCAATACTTTATTCCATTTATCATCATCTCTATCTTGCAAATGCTAGAAAATTGGGTTGCTTCTCAAAGTGCAGGATTAAGAGATCTGGCTTAAAAGTTTTTTAATATGTCTAGAATTGTCCATACTTCTCAAAATCTTAATTTGGTAATGATATTAATGTCATGGTCCTAGGGAGCTACATTTAATTAGTCTGGGGTGGGGTCCAGACATTGGTAATCTTTAAAGTTCCCCAATATTTCCGATGTCCTGCCAAGTCGAGAAATCTGCTCTAGAGTACATTTTTTGTTGTTGTTGGTAAATGCCCTTTTTCTCGGCTCATTCAATCTGGATTCCTGAATAGAACTGTAACTTGGCTCTTCTTACTTTTTATTTTGGGGTGCATGTCCATTCCGTGAATTTAGCTGTCAAATCTCTGCTGACGACTCCCAAATCGCGATAGGCCCACCCTCTCATCCAGCTCTTGAGCCACATCACTGAAAGTTGATTGGGCACTTTCACTTGACTGTCCACTCTCAAACTCACCATGTCATCTTCCAGCGACATTAGCGGTCACTCATGTGAAAATCTGCCATCATCTTTGACTTTGTCTCCTCCTTCACCTTCCTTTTCCTCTGCCTGCAGGTTCCTGTCCATTTTTTCTACTACAGTAGAGCTCTTCATCCTTTTCCCCTATCATATTAGTCTATCATGATAGTCCAGACCCTCACTATCTCAGCATGGCTATTATTTGTATTAGACCTCTGGCCTTCTCAAATCTAGGCTCTCCTACCTCCAATGTATCCTATTTATACCTAGCAGATGAATTTCTTTTAAGCATTACTTTAATTTCACTCCCCACCTTTCATTTCATTTTCTTTTTTTTTTTTTTTGGCCATATCAAGTTCTGAATAATTTGGCCCAAGCATTTCTACCTCACATTATTTAATACCATTTGTCCTTTTTTTTCTGGTGAGTCTGTCATGTACGCTCCACAGTATGCTTTAATTTGATTAGTTCAGTGGTTCCCAAAGTCGAGGCTTCCTACGGATGCCACTTGAGATGATTCTTTGTGGTATATGAATAAACTTCAAAAATGTTTAGTTATATATCTAAATATAATGTAAGCTAGAAAAATAGACATGTACTTCAAATTCATGATTTGACAGATTTTTATTGCTTAGACTGAGACAAGGTAAATCCTAAAGTTTTTTAAGTTATCATTTAAAATAGTAAATAGGTAATATGGAAAAACTGTGAAGATATATGAACAGCTGATATCCGCAAAAAGTGATTTATACTATTTTCACCTCCTGGCATAATGTGGGGGAAGATTCATCCTTTCAGTCCTAATTTAACTTCAAAATTCTCCATTAAGTCAACCATGCCAAATCTGCTGGAGAGATGTAGGAGGGTGAAGAAAGACAACAAAACCACTGGTTTTGAACAAGAACACTAGTCATGTGTGAATGCAAGATTTTGTTAAATGGTGAGAGTGGGTGATATTGAGGCAGCTCCAGTTATGGGCTACTCTTTTGAGTGTTAAATGGGAGAAAGAGGGACTTCCTGGCAGTCCAGTGGTTGAAAATTGACCTTCCAAGGCAGGGGTTGTGGGTTTGATCCCTGGTCCGGGGAGCTGAGATCCCACATGTCTCGTGGCCAAAAAACCAAAACATAGAAACAATATTGTAACAATTCAATTAAGACTTTAAAATTGGTCCACATCCAAAAAAAAGAAAACCGTAAAAAAGGGTGGGGGAGAAAGCTAGAATGAAAACTAAAGGGGTGACCCAGAATATCAGGCAGATCACTCTCAACTGCCATGTAGGCAGGCAGATTCCTCTAAAAGTTAGCCAAGAATAGATGGAGAAACACCAGATCTAAAGTCCTGCAGTCCCCTGTCTTCTGATGCTGCCACTACTACTTCTTTTGCTGACATTCTACCCTGGTCTGCACTCTCCAAACGGGGACCAGGGATCAGGCGCTAGTCTGGGGTGAGAAGGGAGTGAGATACAGATGTGGAAGACGTGGAAGAGAACATGCTGTGAGCTGTTGTAGCTTGTCTGGGACCTTTTTTTGTGCTTGAAAAACCAGTCCTAGAGTACTTAGGGGAAGAAGCCCAAATTATTATTATTCGGCCTCCTCCCACTCCGTAAGTAGAGGCTTTTCCCATGGTGAAATCATAGGATGTTTTGTTTTTTTTCCCTGTACTTTCTCCCTCAGGGATTGCCGACACTTCCACGTCCCCCCCACCCCCTGCTGTGAATGTCCCTGACTGGGGGGTTACTCCAGTCATCTGATGCCTTTGAGGCATCCTTCCCTTTCCCTCTGAAATTAAAACAGTCAACTGTGAAACCAGTTATTTCACAACAATTTTTAGTGGTTTCACTCTTTATCAAACAAGAAGAAGAAATTCAAGTGAAATCAAGGTGTGTGTGTGCATGTGTGTATGTTAGTAATAACTGAACTAGGGCTTGGGTGTCAGGTTTTATTTTCGGCTCTGCCTTTAACAAGCTGGGTGATGGGGTACAGCTCAGTTCACCCATCAGCATCATGAAGGGTGGAACCATAACACCTCTGGTTTCCTCCCAGATCAATGGAAGTGAACCTTTCTCTTAAGTTTTATTAGAGTGTTTCCCAGCATTTCCTTCAGCCCCCTATGGACCCACTGCCAGATACACGGGCAGCAATCATGGCAACTGATTCAAGGTTCACTTAAGAGGCAGATGGTTAGGCTTAATCCAACTGCTTATAGCATTCTGGATAGTGAGGGGAGAAAAACGACTGGTTATCAGTTCCTGGTTTGAATAGGAAGTGGTGAGTGTTTGGAGGAGTTGCGACTAGAAGCGGGTAAAAAGATGTCAAAGCAAGGGCATCAAACTTAGCTAATAAGAATAGTCATCCACAGAGTGGCTTTGAGAAAATCTAAATGCAACCAAGTGGACATTGTCAAGCTGAGATCTGAAGAAATCTGACAGTTTATTCTGCCTCAGACAACCTTCATATTTTAACATCTAAAAACCTTCCTCCTCCTCTTACTTCTGGTGTTGGCTCACAGTGTTGTATTTCTGATTGTTCCATCTCCAGGCAGTGCTTTACTTGCGTATAGTGTTTTCCAGGGAGTCGAAAAACACTCTGATTATGTGCTATTGGAGTATGCGTGTGTGTGTGTGTGTAAGAGAGATGGGAGAAGTTTGCAAGTCTCCATTTTCTTAGGGAAAGCTTAGCATGTAACAGAAAGGTACTCTGGGTGGCCATCCTGCTTGTGCATCTGACAGGGTAGAATTATGCTATGAGATTTTAATGTGTCGTTTTTAATTTTTTCCTATATTTTCAATCTTGACATGAGATCATTCATGATAAATCCTTGTTTTCAGGAACGTAAAGACTTCAAGAGCTCTAATAATGGTCATTCCTAACAGACCTCTACCACAAGCTATTCGTGCGTTGATGCTCAGACCGTGCATCATTTTTTCCCGGAGAACATGACTCAAAAGGGTTCATTTCGAGAATAAGTAACACTGTCTGACATTCTAACTGGAATAAAAGGTTTTATTCTCCTATACCATGTCCTCCACTTCCAAGGAAAATTTTTAATGAAAAATGTTCCAGAAAAATAATAATGTAATCCGAATTCCAGGAATATAATTGTTCTCTTCAAGGTGTTCAGTGCTTCCTCAGTATAAAAACAAATCAACATCACAAGACCTTTATTTTATCTCTATGTAGAAGAAAAGCAGCAATAACAGTGGATACCACTTATTGGGCAGCCACTGAACCCTAGGAGTTTGGCATATTAACCCATGTGGTCCTTCCAACAAATCCACAGGATTGTGATTCTTGTTTAACAGATGATGAAGCTGAGATTTTGAGAAGTTAAGCATCTGCCCAAGGTCATATAGCTAAGAAGTGCTGATCTCCCTCGTTACAAAGGTTCTACAACTTTCCTTATACTACATGGATTAAAAAAAAATGTTTTGTTCCATTTATAATTTTACAATTGTTTAAAGAACCAAACCTGCTTTCAAGTTCTCATTAGAAACAACTTTTTGAAATTAATTTCGAATGTAATTAGAATAAGCCACACAATACATCCATGATTTGAAAAATAGTGGAAAAGTTTGGAGTAGTAACTTAGGTTCTAGTGTGATCACATTTTTGGTGTTGGAAGGGCCTTTTGAAATCTCATCAAAACATCCGCTTTGGGGATTCCCTCTGCCGTCACCCTTAGGGGAAACTACTTGAGCTCATGTAGTGATAGGACATGCAGAAATTTTCAGTCAGAAATTTCCATTTTTAGCCAGTTCAAATGATTAGTTAATAATACTTCATCTTTATATACTCTCTGCAGTTGACATGTTACTCACCTCTTTTACACATCGTGTTTCATTTATGGAAGCTTGTTCTTATTTTGAGTCCAAGTCTGTTGTCCCATTTTCTTCAACTCACAGGAGGGATGGAAACTTTTTCTGTATAGAATGTAAATGACGTAGGGGATAGTGTTGGGGTGAATAACTTCTCATTTAATATTCATGATGTGGTATCTCTTTGTTAAGGTGGTTTTGGTGAACATATTCCTCATAGATTTCACAAAAATGAGTATGTGCTTTCCTCTTTTATGAACCCCTTTTAAAGCTACAAAACCAAGAGCTCTGCTGATGCAGATCTGTATTTTCCCCTTCCTTCCCCCACATGCATGAAAAAACAGCAACATGGAAGAAAAGAATAGTTCTGACCAATAGCAATAACTTGCCACCTCCGCAACAATAGGTCTGTGGATAGAGAATTACAAAGTAAATCCTTGGTAGCTAAGAATGTTGCTTTCTTTTAGAAATTGAAACTTTTGTTTTTGCCATCTAATAACAGCTTTATTGAGATGTAATTTACACACCATAAAACCCACCCATTTAAAGTGTACAATGCAATGCATTTTAGTGTATTCACAGAATTGTACAACTGTCACCATCATTTTAGAATATTTTCCTCACCCTAAAGAAACCCCTTCCCCATCAGCAATCCCTCCCCATTCCTTCCACCATCACCACCCTCAGCCCTGAGCAAGCACTGATCTACTGTCTCTACCCATCTGCCTGTTCTGGACATTTCATATAAATGGAATCATGTGATACACAACTCTTGTGTCTGGCTTCCTTGTTGTAGCACGTGTCGGTAGCATGTATTCTTTTCAATGGCCGAATAACATTCCATTGTATGCCACACCGCTTGGTGTTTGTCTGAAACTTTTGACTTTTGATTTAGTTGTTAATGTGGGTAAAACAAAAGAACTTTATATTACATACACTTAATTGAACTTTCTGTGCCCTTTAAAAAACACATTCTGAGGGCTTGGAAAGATGCCCTACATTTTTAACTTGGGACCTCTGTGTATAGATAAGATGTATATTTGTTTTATCTACTTTCCTCATTCTTGTGTGTAACATGTAAGTGTGCAAAAGGGAGCGTGCAATTGGATATAGTTCAAAAAGTGCATATACAAGGTTCATGTGGATAAAATCATGCAATTTCACTAGGCCCGGTTCTAATTCCTTCATGACTTGAGTCTATGGATCATGGTGTGTGTTCCTCAGTGTCGATAGAATCGACCACACTGTTGGTGTAGCTTTCCAGTCAGGCTTACATCCCCATAATTATTGTTTGATAGGTAAATTTCACCTTGTGATATGTGAGTAAGTATTCTCCATGATCAGAATTTAAAGGCATGCTCATCACTAATTTTTCCTGATCTTTCACTTTGTCGGAGATTAGAATAGTCTGACAGGACTTTATTCAACAGTGCTGTTTTCTTCTAAGGATCTCCTGAAAGGGTTTGCAAATTGATATTTTCCTAATTATTTTTCTCATTTAGAAATATCAGTTATTTAATACCAATGGAGATATATATATATATATATATATATAAAAGGAAAAGGGAAGTGTGGTGAGGTGGATAGGTAGAAGTTAATGTCAGGGACAATGAGAAACATTGACCATGTTCAATCTGAATTGTTTTGATTTGGAGACATCTTATATCTTCAATTAACTGAATATCTATTGAGGACAAGGCTTATAGTCATTCTTGTATAGTGCCAAAGGGAAGAAAAATGGTGAGGTATATCTTTTGCTTAAACATAATGATATGGAGAAAATATGCTTTTAGGAAGCAGGATTCTATCAATACTTTCCTCCTCACCCACCCATAAAACACCTATACACCTGAGTTACCTGAAGAAGGATTTATCAATTAGAATTGTTATAAAATGGATGGATGGAACCATTTCAAATTTCTCCCTAAAAGTGTTCAAATAGACACAAAACCAAGAGTCAATGATGTTATAGGCTTTCTTCCTGGTGGGCATTATGGATACCACAAAGAACAAAACAGGCACAGCCCTTCCTTTTTCAGAACTGGTATTGAGAGCAACATTTGGAAGGGCTAGAAAGCAGAAAAGGTATAAAAGGAAAGAGTCATTAAGAAAGGTGCTCAGAAAAAGGACGAGGTCAGAGGGGAAGAGATAGGATGCTTCAGAACCGTGGCTGGCAAGTGATAGCTTCATCCAGGTTGTGTTGGGTACACAGTGATGAACATATGCCATCCCAGCTCACAAGGGACTTCCAACCTAGGTGGGTGACCCACACTGCAGAGGGAAAAAAAAGGAGTGTTGATTGGTTCCACCTGGGATTCATCCTTTGGGCACCGGCTTGCGTTTCTCTGTGGTGGTCTCACTGCATGTGGATTGTGGGTTCTTTTGGTCTGTCCTTCTAAGGATGGGACCCTTGAGCATGGGACACATACACTGTGGCACATCTTAGGTCAGCACTTCATTAATCCCAGGATTTTCTGTGAAAATGATAAACCACAGTCCTTTTTTTCTTTAAGTTGTTTTACAATGTTGTGTTAATTTCTGCTATACAGCAAAGTGATTCAGTTATACACATATATACATTTTTTAAATATTCTTTTCCATTATGGTTTATCATAGGATATTGAATATAGTTCCCTGTGCTATACAGTAGGACCTTTTGTTTAATAAACCACAGTCCTTGAGAAAATTCATACCAAAGTATAACAAATGTGTAGGAGTCTCAATATTCACATTATTATTCAGCAGAGACAATAAATGCATGGAATAAATATGACACTGATTGAGTTCATATATTTGCATTAAGATGAACCTATTTTTAGAAATTAGGACCCAAATGTTAACTGATTTCTCCTAAACGTTCTCTACCTTTTTACTTACATACTAACATAAATATATCCAATTTTCATTTCCAATGCTCTGCAATGTGTGGCAAATATCCCTTGGAGTATAAAAGCAGTAAATTTCTCTTTATTGTTGTTATTTATTGTGAAGACATGCTTCATTAAACAGTCCCTGCCTTGTTACTGAAACAACTTAATATGGTTTTGCTCAACTAATGTTTTGCATCAGCGTTCATCATTGAGTTTTTTCCTACCTAAGAAACAGAGTTGGTATTCTGAATATTGTCTATGCTAGGATGGAGAAATCTCATTACCAAAAAGGTAGTAAGTTTTAGGAGAAAGCTAGTTTAAATCAATCAACAGAATGGTCTCTGTCGAGAGTTACGTGACACTTATAATAATGTACTGCTTATGCTTTTATTTAGGGTGTTAAATATCTCTGCTACTGGCCAAGCAGAAAGAAAGAACACTTGAGTTTTGGCTTGCAGTGGTTAGAATGGGCATTTCTGAGTAGGAAAGAGAACTGAGTTTAGATGCAGGAGCAGTGTAGTCTGGCTGGGCTCTGCCATCTCTCCAGCCCTCAGTTGCCTCATCAGTAAAATGAAAGCAGAGCTGTTTGTTTTCTCTAATTTTGCTTCGAATTTTGATATTTTATATTTATCACATCTACTTGCTATCACCAAACATCGTTCATATATTAATGAAGGAATGAAGACATATATAGAATTAGCTCATCAAAAGAGCACTAGAAGGAAGTCTAAGAGAACCCCACTGGGAATTGGAAGACTTGGGTTTAGCTTTAGCTCTGTCAGTGACTAGCTTTGTGACCTTGGGCAAGATACTTCTCAGTAGTCCCTATAATTATTTTCAGTTCTAAGATTCTGTGAGTTCAACAATGAAGTAAAAATCAGAATGGAGGCATACAACTGTACCTGATATTATCAGGACGTGAACTTTGGACTCAGGGAGACCTAGCGAAACTAGGATTTGATTTTTTTTAAGTACAAGATAGGTGTTAAACATTTTATAGCTTTTTTTTTAATTAACCATTTTAAAATATACAATTCAGTAGAATTTAGTACATTCACGTGTTGTGCAACCACCACCTGTCTCTAGTTCCAAAACATTTTTATTATCTCAAAAGGAAACCCTGTACCCTTTAAGCAGTCACTCTTTCTTCCCTCTGCTTACCTCAGCTCCTGGCAACCACCAATCTGCTTTTTGTCTGTAGGGATTTGCCTATTCTGGATAATTCACATGAGTGGAATCATATAACACTTGGCCCTTACAGTCTGGCTTCTTTCACTTAGCATAATGTTTTTGAGGTTCATCCATGTTGTAGCATGGATCAGCACTTCATTCCTTTTTATGGCTGAACAATACTCCATTGTATAGATGCATCACATTTTGTTTACCCATTCATCCTTTGAGGGGTATTTGGGTTGCCTTTACTGTTTTTTTTAAAATTTTATTTTATTTTATTATACAACAGGTCCTTATTAGTCGTCAACTTTATGCACATCATTGTATACATGTCAATCCCAATCGCCCAATTCATCACACCACCACCCCCACCCCCTGCCACTTCCCCCCTTGGTGTCCATACGTTTGTTCTCTACATCTGTGCCTCAATTTCTGCCCTGCAAACTGGTTCATCTGTACCATTTTTCTAGGTTCCACATATATGTATTAATATACGATATTTGTTTTTCTCTCTGACTTACTTCACTCTGTATGACAGTCTCTAGATCCAACCATGTCTCTACAAATGACCCAATTTTGTTCCTTGTTATGTCTGAGTAATATTCCATTGTGTATATGTACCACATCTTATTTATCCATTCGTCTGTCGATGGGCATTTAGGTTGCTTCCGTGACCTGGTTATTGTAAATAGTGCTGCAGTGAACATTGGGGTGCATGTGTCTTTTTGAATTATGGTTTTCTCTGGGTATATGCCCAGTAGTGGGATTGCTGGATCACACGGTAATTCTATTTTTAGTTTTTTAAGGAACCTCTATACTGCTCTCCATAGTGGCTGTATCAGTTTACATTCCCACGAACAGCGCAAGAGGGTTCCCTTTTCTCCACACCCTCTCCAGAATTTGTTGTTTGTAGATTTTCTGATGATGCCCATTCTAACTGGTGTGAGGTGATACCTCATTGTAGGCTTTTTTTTTTTTTTTTTTTGCGGTACGCAGGCCTCTCACTGTTGTGGCCTCTCCCGTTGCGGAGCACAGGCTCCGGACGCGCAGGCTCAGCAGCCATGGCTCACGGACCCAGCCGCTCCGCGGCATGTGGTATCTTCCCGGACTGGGGCACGAACCCACGTCCCCTGCATCGGCAGGCGGACTCTCAACCACTGCACCACCAGAGAAGATCCCCCTCATTGTAGTTTTGATTTGCATTTCTCTAATAATTAGTGATGTTGAGCAGCTTCTTGGGCATCTGTATGTCTTCTTTGGAGAAATGCCTATTTAGGTCTTCTGCCCATTTTCGGATTGGATTACTTCTTTTTTTAATATTGAGCTGCATGAGCTTTTTATATATTTGGAGATTAATCCTTTGTCCTAGATTCGTTTGCAAATATTTTCTCCATTCTGAAGGCTGTCTTTTCGTCTTGTTTATGGTTTCCTTTGCTGTGCAAAAGCTTTTCAGTTTCATTAGGCCCCATTTATTTATTTCTGTTTTTATTTCCATTACTCTAGGAGATGGATCAAAAAAGATCTTGCTGTGATTTGTGTTACAGTGTGTTCTGCCTATGTTTTCCTCTAAGGGTTTTATAGTGTCCGGTCTTACGTTTAGGTCTCTAACTCATTTTGAGTTTATTTTTGTGTATGGTGTTAGGGAATGTTCTAATTTCATTCTTTTACATGTAGCTGTCCAATTTTCCCAACACCACTTATTGAAGAGACTGTCATTTCTCCATTGTATATCCTTGCCTCCTTTGTCATAGATTAGTTGACCAGAGGTGCATGGGTTTATCTCTGGGCTTTCTATCTTGTTCCATTGATCTATGTTTCTGTTTTTGTGCCAGTATCATATTGTCTTGATTACTGTAGCTTTGTAGTTTAGTCTGAAGTCAGGGAGTCTGATTCCTCCAGCTCCATTTTCTTGCCTCAAGACTGCTTTGGCTATTCGGGATCTTTTGTGTCTCCATAAAAATTTTAAGATTTTTTGTTATAGTTCCATAAAATAATGCCATTGGTAATTTATAGGGATTCCATTCAATCTGTAGATTGCTTTGGGTAGTATAGTCATTTTCACAATATTGATTTTTCCAATCCAAGAACATGTTATATCTCTCCATCTGTTGGTATCATCTTTACTTTCTTTCATCAGTGTCTTATAGTTTTCTGCATACAGGTCTTTTGTCTCCCTAGGTAGGATTATTCCTAGGTACTTTATTCTTTTTGTTGCATTGGTAAATGGGAGTGCTTCCTTAATTTCTCTTTCAGATTTCTCATCATTAGTGTATAGGAATGCAAGAAATTTCTGTGCATTAATTTTGTATCCTGCAACTTTACCAAATTCATTGATTAACTCTAGTAGTTTTCTGGTGGCAACTTATGATCCTCTATGTATAGCATCATGTCATCTGCAAACAGTGACAGTTTTACTTCTTCTTTTCCAATTTGTATTCGTTTTATTTCTTTTTATTCTCTGATTGCCGAGGCTAGGACTTCCAAAACTATGTTGAATAATAGTGGTGAGAGTGGACATCCTTGTCTTTTTCCTGATCTTAGAGGAAAAGCTTTCATTTTTTCACCATTGAGAATGATGTTTGCTGTGGGTTTGTCATATATGGCCTTTATTATGTTGAGGTATTTTCTCTGCCCACTTTCTGGAGAGTTTTTATCATAAATGGGTGTTGAATTTTGTCAAAAGCATTTTCTGCATCTATTGAGATGATCATATGGTTTTTATTCTTCAATTTGTTAATATGGTGTATCACATTGATTGATTTATGTATATTGAACAATCCTTGACTCTCTGGGATAAATCCCACTTGATCATGGTGTATGATCCTTTTAATGTGTTGTTGGATTCTGTTTGCTAGTATTTTGTTGAGGATTTTTGCATCTATATTCATCAGTGATATTGGTCTGTAATTTTCTTTTTTTGTAATATCTTTGTCTGGTTTTGGTATCAGGGTGATGGTGGCCTCATAGAATGAGTTTGGGAGTGTTCCTTCCTCTGCAATTCTTTGGAAGAGTTTGAGAAGGCTGGGTGTTAGCTCTTCTCTAAATGTTTGATAGAATTCACCTGTGAAGCCATCTGGTTCTGAACTTTTGTTTGTTGGAAGATTTTTAATCACAGTTTCAGTTTCATTACTTGTGATTGGTGTGTTCATAATTTTCTATTTCTTCCTGGTTCAGTCTTGGAAGGTTATACATTTCTAAGAATTTGTCCATTTCTTCCAGGTTGTCCATTTTATTGGCATAGAGTCACTTGTAGTAGTCTCTTAGGATGCTTTGTATTTCTGTCTTTTGTAACTTCTCTTTTTTCATTTCTAATTTTATTGATTTGAGTCCTCTCCCTCTTCTTCTTGATGAGTCCAGCTAATGGTTTATCAATTTTGTTTATCTTTTCGAAGAACCAGTTTTTAGTTTTATTGATCTTTGCTATTGTTTTCTTTGTTTCTATTTCATTTATTTCTTCTGTGATCTTTATGATTTCCTTCCTTCTACTAACTTTGGGTTTTGTTTGCTCTACTTTCTCTAGTTCCTTTAGGTGTAAGGTTAGATTGTTTGAGATTTTTCTTGTTTCTAAACGTAGGGTTGTATAGCTATAAACTTCCCTCTTAGAACTGCTTTTGCTGCATCCCATAGGTTTTGGATCGTCGTGTTTTTGTTTTAATTTGTCTTCAGGTATTTTTTGATTTCCTCTTTGATTTCTTCAGTGATCTCTTGGTTATTTCATAACATACTGTTTAGCCTCCATGTGTTTGTGTGTTTTACATTTTTTCCTTGTAATTCATTTGTAATCTCATAGCGTTGTGGTCTGAAAAGATGCTTGATATGATTTCAGTTTTCTTAAGTTTACTGAGGCTTGATTTGTGACCCAAGATGTTATCTATCCTGGAGAATGTTCTGTGCACACTTGAGAAGAAAGTGTAATCTGCTGTTTTTGGATGGAATGTCCTATAAATACCAATTAAATCTATCTGGTCTATTGTGTCATTTAAATCTTCTATTCCTTTATTTATTTTCATTTTGGATGATCTGTCCATTGGTGTAAGTGAGGTGTTAAAATCCCCCACTATTATTGTGTTGCTGTTGATTTCCTCTTTGATAGCTGTTAGCAGTTGCCTTATGTACTGAGGTGCTCCTATGTTGGGTGCATATATATTTATAATTGTTATATCTTCTTCTTGGATTGATCCCTTGATCATTATGTAGTGTCCTTCCTTGTCTCTTGTAGCATTCTTTATTTTAAAGTCTATTTTATCTGATATGAGTATTGCTACTCCAGCTTTCTTTTGATTTCTATTTGCATAGAATATCTTTTTCCATCCCCTTCCTTTCAGTCTGTATGTGTCCCTAGGTCTGAAGTGGGTCTCTTGTAGACAGCATATACATGGGTCTTGTTTTTGTATCCATTCAGCAGACCTGTGTCTTTTGGTTGGAGCATTTTGTCCATTCATGTTTAAGGTAATTTTTGATATGTATGTTCCTATGATCATTTTCTTAATTGTTTTGGGTTTGCTTTTGTAGGTCCTTTTCTTCTCTTGTTTCCCACTTAGAGAAGTTCCTTTAGCATTTGTTGTAGAGCTGGTTTGGTGGTGATGAATTCTCTTAGCTTTTGCTTGTCTGCAAAGCTTTTGATTTCTCCATCGAATCTGAAAGAGATCCTTGCTGGGTAGAGTAATCTTGGTTGTAGTTTCTTCCCTTTCATCACTTTAAGTATATCATGCCACTCCCTTCTGGCTTGTAGAGTTTCTGCTGAGAAATCAGCTGTTAACCTTATGGGAGTTCCCTTGTTATGTCATTTTTCCCTTGTTGGTTTCAATAATTTTTCTTTGTCTTTAATTTTTGCCAGTTTGATTACTATGTGTCTTGGTGTGTTTCTCCTTGGGTTTATCCTGTATTGGACTCTCTGTGCTTCCTGGACTTGGGTGGCTATTTCCTTTCCCATGTTAGGGAAGTTTTCAACTATAATCTCTTCAAATATATTCTCTGGTCCTTTCTCTCTCTCTTTTCCTTCTGGAACCCCTATATTGCGAATGTCGTTGTGTTTAATGTCGTCCCAGAGGTCTCTTAATCTGTCTTCATTTCGTTTCATTCTTTTTTCTTTAGTCTGTTCTGCAACAGTGAATTCCACCATTCTGTCTTCCAGGTTACTTATCTGTTCTTCTGTCTCAGTTATTCTGCTATTGATTCCTTCTAGTGTAGTTTTCATTTCAGTCATTGTATTTTTCATCTCTGTTTGTTCTTTAATTCTTCTAGGTCTTTGTTAAACATTTCTTGCCTCTTCTCAATCTTTGTCTCCATTCTTTTTCCGAGGTCCTGGATCATCTTCACTATCATTATCCTGAATTCTTTTTCTGGAAGGTTGCCTATCTCCACTTCATTTAGTTGTTTTTCTGGGGTTTTATCTTGTTCCTTCATCTGGTACATAGCCCTCTGCCTTTTCATATTGTCTATCTTTCTGTGAATGTGTTTTTTCTTCCACAGGCTGCAGGACTGTAGTTCTTCTTGCTTCTGTGGTCTGCCCTCTGGTGGATGGGGCTATCTCAGAGGCTTGTGCAAGTTTCCTGATGGGAGGGACTGGTGGTGGGTAGAGCTGACTGTTACTCTGGTGGGCAGAACTCAGTAAAACTTTAATCCACCTGACTGCTGATGGGTGGGGCTGGCTTCCCTCCCTGTTGGTTGTTTGGCCTGAGGCAACCCAACACTGGAGCCCACCTGGGCTCTTTGGTGGGGCTAGTGGCAGAATCTGGGAGGGCTCATGCCAAGGAGTACTTCCCAGAACTTCTGTTGCCAGTGTCCTTGTCCCCACAGTGAGCCACAACCACTGCCTGTCTCTGCAGGAGACCCTCCAACACTAGCAGGTAGGTCTGGTTCAGTCTCCCCTGGGGTCACTCCTCCTTCACCTGGGTCTCAATGCACACACTACTTTGTGTGTGTCCTTCAAGAGTGGAGTCTCTGTTTCCCCCAGTCCTGTCAAAGTCCTGCAGTCAAATCCCACTAGCCTTCAAAGTCTGATTATCTAGGAATTCCTCCTCCCGTTGGTGGACCCCCAAGTTGGGAACCTGACGTGGGACTAAGAACCTTTACTCCAGTGGGTGGACTTCTGTGGTATAAGTGTTCTCCAGTCTGTGAGTCACCCACTCAGCAGTTATGGGATTTGATTTTTCTGTCATTGTGCCCCTCCTACCATCTCATTGTGGCTTCTCCTTTCTTTGGATGTGGGGTATCTTTTTTGGTGAGTTCTGGTGTCTTCCTGTCAATGATTGTCCAGCAGCTAGTTATGATTCTGGTGTTCTCACAAGAGGGAGTGAGAGCATGTCCTTCTACTCTGCCATCTTTGTTCTTCCAGCATCCATTTTATAGCTTTTAAGATTACCTTTGACAGAACATTTTAAACTTTGAAGAGGTGGAGGATTGTTACTTCTACCCCATAAGTCCTCTGAGTTTGGAACTAGTTGAGAAATGGGCAGAGCCAGATAGTTCTGGATCAAATGACTATTAAGGCTGAGTCTGGATATGGAGTTTAGATATTCCCTTAGTAGTGGAAAATTTGATTGTTTCTGTTTTCCCCTAAGTATAAGCTTTAGGATGATCTAAAGAATACTGTAGAGAAAACATACTCAGAATTACTGCTTTGCTTCTGCTGAACTCTGGTAGTTGACAAAGAGGGAGAAATTTTGGGTCCTGACTCTTGTGTATGTACTACATGTAGTTTAGGATCCGGAGGTGAAGGCCAGAGTCAATGAGGGGTGGGGGGAGCCAATACAAATAACTGGGGCTGGTGGTCTGGAAAGGGTGTGGGTCAATACAAAGCCCTATAAGGAGTTTTGTTAGTCTACCCTGCTCTGGGGGACCCCAAAATATTTTTCATCAGGGCCTGAACTTCTCTCTCTTGCCATAGTGAAAGCCCTTTATCTTTGTAGACTTAAAGGAGTGAAGGTAGAAGGGCTGAGTCACACTTGTACAGTTCTTTGTTCTAATCTCCCAGTCATCTGTGTGTTGTTTGGGACACACAGAGGGGCATGTGGGGAAAGTGGAGGGAGTTTTACTCTAGAAGCCCTTTCTCAGAAACGTGAGACTAGGGCACTGGCAATTTTTCCTAACCGGCTTCCTTATCTTTCTACTTGTGGTGGCAAATATTTATTAGAAATATGCCTTTTCTTATTAACAATATAGCTGAATCTACACATGGCAAAACTGGTATACAATTGTATATTAATTAGCCTGAAAACTCCTCCCCACCCCACCCCCACTCTTGGTCTTTACTTAGGGCAAACACATAAATGTTGTCTAAGAATTCCATGGAAATGTTCAAGTCTTTTTCCCAAGGATCCTTGGGGTGAATGAGTTAATATAAGGTTTATTCATGGGGGTCAAGTGCTTGGTTACTTAGAGATCTTTAGATCATGCTGAGGTCTGTTTTTCTGGGAGAGCTAACCTAATATATTGCTCATCACTTTTGCCCTGACTTTTTTTTTAATGAATTTTATTTACTTATTTATTTTTAAATTTATTTTGGGCTGTGTTGGGTCTTTGTTGCTGCACGTGGACTTTCTCTAGTTGCGGCGAGCGGGGGCTACTCTTTTTTGCAGTGCGCGGACCTCTCATTGCTGTGGCTTTTCCGGTTGCAGAGCATGGGCTTCAGGCCCATAGGCTTCAGCTGTTGTGGCATGCAGGCTCTAGAGCACAGGCTCAGTAGTTGTGGCACACGGGCTCAGTAGTTGTGGCTTGCGGGCTGTAGAGCGCAGGCTCAGTAGTAGTGGTACACCGGCTTAGTTGCTCTGCGGCATATGGGATCTTCCCAGGCCAGGGCTTGAACCCGTGTCCCTTCCATTGGCAAGCAGATTCTCAACCACTGTGCCATCAGCGAAGCCCAGCCCTGACTTCTTTACCAAAACTTGCTACTATAACATCTGGTTTTATATCAGATCATGCTAGATTAGCTTACTTGGGGGTAACAGAAATCCTGGGAGCTTTGGTGGAAATACTGATGTCTTGATGGAGAGGTGACTTAAATACGGTGTAGCCTAGGAAAAAGAGCAGCTTTCATCCTCCCAAATGCCAGTGTACCTGTCTTTGCGAATATGCCTCATGGACAGTCTCCTGGACTCTGTCATCCTTCCCCTGTATGGGTGTCTGTGCGTGTGTGTGTGTATATATATGTGTATATATATATATCAGAAACAATGAGACTAGTTTTGCATCAGAACTGGGAAAGAATACTTAGTAAAAGAATATCTAGAAATCTGAAGACTAAAAATGAATAAAACTGAGTAAAATTTAAAATAAAACTAGGATTTGTGATAGAGCAGACTGCAGGTTCAAGTACTATATCTATGGTAATTGCTTTTTGAGATCACTGTAAAATACACAAGTGGCCTCGTATCACATCAACTGGACGCAAAGAAAAACCATGAAGTCAGGTGCTCTTCCAGGGACAGTGGAGGGGGAGAGGGGAGCAAAGAAGATGACAAAGCCCTGGTTTATTGCCATCTGGAGCCCGCCTACCTGGCTTAGAATCTTGGTTTTTCACTTTATCTTAGGAAATTGTTTCAATACTCTGTGCCTCAGTTTCATCCTCTCTAAAATGAGGTTAGAAATGGTATCTGGTGTTCCAATAATGTCCATGTTGGATGTGGTGGGGTAAAGCTGGTACAGCCAAAGGCGGGAGGCTTGGAAGGAAGAAGTTGATTATGCTCACAGGTTCCAGAGAGGGGGTCACTGAATACCATTCAGGGCCATGGGGCAAGTTCCAGGTCTTGCTCAGGTGGCAGAAGACAGGAGAGAGGGGAGAGTATGGGCCAGAACTTCTATTGGGATTTCCTGGGGAGAAGTAGGGCAGGGCAAACAGAATGGCAAGTCTGAATAATTCCTGTTGGCTTCAGCCTAAAGGAGGAGTTTCTTGTTGCCTGGTACCTGGCCCTGAGGTGATTTAGTGCAGGGGAAATATTGGCTTGGTGTGCATGGGTTAGATAGAAAGAGGTGTCTGGGGACTCGGGATTGGATGGTTTGTATATGAGAGATGTGTTCCTGGCTCAGACTTTTATGGTCTTTAAGAATTGGCTAGCCCTGGCAGGGCCATCTGTCTCCAGGTCTGGGAGGGGAATCATTGAAGCCCCCAAATGCCAGAGCATCAAAAATACAGAAATTAAGAAAATATAGTTATTATAATCATATGATCAATGGATGCCAAACAGACACATACAGAATCTAAGAAAACAGACTACTTAATTGTGAGGTTTAATGATTTAATATACATGTAGTCCAACAGGCCAAGCGGGTCTCAGGTCTCCAGGCTAACTGCCTGGGAAGCTGAGGCATGGAGGGGAGCAAGGCTCCCTCTGCTATAAGTAGACAGGGCCCAGAACAATAAGGCCTTGTAGAGCATGTAGGAGAGCTTGCAAAGCAGTTGGAGAGTTGTAAAAATGGTCTGTGATGAGTGGCATGTTGGGTTGTACAGAATAACTAAGATGAAACAACTTTTATATGTACATGAATTTCAAGCAGCTAATTAAGTTTATAAAATGTAGGTCAAACTGTATAGAACATCAAATGGATTAAGAATTATTTACAGAATTTTAATTGCTTTGAATGGCATTTTATTGATATCTTCTTCTTTCTTCTTTGTTGAAGAAGAAAAACAGGATATAAAAGGAAATAAGCTAATAAGAGATGTTTTCTTTTACCTAAAGATAGAGACCAGCAATTACTGTGGTTGACTCACGCTTGAGACAGCCACAGTGTCTACACGGAGGTGAAGTGAACTTGAGGATGCCATGGGTGTGACAACAGGAAGGACAGGTTTTACCATCTCTGTCACCATGTCTGTGAACCTGAGTTACGTGGTGGGAGTGTTGGACTTGGATCTACAAGATTTGGTTATGGATCTATCTCTGCTACTTCCTAGCTATGTGACTTTTTGTCATTCCCACCTGTAAATGGGAACAATAATGATTTAACAGGACAGTCGTGGGGTTTCAGTGAGATAATATTTTTGAATATTTTCAGAGAGAGCTCATTCTCACTATCCTTAGCTTCTGTTTCTAGTCACAATAGCTGTCCCAAGGGCATCTCCTGATTTCTAGTGGAGTTCACTAGGTAGGTAGACAATTTACTCATGCTGCTATTGGGTACTCAAATCTTAAATTCTTCATTGCTTATGTGAATGGATGAGAGTTTGGGCTTTGCATTTTATCTGACTTTACTCCTCTAAGCTTTAGTTTTCTCATCATTAAAATGAGGATAATAATAGCATCAACCTCATGGGTTGTCATGATAATTAAATGAAATTACACATGTGGAACACTTAGCTTAGTACCTGACACATAATAATCACACAATAAATGGTTGTTATTACTAATATCGTTTCATGTACACATGAAGGAGTTTGATCTACACTTCTGGGATTCAGATACAAACTAATCTATGTCTCATTAGCAGAATCAGTGAGAAAAAATAGAAGTTAACTAATGTTATTAAATAATTGGTTAAAAGAGCTGTTAGAAAAGGACAAATGAATCTTCTGTATTTTTCAGCAAATCTCTACTATAACTCAGGGTGTTTCTTTGAGAAAATATAACATTCTAATAAAAATCTATTGACTCCCTAAGACATATGAAAAATAAAACTTAGTTTTAAAGAGAAACCCTTTACAGCCACTATGGAGAGCAGTATGGAGGTTCCTTAAAAAACTAAAAATAGAATTACCATATGATCCAGCAATCCCAATAATGGGCATATACCCAGATAGAACCATAATTCAAAAAAACACATGCACCCCAATGTTCATTGCAGCACTATTTACAATAGCCAGATCATGGAAGCAACCTAAATGCTCATCGACAGATGAATAGATAAATAAGATGTGGTACATATATACACAATGGAATATTACTCAGCCATAAAAAGGAACGAATCTGGGTCATTTGTAGAGACATGGATGGATCTAGAGACTGTCATACAGAGTGAAGTAAGTCAGAGAGAGAAAAACAAATATCGTATATTAATACATATATGTGGAACCTAGAAAAATGGTACAGGTGAACTGGTTTGCAGGGCAGAAATTGAGACACAGATGTAGAGAACAAACGTATGGACACCAAGGGGGGAAAGTGGTGGGGGGATGGTGGTGGTGGTGTGATGAATTGGGTGATTGGGATTGACATGTATACACTGATGTGTATAAAATGGATAACTAATAAGAACCTGCTGTATAAAAGGATAAATCAAAATCAAAAAAAAAAAAAAAGAAACCCTTTGTTGTAGTACTATCACTTGAGTAGTACCTGCAGTGAATGCTATAGAAATTCCACTGGTTCATCTTCAAAGAAAGCTTCTAGGGGGAGGCGATTTTAATGTTCATGTGTGCCACAGAAGTTGTGAGATAATGCTTGGTAATTAGCATAAGCTTGAAGCCAAATAGCTGGAAAAACATGTTCCAGGACGTTGCAGATCAAATCATATTTCTATAAAAAGAAACTGCTGGATGTTCAGCTGACAGATCATCAACCATAAAAGGATAGTTTAATGGATTTCAATCATTATCTAAACACAACATCACAGAGCCAAGTTTATGTGCATTGTTAATCATACATTGTGAACTCGGTAAAAGAAAATATAACAGAAGCATCAGATGAGATGTTTTCCTTTTCTGATTTTTAAATTGCAATATTTGATTTTTGAGAATCACTGAGAAAGAATGGTTTCTTAGAGGAATTGCACTAAGGGATGTGCATGCTTTTATCGGAGAAACAAAATGGTGGAACAGAGGAAGAGCTCTGAAAACACTGTGAGTGCTTTATAAAGCTACTGAATTCCTTGCTTTTGCTAGTATTCTAGAAGAAAACATGTCCCAATCCAGAGGATTTATATGTATATATGTGTGTAAGGTTTTGTGTGTATTTTAAACCAGCAGACACTTTTAAAATTTTAAATTAATCACCCAATTATTCCCTAAACTATTTTAAACTAACTGCTCTTCTTTGAAAACATTAAAGAAATTATATATCTTGCAGACTTATGAAAGTTTTAAGAAAATAAAGATATTCATTATGGTAGATGGTTACAAAATAAATAAAATCAGTAGCTTTCTAATATTGCACATTATTATAAGGGAAACAGAGAAAATATTCCATTTCCATTTACAAATAAATGCATCTAATATCTAGAATAGTCTTAACAAAAAATATGAAGAACTAAATGAAGAAGATTATAACGTTCTACGTATAGCATAACAAAAAGGTTTGAGAACATGACAAAAGATTTGAATAGAGAGACATACCTTAGAAAAAGTAGACAATTTTTATAAAGAGGTCAATTTGGTTTAAATTTATTCTATACACAGTGTATTATCAATTAAAATCCCTATTTATTGTGGGGAGGTTGGTGAGGAACTTGGCAAAATGATTCTAAATTCACTTTGAAGAATAAACATGCAAGTATAGATGAAAGAATTCTGAAAAGCAAAAATACTAAGAAGGAATATTGCCTAAACAGATGTTAAATTGTGTCATAAAATAGCTGAAATTAAAACAATGTGAGAAATAGGTGGTTAAGAAACAAATTGTCCATCCTCAGCCCCAATTATGTATAGGGATTTAGCATTTAAGAAGGTTAGAATCTTGAATCAGTAAGGAAAATATGCATTCGTGAATAAAGTATTTGTCCAGTATGTAACCAGTTGGGGAAGAATGTCATTTCTACCATGCTCTTTACATAATTATACTTGTTAAAAAGTATAAAAGTAAAAGTAACAGAAGACAATATGGGCAGATTTTAAAGAAAATATTGGGGTGGAGAAGTATGATTTTCTAGGTATGATGTGAAAGCCAGAAACAATAAAAAAGCAGATTGGTAAATTTAAGTATAAAAAGTTAAATGTTATAAATGGAATCAATACTACACATGAAACTGAAAGATAAATGGCCAGTAGGAAAAAGAATTTTCCACGTATGTGATAGCCAGAAGTCTTCTATCCTTAATATACAGAAATCTCTTACAAATTAATAAGAATGTAAATCCCAACAGAAAAATAGGCAGAATGCAAAAACACAGCTTACACAAGAAACACTTTGGTTGTGCATTAAAATTAATGGGAGACCAAGATCAGAAGAGGAGGAGAATTGATGTTAAACTTAGATAAAAGTAAAAAAACAAGATTTCTCACTAGTGGAATAATAAAACGTTTTTGTTATGGTGTATTTCAAACTTTACTGCATTGCTTATAGAAATACTTGTGTTATATACTGAATGTGATTCTAATCTTCACCAAAGGTCTTTTAAAATTAAACTGAGGACTTCCCTGGTGGCACAGTGGTTGAGAGTCCACCTGGCGATGCAGGGGACACGGGTTCGTGCCCCGGTCCGGGAAGATCCCACATGCCACGGAGCGGCTGGGTCCGTGAGCCATGGCCGCTGGGCCTGCGCGTCCGGAGCCTGTGCTCTGCAACGGGAGAGGTCACAACAGTGAGAGGTCCGTGTATGGCAAAAAAAAAAAAAAAAAAAAAAAAATTAAACTGAAAAGAAGAAACCACCTAAGCAAAAAAGGGTATTAATTGGTTCCCATAACTGGAACGTCAAGACGGTATACTAGCTTTAGGCATGGTTGGATTTAGGGCCACAAACTTTGTTCCTCTGCAGCAGCTCCAATCTCTGATTAGCTTAATGTTGTGGGCCCTCTTCGTTCAAGTTTTTCATCTTACAGAACTAAGCAGCTTCGGTAAAGAGAGCTTTTCTTCCCGCACAGTTCAGTTGAGTATCACTGTACCAACTTGAATCACATGACCATTCTGGAACCCATCACTAGGAATAAGGAGATGGACTAGGCTGATGGATCAGGTCTGAATTTCATGTCTACCCATAAGTTAGACCATCTGAACCACATGGACTGAAAGTGGGGACAAGTGGTGCCAAGAAAGATCAGGGAGCTGTGATAGGGAGATGGGATAGATTCTGAGCAAAAATTAAACTTGTATTTTGAGATAATTGTAGATTCATTTGCAGTGCAAGAAATAATATATGTATATTCCTTTACCTGATTCCCCCCAATCGGAAATCTTGCAAAACTGTAGTACAATATCACAACCCAGATATTGCTATTCATATAGTCAAATACCAGAAGATTTTGATCACCACAAGGATTCCTCCTGCTGCCCACTTACAGCCGCACCCACTTCTCCTCTTCCCTTTCCGCATCCTAAACCATGGCAACCACTAGTCTGTTCTCCATTTCTATAATTTTGTCATTACAAGAACGTTGTATGAATGGAATCGTACAACTTGTAACCTTTAGGAATTGGCTTTTTTCACTGGAGATTGATTTAGGTTGTTGAGTATATCAATATTGTTTTTTGTTTTTGAGTAGTATTTCATGGTATGGATGTATTGTGGTTTGCTGAACCATTCACCTGTTGAGGGACATCTGGGTTTCCAGTTTTGGCTATTAGACATAAAGCTGTTAGGAACATTAGTATACAGGGTTTTGTGTATCCTAAAACCTGGGATTTCATCTCTCTGGGGTAAAGTCCCAAAAGTAAAATAAAGGTGCTTTTAAATGAAGACCATTTTAGCCTAAAGAATGTTTCCACACTTTTTTTTTTCCCACACTTTTTAAAAAGAGTTTTTCAAGGGTTTTCTCTTGTCCTCAGCTGAAGGGCCGATGATGAAAACAGAGTTAAGCAAGCAAAGAGAAAGTGTTGGGTATAGTTTCAGAAATAGAATGGATGAACAAACAAGTAAAAAGACAATGGGAAATCATTGTGCTCCAATGATTCCTTAGGTTGATAAGCTAAGGCAACTCCAAGCAAACTTCCATGAAGCCAAAAGACTTCTTTGGAAGTTCTGAGATACCACAAATGCCATCTGGAACATCTCAGGACTTTTGACTATATCCTTTAAAGTGAGAGTTACATGAATGAGTTTGAACTTTTTCTTGAATAATTATATGCTTCTTTTAAATGGAATAGTTTCAAAAATGATTAAAACAAAATCTCCCAGGAATGCTTTTAACTAGCAGTAGGACTTGAGCTTACTTTTTTATTTGAAAAATCTTTTTTGCCCTACTTTGGTTTTCCTGTAGGAAAGAATGATTTATTTTTCCTAGAACCAAGAATCACTGCAGTCTGACAATAAATGTTTTTGAGGAGTAATTTATTATGATAAATTAGGAACCCAACACTCCTGCAGTTGAATCATACCAACACAGATTTTGAAAACACATCTTTATTTGAGCCCAACACATTCCTAATATGACCTGGTTAAGCTGATTGACAAACTGTATATAACGTGCGTTCACTTCTATAAAACATTTTTATTATAGGATCTCACACCAAAAACAGAGTAGAAAGTTGTAATCGTGTCAGAGAACCTGAATGATATCCATAGCATTATTATTATAATTTAATATTCATTGAGTACCAGCAGTGAGCTAGACTTTCTATAAGACACAGCAGGAGAACTGGTTCCTGTCCTCTAGAAAACCACTCTGTATGCCACACTCGTATTGAGGCCTTTTGTTTCTTTCTGAAAGCGAAACACAAGAAGATGTCATTTGGAATGGATAGAATTATTCTGATTAAATGAAAGCTCAAACTTTAAATAAGCTGTAGCACCATGCCTTACATATCATAGTCAGTCAGTGAATAAGTTTAATTTATTTAAACTTAAAATTTCATCAACCAGCTTACATCATTCATTTTATAGTATTTATTAAACACTTGCCTTATGCAAAGCTAAGTGGAGAAAAGGTAAAAAGGTAAGAGCATGTGATGTTTGGGGCAATGATAAATTATCCAGTCATGTACTGCATGAAGCAGAAGTGACCAGATAGGCTGCTTTTGGCTGCAAGTAACAGAAAATATAAGTAACAGTGGCTTACATAAATAGGGTTTCATTTTTTTCTCATATAGCAAGAAGCAAGAACAGAGATAGGTGTTTACTGACATTTTTGATATTGCTCACAATGCTATCAAGAATACAGGCTCACTCTAGCTTTCCATTCTGTCTTCCTTCATTTACTGGGTTTTTCCTCTTCTGCTTGAGGCCCCATGGTTTTTAATATTGCTACCACAACACCAGGCATCCTATCCATGCAGGAAGAAGAGGGAAGAGGAGGTTCTAGCCAAGCCTGTCCATTTTATCAAGAAATATGGTCACTCCTAGCTGCAAAGAAGGGTGGAAACAACATTACGAATATTATCTTAAAATGATCATAATTCACCCCCTGGAATGAGCACATACGGACTGGAGTTCTGATAGCAGAAACAGGGCAGATTGGTCACCGGCAGGTGGAGGAAAGTCAAGTTAGTGGCAAAATCTTGGGGGCCTTTCAGGCAGGTTTAGGAGTTTAGGCTTTATCAACAAAGATGTAGTATTTAATATGAGTCTTCAGTCAATGGATTGGGTGCTTGATTGTCATAAACCACTAGAATACTTCTAAGGTTTTAGGTTGAGTTGTGATTATGAAAATTTTCTTGGTATTCTAGCTTTATGTCCTAGAAAAACTACTTGCCAAATAGGTCTTACAGAGGGAGATTTTTGCAACCTATTTAGCAAAATGACCAGGAAAATATAAGAAAAGATGGACCTGTTATTCATCCACCACAATACAGGTTTATCCTGGAGCAGCCTATGTGGCTTCAGAATTGCCTGAAGATTTGAGGGAGAGAGATGCAAGTGTCCCCTGCAACCTGGCAGTCCTAAGTGACAGGCAGACTGTTTTCCCTCCAACCCGTGCACCTGCACCTGACTGCCTTTAAGAGAATTTGTGAATTCAACACATACATACTCAGTGCCTCATGTCTAAATGGACATGAAAATAACAATGGGATGTTTTTGGAATGCCATCTGTATACACAGAATTTGCCTGACTATGTGACACCATGTTATGCTTAAAGTGTTCATTTAATTAACTCTCTCTTAAAGTGGATTTAACTTACTATTAAAATACCAATAATCTTTGACCTAATATGGCGGATACTAGGAGGTCTAAAATGTCACGATTTATAATATTTTGAAAAAAGATTCCTTTTAAGGAAAGTGTTACAAAGGAAATTTGAGAAAATTGAGAGTTTAACTAGCTGTTTTCCTACCTAGTGAATATGCGTGTGCTTGGTATTTGTATGGTATGACTTACAGATTTGGTGGTGAGGTGGTGTCTATCTTTTTCTGTATCACTTGGTCCTAATTTTTAGTGATTATGTAAATTAGGTAAATTGTTGATCTTTTGGAGGTTGGTTTCCTTTTCTGTTGTTGTTGATTTTAATGAGTTTGTAATAAATTCTAGACCTTTGTAAGAAACGGCATCAGTATTGGCATGATTTTTTAAAAGCTAAAATTCTTAGTGGTTTCCTTATTACAAATGAAAGGATACACAAAGGATATACAAAGGGAAGATTCAGACTTGTTCAGGAAAGAGAAGGAGATCATTATGCCTTAACTTGCTTCTGTCATACCATGTTCCTTTCCTGTGGGAAAATATGAAAATGTGGTGATTCATTAAGACTGGTTAAGCAGGAAGTAGAGTCCCTATGGCTGTCTCATATCTAGAAGCAAAATTATATAACTCTTACTAAGACAGATTTAATCAATGAGAACCAAGCCTTGAGGCAATGACAGATAAACAGATATATAAGTACTGGTGACATTGTAATTAAAAATCTGGTGGTTTTTAACTGATCTAAAAGGCTATCTAAAAGCATTTTATCAGGCTTCTTGTATCATTATTGTCACATAGGTTATGCTACCATTTCATGGAATGTTGTTCTATATCCACTAGAAATTAAGGACTTTAGTAGTTGGGGGCTAGCTGATGCAGAATGGGTCCTGAATATACATTTCTGGAGCAACCATACAAGGGTCTACCTATAAGGGTTGTAGCTCTAGGTGAATTCTCTAGGTTACATCAAAACCTCTGTACTCTGCATATCTAAGTTGTATGTATAACTTTATTCCTTACATTAGGATTTTTCTTTACTGTTATAATTTTTTTTAAACTTTTGTGTCTGTGGTGTGCAGATTACTTCAATTTTCAGTGGACTATTTTAAATTTTCAACACAGATGTGTTCTGTAAATACAGGTGACCCTCGAACAATGTGGTGGTTAATCTACATATAACTTACAGTTGACCCTCTATATCCATGGTCTGTATCCTCAGATTCAACCAACCATGGACTGTGTAGTAATGCAGTATTTTTGAAAAATGTCTGCATATAAGTGGACCTGCATAATTCAAATCCTCATTGTTCAAGAGTCAACTGTAATGATGGCTGTAGTTGGGTTGTTAGAGGTCCCCATGGAGGATAAGATCTCAGGGTGTTCCTTTGTTGTCATGGAGCAGGATGCAAGAGGATTGTTCCTTCCTCCCTTTGTCCTTCTTCCCTTCCTAGATACCCTGCATTTCCTCTTTGGGTAGACATTTTAAGGAACTGTTTCAACCCCTAGAATTAAAATGTTTGACAAAAAAGAAAACTGAACCTCGAGTGTCTCATAGCTGCGGAGTTAGAAATAGTGGTCGGGTCTTCCCTCTACCGACTCAGTGTACTTTCTTATTTATTTATTTATTTTATTTATTTAGTTTTGGCTGTTTTGGGTCTTCGTTGCTGTGTGTGGGCTTTCTCTAGTTGCGGCAAGCTGGGGTTACTCTTCGTTGTGGTGCGCGGGCTTCTCATTGCGGTGGCTTCTCTTGTTGCAGGGGATTCTCTTGGAGCAGGGGCTCTAGGTGCATGGGCTTCAGTAGTTGTGGCTCACGAGCTCAGTAGTTGTGGCTCACAGGCTTAGTTGCTCTGCGGCATGTGGGATCTAACCGGACCAGGGCTCAAACCCCTGTCTCCTGCATGGGCAGGCGGATTCTTAACCACTGTGCCACCAGGGAAGCCATACTACTGCATTCTTTTAGGTACAGCATTGTTTTCCTGGCATACGTAGTTTCAGAAAGTATTCAACTGACTTGCAGAATGGAATCTAGGCAATTAAGAATACTTGGTCTATGAAAGTACATTTACGTGTGTTCTTTATCTTATGTCTGGTTTTAATGGGTCTACCCAGAGAATAGCTCCATTTGATGAGACTTCCCACTAAAAAGATACCATGGTACTTTGAGCGAGGCTGAATAAGCTGCTTCTGTTCTGAAGAGCACTGGATTGTTTATGAAGGGTGTTGGCCCATTAGAACTATATAACAAACAGAGCGAGAAATTTCAGATCACTTTGTATTCAGTTAGCTAAGTGTCAAAACACTGCAAAAGATTCAATGATGACTTTATGGGAAGGGTGGTGGGAAAGCCTTCTTATGAATGATGTGTTACAGAGAAACCGCTCTCTGGAGTGCATGCATGGCGAAAGGCAAAGAAGGAGAAAGACCTTGTTTACAATTACGGATGGAAGAGGCTCGTGTTAGGATTTCATAATGTTCTAGGGGGACACTGATGAACGTCCCATCTGGAACAATGAATGTGAACTGTACATTCAGGATGAAAATAACATCAGTTATAGGATTCCCTAAGTGGCTTGACATGACAAGTTCTACCTTATACTTTAAGCTTGTCTGCCTTCAAATATCGTTTAATAGCAACACTAAATGAATAAATGAACCTGTTTATCTTAGATGATTGGCTACAGGAATAATGCAGACCATATCCGTCATCTTCTATGTCTAATTTAGCAAGACTGAATTGATGTCCTCTGTGTGTGTGTGTGTGTGTGTGTGTGTGTGTGTGTGTGTGTGAGAGAGAGAGAGAGAGAGAGAGAGAGATGGGATTAACATTTGGAGGCTCTGCTAGGTCTCTAAAGACAGGCCTTCTGTGGCTTCCAGAGCCCATAGGACTCTCTCCTATCTCACAGGAGTCAGGCTTGATTTACAGCTGCAGCCAGATGCAAAAGGAAAAACACCAGATCTGGTTCATTCTAGATTACTATCTGCCTGCTAATGTTGTGTTTGAGGAGCTAGTTGAAAAGGGCGGTGAGCGTGTGTGTGTGTGTGTGTGTGTGTGTGTGTGTGTGTGTGTGTGTGTGTGTGTGTGTGTGTGTGGGGGTGGAGGACAGTTTTGGCTATCACATGTGGCTTCTTGTTTTGTTGGGCTTGTTGAATCTGCTTACAGAAAACAGCCATGTCCTGTTTATCAGGTTTCTTTAAATTCCTTTTCCTCAGCGCCATCCAAGATGCATCAGCTATTATTCTCCTGTGCGTCAACACGCATTCCTTCTTGAGCATAGAAAGCAAGGGCAGCTTCCCTTCAAGTGTAATCCAACCCCCGAAGGGCAAATTTTTTTGTCATCATTTACCTGGGTAATTACAAGTATTTCTGCTGTAATTTATACAATTATAGGAAGTTTAATTTTTCTTAGTTGTGGGTTTCCATCACAGAAACTTGTCTGATTTGCTTCAATGCTTGGCTCTCAAATCTGTTGTAATACATTAATTTTTTTTTCTTTTTTTTCTGCGGTACACGGGCCTCTCACTGTCGTGGCCTCTCCTGTTGCGGAGCACAGGCTCCGGACGCGCAGGCTCAGCAGCCATGGCTCACGGGCCCAGCCGCTTCTCGGCATGTGGGATCCTCCCGGACCGGGGCACGAACCCATGTCCCCTGCATCGGCAGGCGGACTCTGAACCACTGTGCCACCAGGGAAGCCCTGATGCATTAATTTTTGAATTCAAATTGCAGCTCTATTGTTTTCCATCACCATGATGGGAGTGGATGGTAGATGAGGTAGAAGAGTTTAAAAGCGAAAAAGAAATGAGAATCCTTCAGGCAATTCTGATTTTAGTCTAGCTTTCTAGAAGTGTTTCGTTTTCTGTTGTATTTATATATTTATTTAGCCACTGGGATTCAGTTACTGACTAGCAGTTTACCACAGGCCTTAATAATTATGCGTTGTAAGGATAAAGGTTAGGCTGTTTCTCTCCTGTTTCCTCCCCGTGTGTTAGTTTATAAACAGAAAGTTTTAGCCAAACACAATTAAAGAAACAGTGGTAAATTTTAATCATGCTTCGTTCCAGATACAAGATTTTTGTTTAATCATAGTAACATTATGTTTTCCTTCTCTGGAGTAATTTATATGTTTTGTTACTAGAATCTCTTCTGCATAAAAGAGGTTAAGATAAATCATTAGATGCCTTTAAGGAAGTCAAAATAAAATTGAATGTACTATTTGAAACATAGTCCAAGTGTAAACTCTGTGCATATGTATATGTTTAAATTTCCCATTGATTATTTCACATAAGAGTAATCAGTTTCTTTGGCAATAAATTTTTTGAGTAAAATATCGCTTCTCTACAGGGAACAAAAGTAAAGAGAAATTTAAAACCCATTTGGTTTCACCTGGATTCTGACATGACCAACTTAGAAAAAGGATATAAAATTTGAACATTTTTTTCTTAATTAAAAACAGAGAATCTCTCTTTGACACAAATATAAATGAACTGTATCTCCAGAGTGACCCAAGGAAAGAGGAGGGAGGTGGTGTTTGTTGTTTTTTTTTTTTTTTTTTTTTTATTTTTTTTATTTTATTTTTTTTTTTTACATCTTTATTGGGGTATAATTGCTTTACAATGGTGTGTTAGTTTCTGTTTTATAACAAAGTGAATCAGTCATACATAAACATATGTTCCCATATGTCTTCCCTGTTGCGTCTCCCTCCCTCCCACCCTCCCCATCCCACCCCTCCAGGCTGTCACAAAGCACCGAGCCAATATCCCTGTGCCATGCAGCTGCTTCCCACTAGCTATCTACCTTACTGCGTTTGTTAGTGTGTATATGCCCATGACTCTCTCTCGCCCTGTCACAGCTCACCCTTCCCCCTCCCCATAACCTCAAGTCCGTTCTCTAAGAGGTCTGCGTATTTATTCCTGCTTTACCCCTAGGTTTTTCATGACATTTTTTTCTTATATTCCATATATATGTGTTAGCATACGGTATTTGTCTCTCTCTTTCTGACTTACTTCACTCTGTATGACAGACTCTAGGTCTATCCACCTCATTACAAATAGCTCAATTTCGTTTCTTTTTATGGCTGAGTAATATTCCATTGTATATATGTGCCACATCTTCTTTATCCATTCATCAGATGACGGGCATTTAGGTTGTTTCCATCTCTGGGCTATTGTAAATAGAGCTGCAATGAACATTTTGGTACATGTCTCTTTTTGAATTATGGTTTTCTCAGGGTATATGCCCAGTAGTGGGATTGCTGGGTCATATGGTAGTTCTATTTGTAGCTTTTTAAGGAACCTCCATACTGTTCTCCACAGTGGCTGTATCAATTTACATTCCCACCAACAGTGTAAGAGGGTTCCCTTTTCTCCACACCCTCTCCAGCATTTATTGTTTCTAGATTTTTTGATGATGGCCATTCTGACTGGTGTGAGATGATATCTCATTGTAGTTTTGATTTGCATTTCTCTAATGATTAGTGATGTTGAGCATTCTTTCATGTGTTTGTTGGCAGTCTGTATATCTTCTTTGGAGAAATGTCTATTTAGGTCTTCTGCCCATTTTTGGATTGGGTTGTTTGTTTTCTTGTTATTGAGCTGCATGAGCTGCTTGTAAATTTTGGAGATTAATCCTTTGTCGGTTGCTTCATTTGCAAATATTTTCTCCCATTCTGAGGGTTGTCTTTTTGTCTTGTTTATGGTTTCCTTTGCTGTGCAAAAGCTTTGAAGTTTCATTAGGTCCCATTTGTTTATTTTTGTTTTTATTCCCATTACTCTAGGAGGTGGGTCAGAAAGGATCTTGCTTTGATTTATGTCATAGAGTGTTCTGCCTATGTTTTCCTCTAAGAGTTTGATAGTTTCTGGCCTTACATTTAGGTCTTTAATCCATTTTGAGCTTATTTTTGTGTATGGTGTTAGGGAGTGATCTAATCTCATACTTTTACATGTACCTGTCCAGTTTTCCCAGCACCACTTATTGAAGAGGCTGTCCTTTCTCCATTGTACATTACTGCCACCTTTATCAAAGATAAGGTGTCCATATGTGCATGGGTTTATCTCTGGGCTTTCTATCCTGTTCCATTGATCTATCTTTCTGTTTTTGTGCCAGTACCATACCGTCTTGATGACTGTAGCTTTGTAGTATAGTCTGAAGTCAGGGAGCCTGATTCCTCCAGTTCCTTCTTTCGTTCTCAAAATTGCTTTGGCTATTCGGGGTCTTTTGTGTTTCCATACAAATTGCAAAATTTTTTGTTCTAGTTCTGTGAAAAATGCCAGTGGTAGTTTGATAGGGATTGCATTGAATCTATAGATTGCTTTGGGTAGTAGAGTCATTTTCACAATGTTGATTCTTCCAATCCAAGAACATGGTATATCTCTCCATCTATTTATATCATCTTTAATTTCTTTCATCAGTGTCTTATAATTTTCTGCATACAGGTCTTTTGTCTCCTTAGGTAGGTTTATTCCTAGATATTTTATTCTTTTTGTTGCAATGGTAAATGGGAGTGTTTTCTTGATTTCACTTTCAGATTTTTCATCATTAGTGTATAGGAATGCCAGAGATTTCTGTGCATTAATTTTGTATCCTGCCACTTTACCAAATTCATTGATTAGCTCTAGTAGTTTTCGGATAGCATCTTTAGGGTTCTCTATGTATAGGATCATGTCATCTGCAAACAGTGACAGCTTTACTTCTTCTTTTCCAATTTGGATTCCTTTTATTTCCTTTTCTTCTCTGATTGCTGTGGCTAAAACTTCCAAAACAATGTTGAATAATAGTGGTGAGAGTGGGCAACCTTGTCTTGTTCCTGATCTTAGTGGAAATGCTTTCAGTTTTTCACCATTGAGGATGATGTTTGCTGTGGGCTTGTCATATATGGCCTTTATTATGTTGAGGAAAGTTCCCTCTATGCCTACTTTCTGCAGGGTTTTTATCATAAATGGGTGTTGAATTTTGTCAAAAGCTTTCTCTGCATCTATTGAGATGATCATATGGTTTTTCTCCTTCAATTTGTTAATATGGTTTATCACATTGATAGATTTGCGTATATTGAAGAATCCTTGCATTCCTGGAATAAACCCCACTTGATCATGGTGTATGATCCTTTTAATGTGCTGTTGGATTCTGTTTGCTAGTATTTTGTTGAGGATTTTTGCATCTATGTTCATCAGTGATATTGGCCTATAGTTTTCTTTCTTTGTGACATCCTTGTCTGGTTTTGGTATCAAGGTGATGGTGGCCTCGTAGAAGGAGTTAGGGAGTGGTCCTCCCTCTGCTATATTTTGGAAGAGTTTGAGAAGGATAGGTGTTAGCTCTTCTCTATATGTTTGATAGAATTCGCCTGTGAAGCCATCTGGTCCTGGGCTTTTCTTTGTTGGAAGATTTTTAATCACAGTTTCAATTTCAGTGCTTGTGATTGGTCTGTTCATATTTTCTATTTCTTCCTGATTCAGTCTTGGCAGCTTGTGCATTTCTAAGAATTTGTCCATTTCTTCCAGATTGTCCATTTTATTGGCATAGAGTTGCTTGTAGTAATCTCTCATGATCTCTTTTATCTCTGCAGTGTCAGTTGTTACCTCTCCTTTTTCATTTCTAATTCTATTGATTTGAGTCTTCTCCCTTTTTTTCTTGATGAGTCTGGCTAGTGGTTTATCTATTTTGTTTATCTTCTCAAAGAACCAGCTTTTAGTTTTATTGATCTTTGCTATTGTTTCCTTCATTTCTTTTTCATTTATTTCTGATCTGATTTTTATGATTTCTTTCCTTCTGCTAGCTTTGGGGTTTTTTTGTTCTTCTTTCTCTAATTGCTTGAGGTGCAAGGTTAGGTTGTTTATTCGAGATGATTCCTGCTTCTTAAGGTGGGCTTGTATTGCTATAAACTTCCCCCTTAGAACTGCTTTTGCTGCATCCCACAGGTTTTGGGTCGTTGTATCTCCATTGTCATTTGTTTCTAGGTATTTTTTGATTTCCTCTTTGATTTCTTCAGTGATCTCTTCATTATTAAGTAGTGTATTGTTTAGCCTCCATGTGTTTGTATTTTTTACAGATCTTTTCCTGTAATTGATATCTAGTCTCATGGCGTTGTGGTCAGAAAAGATACTTGATACAATTTCAATTTTCTTAAATTTACCAAGGCTTGATTTGTGACCTAAGATATGATCTATCCTGGAGAATGTTCCATGAGCACTTGAGAAAAATGTGTATTCTGTTGTTTTTGGATGGAGTGTCCTATAAATATCAATTAAGTCCATCTTGTTTAATGTATCATTTAAAGCTTGTGTTTCCTTATTTATTTTCATTTTGGATGATCTGTCCATGGGTGAAAGTGGGGTGTTTAAGTCCCCTACTATGAATGTGTTACTGTCGATTTCCCCTTTTATGGCTGTTAGTATTTGCCTAATGTATTGAGGTGCTCCTATGTTGGGTGCATAAATATTTACAATTGTTATATCTTCTTCTTGGATCGATCCCTTGATCATTATGTAGTGTCCTTCTTTGTCTCTTTTAATAGTCCTTATTTTAAAGTCTATTTTGTCTGATATGAGAATTGCTACTCCAGCTTTCTTTTGGCTTCCATTTGCATGGAATATCTTTTTCCATCCCCTTACTTTCAGTCTGTATGTGTCTCTAGGTCTGAAGTGGGTCTCTTGTAGACAGCATATATAAGGGTCTTGTTTTTGTATCCATTCAGCTAATCTGTGTCTTTTGGTGGGAGCATTTAGTCCATTTACATTTAAGGTAATTATCGATATGTATGTTCCTATTCCCATTTTCTAAATTGTTTTGGGTTCGTTATTATAGGTCTTTTCCTTCTCTTGTGTTTCTTGCCTAGAGAAGATCCTTTAGCATTTGTTGTAAAGCTGGTTTGGTGGTGCTGAACTCTCTCAGCTTTTGCTTGTCTGTAAAGGTTTTAATTTCTCCATCAAATCTGAATGAGATCCTTGCTGGGTAGAGTAGTCTTGGCTGCAGGTTTTTCTCCTTCATCACTTTCAGTATGTCCTGCCACTCCCTTCTGGCTTGTAGGGTTTCTGCTGAGAGATCAGCTGTTAACCTTATGGGGATTCCCTTATGTGTTATTTGTTGTTTTTCCCTTGCTGCTTTTAATATGCTTTCTTTGTATTTAATTTTTGACAGTTTGATTAATATGTGTCTTGGCGTATTTCTCCTTGTATTTATCTTGTATGGGACTCTCTGTGCTTCCTGGACTTGATTAACTATTTCCTTTCCCATATTAGGGAAGTTTTCAACTATAATCTCTTCAAATATTTTCTCAGTCCCTTTCTTTTTCTCTTCTTCTTCTGGAACCCCTATAATTCGAATGTTGGTGCGTTTAATGTTGTCCCAGAGGTCTCTGAGACTGTCCTCAGTTCTTTTCATTCTTTTTTCTTTATTCTGCTCTGCAGTAGTTATTTCCACTATTTTATCTTCCAGGTCACTTATCCGTTCTTCTGCCTCAGTTATTCTGCTATTGATCCCATCTAGAGTACTTTTAATTTCATTTATTGTGTTGTTCATCGTTGCTTGTTTCATCTTTAGTTCTTCTAGGTCCTTGTTAACTGATTCTTGCATTTTGTCCAATCTATTGTCCATTCTATCTCCAAGATTTCGGATCAACCTTACTATCATTATTCTGAATTCTCTTTCAGGTAGACTGCCTATTTCCTCTTCATTTGTTAGGTCTGGTGCATTTTTATCTTGCTCCTTTATCTGCTGTGTGTTTTTCTGTCTTCTCATTTTGCTTATCTTACTGTGTTTGGGGTCTCCTTTTTGCAGGCTGCAGGTTCGTAGTTCCCGTTGTTTTTGGTGACTGTCTCCAGTGGCTAAGGTTGGTTCAGTGGGTTTTGTAGGCTTCCTGGTGGAGGGGGCTAGTGCCTGTGTTGTGGTGGATGAGGCTGGATCTTGTCTCTCTAGTGGGCAGGTTCACGTCTGGTGGTGTGTTTGGGGGCGTCTGTGGCCTTATTATGATTTTAGGCAGCCTCTCTGCTAATGGGTGGGGTTGTGTTCCTGTTTTGCTAGTTGTTTGGCATAGGTTTTCCAGCACTGTGGCTTGCTGGTCGTTGAGTGAAGCTGGGTGCTGTTGTTAAGATGAAGGTCTCTGGGAGATTTTCGCCGTTTGATATTATGTGGAGCTGGGAGGTCTCTTGTTGATCAGTGTCCTGAAGTTGGCTGTCCTACCTCAGAGGCAGAGCCCTGCCTCCTGGCTGGAGCACCAAAAGCTTTTCATCCACAGGCTCAGGATAAAAGGGAGAAAAAGTAGAGGGAATTAGTAGAAGTATGAGGAAAGAAAGAAGGAAAGGAGGGTAGGAAGGAAGGAAGAAAGAAAGAAAGAAGCAAAGAAGGCAAGAAGGCAAGAAGGAAAGAAAGGAGGGAGGGAGGGAGGGAGGAAGGAAGGAAGGAGGGAAAGAAGGAAAAAAGACAGAAAGAAAGAAGATACAGTAAAAATAAAATAAAGTATAATAAAGTTATTGAATTAAAAACTTATTTAGAAAAAAAAAAAAAAGGGACGGAAAGAACCTTAGGACAAATGTTGGAAGCAAAGCTATACAGACAAAATCTTACACAGAAGCATACACATACACCCTCACTAAAAGAGGTAAATGGGGAAAAATCCTAAATCTTGCTGTCAGAGACCACCTCCTCAATTTGGGATGATTCGTTGTCTAAAGGAGGGAAGGAAGGACGGAAAGAAAGAAAGAAAGAACGAAGGTAAAGTATAATAAGGTTATTAAAATTAATTATTAAGAAAAAAAATTAAAAAAAAAACATGGACGGATAGAACCCTAGGACAAATGGTGGAAGCAAGACTATAGAGACAAGATCTCACACAGAAGCATACACATACACATTCACAAAAAGAGGAAAGGGGAAAAAATCATAGATCTTGCTCCTAAAGTCCACTTCCTTAATTTGGGATGATTGATTGTCTATTCAGGTATTCCACAGATGCAGGGTACATCAAGTTGATTGTGGAGCTTTAATCCGCTGCTTCTGAGGCTGCTGGGAGAGATTTCCCTTTCTCTTCTTTGTTCTCACAGCTCCCAGGGCTAAGCTTTGGATTTGGCCCTGCCACTGCGTGTAGATCGCTGGAGGGCGTCTGTTTTTTGCTCAGACAGGATGGGGTTAAAAGAGCCGCTGATTGGGGGCTCTGGCGCACTCAGGCCGGCGGGGACGGAGGGGCACAGAGTGCGGGGCGGGCCTGCGGTGGCAAAGGCCGGCGTGACTTTGCACCAGCCTGAGGCGCGCTGTGCGCCCTCCCGGGGAAGTTGTCCCTGGATCCCAGGAACCCGGCAGTGGCGGGCTGCACAGGCTCCGCCGAAGAGGGGTGTGGAGAGTGACCTGTGCTCGCACACAGGCCCCTCGGTGGCGGCAGCAGCAGCCTTAACGTCTCCCGCCCGCCTCTGGGGTCCGCGCTTTTAGCCGCGGCTTGCGCCCGTCTCTGAATTCCGCGCTTTCAGCCGCGGCTCGCGCCCGTCTCTGGATTCCGCGCTTTCAGCCGCGGCTCGCGCCCGTCTCTGGGGTCCGCGCTTTCAGCCGCGGCTCGCGCCCGTCTCTGGGGTTCGCGCTTTTAGCCGCGGCTCGCGCCCGTCTCTGGAGTTCCTTTAAGCAGCGTTCTTAAACCCCTCTCCTCACGCCCCAGGAAACAAAGAGGGAAGGAAAAGTCTCCTGCCTCTTCTGCAGGTGCAGGCTTTTCCCCGGACTCCCTCCCGGCTAGCTGTGGTGCACTAACCCCTTCAGGCTATGTTCAAGCCGCCAACCCCAGTCCTCTCCCTGCGCTCCGGCCTCAGCTCACAGCCCCGCCCGCCCCGGCGGGTGAGCAGACAAGCCTCTCGGGCTGGTGAGTGCCGGTCGGCACCGATCCTCTGTGCGGGAATATCCTCGCTTTGCCCTCCGCACCCCAGTGGCTGTGCTCTCCTCCGCAGCTTCGAAGCTCCCCCCTCCGCCTCCCGCAGTCTCCGCCCGCGAAGGGGCTTCCTAGAGTGTGGAAACTTTTCCTCCTTCACCGCTCCCTCCCACTGGTGCAGGTGCCGTCCCTATTCTTTTGTCTCTGTTTTTTCTTTTGCCCTACCCAGGTACGTGGGGAGTTTCTTGCCTTTTGGGAGGTCTGAGGTCTTCTGCCAGCCTTCAGTAGGTGTTCTGTAGGAGTTGTTCCACGTGTAGATGTATTTCTGGTGTATCTGTGGGGAGGAAGGTGATCTCCGCGTCTTACTCTTCCGCCATCTTCCGCCTTCCTCTGTTTGTTGTTAATTGTTATTATTATAAATGTTCTCAGGAAGAAATCTTCAGAAATATTCTAAACAGGACCGGTCATTTAATAAACAGAAACTATTTATATTCTCCTTGCCTAAACCTTTGCTGCAGGAGTTGCAGGGATGTGTAACATTATCAGGGTCAGTATGTCCTCAAGCAATCTTTATTTTGAGGTGTTTTTGCTTGCCTTTCCTCTGTACATTCTAGTAGCATCTCATCTCTTATAGCACACTGAAGTAAAATTTTCTATATGACATCTTCATGGACTGAATATGTTAGTGTATTTATTTTCTTTAAACCAGTAGTAGATTCTTTAATTACTAACCTGACATATAAGTTAATATCTAATTAGTATAATTTGTCATATTAATCGTTTTAAGCTAGTAATGTTAGTTTAAAAAAATCAATGCATGCCCATTGCAGATAACTTATATGATAAAGAAAGGCATGAAGAAGCAATGGTTGTGCATAGTTACATACCTCTTATTTCTCCAGATTAAATGAAAGGAAGACCAAGTGTCCATATGCTGATCTAGTTATCTTTCCCTTGGGGTTCTCTCTTACATAGTTGTTCATTAGATTTCAAGACCCAAGAAGGAGATCCCTGGTATTGAATCCATCTGTGGTTATTCTTTTTTTTTTTTTAGGCATAATTTATTATTATCTTATTAACATTTATTGAGAACCTAGTAAGTACCAGCACTGTGTTAAGTGCATACATATATTATAGAAAGACATGCCCATTCCCAGATCATTTTATCAAATGAAATTATTTCAGCTTCTGACCACTTACTTCTTGTGTTCTTTCACATAGCTTCATACTCTATTGTTTCTCTCTTATCAACAAGAAAAAGAACATGGCTTGTTAAATTGTTCCCTTTACTGTATATCAAGTCTTGTACCGTTCTGATAAAACCTTGGGTTAATCTAAATTTATCTGACCTGGGAAAACCCACTAGTACTGTCATCAGATTCAAAAGATGAATAGCATGAACACTCCATCCTCCATAGTTAGCTTTCTCATGGCTATAAAATATTCATTCTTCTTGCTGGACCATGTTCCTAGGGATGACACCATCACTGCCAATTTTCTGGAATGACCAGCTGCCACGGCCCATTGGAGGCCAGGCAGCTGCACAATTCTCCTGTGGTTTCTAATGCCAGAGGGCCACACTGGGGCATGGACCAGCTTTGCCATTGCAGGATCCTCCACTCCCACAACTGCATCTCTGGCTGCCACCCTGAGGACCAGCAATTCTTTAAAGTTACTTTTCTGGTTGCCCTAAAGATTCTCTTCCCAATACCTTTTCTTTGTATTGGTTGAAAAGCATTGATATATGGGATAAAACTAGAGGGCCACTAGCTCAGGTTCCTGGGGCTTCCGGGTTGACTAAGTTCTAAATCCAAACACTAGAATCTTAAGCAAAATTGAGCACAGAGGTCAACAATCCTTACTGTATTGATCTTGCTGTCATGTTAGTAGGTACTATGGCACAGACCACAAGAGAGAGCTTTGCAACATCACTACTTACCTGTCTAATGGGGAAGAATTCTCTTGGAAATCTCTAACAACACAATACTTGAATTAGTACTGCCAAAATGAGGACGCTTAGCAATCTTTAGTGGCTTGCAGGAATTTGATGTACCTGAAGAATAAAACTAGGTTTAAAAAAAAACCAAAGGTTTTCTAAAGAAAAGGTAGTATCTGACTGCCAAGTCCTTGGAGACCAAGAGAAACATATTGAGGACTGCGGTCTGAAAAAGAGAGAGAATTCATAGAAGAAACTCTTGGAGATGATGAAAACAGTGACCACAGAGAAAAGATCAACCCAATCCTGCAGCTTCAAAGAGGACAGCAAACCAAGGGGAATTCTGAGAGGGAAACAGGAGAAATTTCATCATTAAAATGACTGAACTTGAAGATGTCAAGGGGAGGGGAAGCAGAGAAACTAGTTCAAAAGAAACTGAGCTTTTCTCCACAGAGAAAACACTCAATTTTTTGGAGATGTCCAAAATTTCACAGGGAAAAGGTTATTATTATTGTTTGTTCTTTCCTATAACAGCAGTCTACCTGGAAAGCAATAGAGTCAGCTAGAAAAACACAATGCAGGCTTCCATTCTGGGGGAAGTGGAAAAAAGGAAGAGGACCAATGTTGCCTCCTTTTTACCCACTCTTTTTTTTTAACATCTTTATTGCAGGATAACTGCTTTACACTGTTGTATTACTTGCTGCTGTATAACAAAGTGAATCAGCTATATGTATACATATATCCACATATCCACTCCCCCTTGCATCTCCCTCCCACCCTCCCTATCCCACTCTTCTAGGTGGTCACAAAGCACTGAGCTGATCTCGCTGTGCTATGCGGCTGCTTCCCACTAGCTATCTATTTTACATTTGGTAGTGTATATATGTCTATCCCACTCTCTCACTTTGTCCCAGCTTACCCTTCCCCCTCCCCATGTCCTCAAGTCCATTCTCTACATCTGCGTGTTTATTCCTGTCCTGGTCCTAGGGTCTTCAGAACCATTTTTATTTTTTAGTTTCCATATATATGTGTTAGCATACAGTATTTGTTTTTTTCTTTCTGACTTCACTCTGTATGACAGACTCTAGGTCAATCCACCTCACTACAAATAACTCAATTTCGTTTCTTTTTATGGCAGAGTAATATTCTATTATATATATGTACAACATCTTCTTTATCCATTCATCTGTCGATGGACACTTAGGTTGCTTCCATGTCCTGGCTATTGTAAATAGAGCTGCAATGAACATTGTGGTACATGACTCTTTTTGGATTATGGTTTTCACAGTGTATATGCCCAGTAGTGGGATTGCTGGGTCATATGGTAGTTCTATTTTTAGGTTTTTAAGGAAATGCCATAGTGTTCTCCATAGTGACTATTATCAGTTTACATTCCCACCAACAGTGCATGAGGGTTCCCTTTTCTCCACACCCTCTCCAGCATTTATTGTTTGTAGATTTTTTGATGATGGCCATTCTGACTGGTGTGGGGTAATACCTCATTGTAGTTTTGATTTGCATTTCTCTAATGATTAGTGATGTTGAGAATCCTTTCATGTGTTTGTTAGCAATCTGTATATCTTCTTTGAAGAAATGTCTATTTAGGTCTTCTGCCCATTTTTGGATTGGGTTGTTTGTTTTTTTGATATTGAGCTGCATGGGGTGCTTGTATATTTTGGAGGTTAATCCTTTGTCAGTTGCTTTGTTTGCAAATATTTTCTTCCTTTATGAGGGTTTTCTTTTCATCTTGTTTATGGTTTCCTTTGCTGTGCAAAAGCTTTTAAGTTTCATTAGGTCCCATTTTTGTTTTTATTTCCATTTCTCTAGGAGATGGGTCAAAAAGGATCTTGCTGTGATTTATGTCATAGAGTGTCCTGTCTGTGTTTTCCTCGAGGTGTTTTATAGTGTCTGGCCTTACATTTAAGTCTTTAATCCATTTTGAGTTTATTTTTGTGTATGGTGTTAGGGAGTGTTCTAATTTCATTCTTTTATATGTAGCTGTCCAGTTTTCCCAGCACCACTTATTGAAAAAGCTGTCTTTCCTCCATTGTATATTCTTGCCTCCTTTATCAAAGCTAAAGTGACCGTATGTGTGTGGGTTTATCTCTGGGCTTTCTATCCAGTTTCATTGATCTATATTTCTGCTTTTGTGCCAGTACCATACTGTCTTGATTACTGTAGCTTTGTAGTATAGTCTGAAGTCAGGGAGCTGATTCCTCCAGCTCCATTTTTCTTTCTCAAGATTGCTTTGGCTATTTGGGGTCTTTGGTGTTTCCATACAAATTGTGAATTTTTTTGTTCTAGTTCTGTGATAAATGCCATTGGTAGTTTGGTAGGGATTGCATTGAATCTGTAGTTTGCTTTGGGTAATATAGTCATTTTCCCAGTATTGATTCTTCCAATCCAAGAACATGGTATATCTCTCCATCTGTTTGTATCATCTTTATTTTCTTTCACCAGTGTCTTATAGTTTTCTGCATACAGGTCTTTTGTCTCCTTAGGTAGGTTTATTCCTAGGTATTTTATTCTTTTTGTTGCAGTGGTAAATGGGAGTGTTTCCTTAATTTCTCTTTCAGATTTTCCATCATTAGTGTATAGGAATGCAAGAGATTTCTTTGCATTAATTTTCTTTCCTGCAAGTTTACCAAATTCATTGCTTAGGTCTAGTAGTTTTCTGGAAGCATCTTTAGGATTCTCTATGTATAGTCTCATGTCATCTGCAAACAGTGACAGTTTTACTTCTTCTTTTCCAATTTGGATTCCTTTTATTTCTTTTTCGTCTCTGATTGCTGTGGCTAAAACTTCCAAAACTATGTTGAGTAACAATGGTGAGAGTGGGCAACCTGTCTTGTTCCTGATCTTAGTGGAGATGGTTTCAGTTTTTCACCATGAGAACAAAGTTGGCTGTGGGTTTGTCATATATGGCCTTTATTATGTTGAGGTAAGTTCCCTCTATACCTACTGTCTGGAGGGCTTTTATCATAAATCAGTGTTGAATTTTGCCAAAAGCTTTTTGTGCATCTATTGAGATGATCATATGGTTTTTATCCTTCAGTTTGTTAATATGGTTTATCACATTGATTGATTTGCCTATATTGAAGAATCCTTGTTTCTCTGGGATAAACCCCACTTGATCATGGTGTATGATCCTTTTATTGTGCTGCTGGATTCTGTTTGCTAGTATTTTATTGAGGATTTTTGCATCTGTCTTCATCAGTGATATTGGCCTGTAGTTTTCTTTTTTTTGTAACATCTTTGTCTGGTTTTGATATCAGGGTGATGGTGGCCTTGTAGAATGAGTTTGCATGTGTTCCTCCCTCTTCTGTATTTTAGAAGAGCTTGAGAAGGATAGGTGTTAGCTCTTTTCTAAATATTTGATATAATTTGTCTGTGAAGACTTCTGGTCCTGATTTTTGTTTGTTGGAAGAGTTTTAATCACAGTTTCCGTTTCAGTGCTTGTGATTCGTTGTTTATATTTTCTATTTCTTCCTGGTTCAGTCTCGGAAGGCTGTGCTTTTCTAAGAATTTGTCCATTTCTTCCAGGTTGTCCATTTTATTGGCATATAGTTACTTGTAGTAATCTCTCATGATCCTTTGTATTTCTGCAGTGTCAGTTGTTACTTCTCCTTTTTCATTTCTAATTCTGTGATTTGAGTCTTCTTCCTTTTTTTCTTGATGATTGTGGCTAATGGTTTATCAATTTTGTTTATCTTCTCATAGAACCAGCTTTTAGTTTTATTGATCTTTGCTATCTTTCCCTTCATTTCTTTTTCATTTATTTCTGATCTGATCTTTATGATT